>NC_073377.1:140768536-141068536 GCF_028641065.1 Leucoraja erinaceus
TCATTGATGGGAAGAATCCTCTGCACCTGCTGAGCGGAGGGGGACTGAGTAGGATGGCCAAAAATCACAGCCGTGTTAGCATTTTATCTAAAATCAATATACAGTGCAAATAGGAAGTTACTCAAAGCACCCAAACCACCATTTGCAGTAGTGCCTTTTAACTTCAACCCAAAGCACCCAAACCACCATTTGCAGTAGTGCCGTTTTACTTCAACCCAAAGCACCCAAACAATCATTTGCAGGCAGTGCCTTTCTACTTCAAACCAACCATATTTTCATTTTTAAACCACATTAAGGGGACTCACAGTTGAGTAGACATGTGTACAGTGTTATTCAGAGCTCAGAAAGACGTGACCCTCTGGCTTCCTCCATCTTGCAGAGACTGAGTGAGGCACACCACTTCTGGGTTTTATAGTCCCTCCCACCAGCAGGGGCAGCAGAGAGAATGGCATTTTATCATTAATATCTCTCTGATTTTTCATCGATGGGAAAAATCCTCTGGTCTCGGAAGTCAGAGGGGGGCTCTGAGCGAGGTGGCCAAAAATGACGGCCTTATAACACTTTTATTTTTCATTGATGGGAAGAATTCTCCGCACCTGCTTAGCGGAGGGGGACTGAGTAAGATGACCAAAAATCAAAGCCGTAAGTGGCAGCGTTTTATCTGAAATCAATATACAGTGCAAACAGGAAGTAAGTGCATTTACAGTACAGGTGCACAACCTTTTATCCGAAGTTCCAAATAACGAAAACCTCCGAATAGCGACATTTTTCAGTCCTTGAAGAAAGGTCCTTGAAAACGTTCACCGAGGGCGGCCCGCAGAGGTGACAACGGAACCTCCGGTCGGTCCTCGAAGAAAGGGGAACTAAATCCCCATTCATAAAAGAGAAGGTGAAGGTATATTGCGCGGGAGGGTTAATAATTGACAATCTGCTGCTGCCTGCCCGCTGAGTTAAAAAGTTCCCACGGTAGACTCACGATACACAGTGTATCGTAAGTCTTGCATGAGAACTTTTTAACTCAGCGGGCAGGCACCAGCAAATTGTCGCTCCCTTAAGTTTCACCCCACCTACACCCCTCTGCTTCCAGGCCATGTGTGTGACCCCTTCCCTCCCCTCTCCAGCTCCCCGCCCATTGCAACGGCGCGGGGGTTTTGCACTGTCTTCACATCGGAGCTAGTGCCAATCACCGGAGACGTCAGGACCAACGGGACACCGGCCCCCAGGCCGACTGCAAGCACGGAGATCCCAGAGACCCACAGCCAGCAGCAGCCCAGCCCCGTTCCAATTCCAGAGGAACACGCTCCCCGTAGGGACCGAAGCTGATGGTGTGCAAGGTACGTCTTGGTCTTGAGGTTGCGGATGAGGGGGCGCAGCTCGGGCTGTGACGTCTCCGGCCACCCCCAGTACAGGAGCTGAGACTGGGAACTGCGGAGTTGTTTGCAGTTGCAGAGGGAGGGGGCAAGGGTGGTACAGTTCCCAGTCTCAGCTGCAGTCCAGAGGGGTGACCGGAGACGTCAGGACCAACGGGACACCGACTGCAAGCACGGAGATCCCAGAAACTCACAGCCAGCAGCAACTCTAGCCCAGCCCCGCTCCAACTCCAGAGGAACCCGGGTTGCGGATGAGGGGGCGCAGCTCGGGCTGTGGGCGAAGTGCCACATGTCGCTGTAGCGGCGCATCGGGGAGCAGGTTCCTGTTGGTCTTGACGTCTCCAGCCATATTCCTGGACAGGAGCTGAGAGACGTCAGGACCACCATAAGCCGCTGCCCGATGCGCCGATACAGCGACAAGTGGCAGTTCGCCCACAGCCCGAGCTGCGCCCCCTCATCGGGACACCGACCCCCAGGCCCACTGCAAGCACGGAGATCCCAGAGACTCACAGCCAGCAACAACTCTAGCCCAGCCCCGCTCCAACTCGAGAGGAACCCGGGTTGCGGATGAGGGGGCGCAGCTCGGGCTGTGGGCGAACTGCCACTTGTCGCCGTAGCGGCCCATCGGGCAGCGGATTCCTCTGGAGTTGGAGGGACAGGGAGACACAGCGGCTTTTGAGAATGGTGGGCAATCACTTCCAAAGTTCTGCCCACACAGTCAGTACACCTCTCCTATATTTGTCTCCCGCACTAAGATTATCTCGCAGAGAATGATCCCAGCCTAACCCTCCCTATTCTCTCCTATTCTGCAAGAAAAAACTACATTGAAGACTCAAACTCGCGATCGAGTAACTGCCGGGATCGAGGTGCAAACGCGCGACCTTGCGGATAGGTAGGCGGCGGTGAGCGGTAGGCGGCGCGACTCTGGTCAGCAGCGGCCTCTGCAGCCTGTCCGCGTTTTTATTATTTATTGTCTGTGTTTTTATGTAGTTTTTGTTATTTTATGTTGGGGTGTGTGTGTGGGGGATGGGGGTGGAGTGGGAGGTGGGGGGGGGGGACTTTTGAATCTCTCCCTGCACTGGAGACCCAACCTTTTCTTGTCAGGTCTCAGTTGTCGTTGGGGCCGCAACGAGGAGCGGCCTCCAACAGGAAGAAGCCGGGGACTCAGGTGCCGACTCACCTCACCGTCGCGGAGCTGGCCGAGACCGGAGCGGGTGGAGCGGTGGAGGAGCGCTGCCGCTGCCGCTGCTGCTGCTGCTGCTGAGTCGGAGGCTGCTGCTGCGGGTCTGGCGGACGGCGGCACCGGGAGCCCGCGGGTCCCTGGAGGGAGACCGCTTTTCGGGGCTCCTGCAACGGCGACTTCTCCCGCCCGAGTTGCGGGGTCGAAGAGCTCCTGGAGAGGGGCCTAGCACCACTGCCCCGCGTGGCTTGGAACGGCCGCGGGACTCTGCGAGCGCACACCAGGGTCTTTAACACCAAGACCCGGTGGGCGACCTCGCATCACCCGGCGTGGCTTTGATGGCCGCGGGACAATCGCCATCGCCAGCCGGGGGCTTTGACTTTGACTCTGACATCGGGGGGGGAGAGAGTGCAGTGGAGAGATAAGTTTATTTGGCCTTCCATCACAGCCATGTGATGGATGTTTATGTAAATTATGTTGTGTCTGGGGTCTATTTGTGTGTAATGTATGGCTGCGGAAACGGCATTTCATTTGGACCTCCAGGGGTCCAAATGACAATTAAATAGACTATTGACTATTGACTATTGATATGAGCCGAGCACTCTACCACTGAGCCAGCCGTTAAAATCTACGCTAAAAATCTTCCATTCCGAAAGCCGAAAAATTCTGAATTACGAAAAGTGTCTGGTCCCAAGGCTTTCGGATAAAAGGTTGTGCACCTGTAGTGCCTTTTAACTTCAAGCCAAAGCACTCAAGCCACCATTTGCAGTAAGTAGTGCCTTTCAACTTCAAGCCAATGCACCCAAGCCACCATTTGCAGTAAGTAGTGCATTTCAACTTCATGCCACCATTTGCAGTAAGTGGTGCCTTTCAACTTCAAGCCAATGCACCCAAGCCACCATTTGCAGTAAGTAATGCCTTTTAACTTCAAGCCATTGCATCCAAGCCACCATTTGCAGTAAGTAGTGCCTTTCAACTTCATGCCAAAGCAACCAAGCCACCATTTGCAGTAAGTAGTGCCTGTCAACCTCATGCCACCATTTGCAGTAAGTAATGCCTTTCAACTTCAAACCAAAGCACCCAATCCACCATTTGCAGTAAGTAGTGCGTTTTCTCTACATCAAGCCAAAGCTCACAAGCCACCACTTGCAGTAAGTAGTGCCTTTCAACTTCATGCCACCATTTTCAGTGCCTTTCAATTTAATGCCAAAGCATCCAAGCTACAGTTTGCAGTAAGTAGTGCCTTTCAACTTCAAGCCACAATTTGCAGTAAGTAGTGCCTTTCAACTTCAAGGCAATGCACCCACGCCCCCATTTGCAGTAAGTAATGCATTTTAACTTCAAGCCATTGCACCCAAGCCACCATTTGCAATAAGTAGTGCCTTTCAACTTCAAGCCAAAGCAACCAAGCCACCATTTGCAGTGAGTAGTACCTTTCAACTTCAAGCCAAAGCAACCAAGCCACCATTTGCAGTAAGTAGTACCTTTCAACTTCAAGCCAAAGCAACCAAGCCACCATTTGCAGTGAGTAGTGCCTTTCAACTTCATGCCACCATTTGCAGTAAGTGGTGTCTTTCAACTTCAAGCCACACCCAAGCCACCATTTGCAGTAGTAGTGCCTTTCAACTTCAAGCCAAAGCTCCCAAGCCACCATTTGCAGTAAGTAGTGCCTTTCAACTTCAAACCAAAGCTCCCAAGCCACCATTTGCAGTAAGTAGTGCTTTCAACTTCAAGCCAAAGTTCTGGAGCGCTAGTATGAACCACTTTAGAACAAATAGCCAATTTTTGCAAGCTTTAGAACCAATAGACATTTTTTGCAAGCTTTGGAACCAATAGACATTTTTTGCAAGCTTTAGAACCAATAGAGATTTTTTTTGCAAGCTTTAGAACCAATAGACATTTTTTTGCAAGCTTTAGAACCAAGCTTTAGACAACCAATAGACACCCTCTGCCTTCCTCCATCTTGAAGAGACTGTGTGGCACACCACTTCCTGGTTTTATAATCCCTCCCCCCTGCCGCCAGCGGGGCAGCAGAGAGAATGGGGAATTTTGTAAAAACATTAATATCTCTGTCATTTTTAATCGACGGGAAAAATCCTCGGCACACATACGGCGGAGGGGGGCTCTGAGCAAGGTGGCCCAAAATGATGGCCGTAGGTGGCGGCATTCTCTCCGAAATCGCAGCACAGATGGCCAAAACCGATCAAGTACAGACTTTTAGTAATATCGAGGGTCTTTTGCTTTTAGCTTAGTTTTTTTTCATCTGTGCAGAATCTGAACTACAAAAATGTCAGAAATTTTGTCCCTTCTGGCTCCGCCCTAGATTTCTCTTCTTCCAGTATCATGAACTATTATGCTTTAAGAAATTAACCCTTTACATTCCACATGATTTTACAAACAATATGGATAGTTATTAACTTTCTTTCTTTCATGGAATGTGAATGGTTTGATCCCATTAAGAGGAAATTTGTTTTTAAAGTTCTTCGTAGACTAATTGCTCAGATTATCTTTGTTCAGGAAACTCATGTAAGGCAAGATGGCAATCAACGATTTTTCAAGTTTTGCAGAGGACAGCAGTTTCATTCAAATTCACAGGCTAAGGTGAAAGGAGTCTCTATTTTTATTGACTCCTCAATTCCGTTTGTTCATTATGAAACAATTTCTGATCCATATGGTAGATTTTTGGTGATTACTGGTGTTCTTCATAACCATAAAGTTGCTATGGTGAATGTTTATGCACCAAATATTGATCACCCTGAGTTTTTTAAACGGTTAATTGCATCCTTTCGTAATTTAAATTAACACTTTTTAATAATGGGTGAAGATATTAACTGTTGTTTGAACCCCTCGATGGACAGATCTGCATCTGATCATGTGCTAAATAAATCAGCTCGTTTTATCAATTCTTTTTTACTTGACTCTGGAATGTTAGAAGTCTGGAGATTCTTACACCCAAATGACAAACAATTTTCTTTTTTCTCTCATGTATATCATAGTTACTCTAGGATTGACTACTTTATAATAGAATCTCGGCTGGTTTCATCAGTCACTGCATGTGCGTATGATGCAATTGTTATTTCTGATCATGCACCATTGAAACTATCAATCAAACTACCTGATTCCAAGTTTAGTGTTAAACAATGACGATTTAATGCTACTTTGCTTCAAGATCTAAATTTTGTTAATTTTATTAAAGATAAGATTGCTTTTTTCTTCTTAGCAAATTCTACTGAAGAAATATCTAATGGTGTAGTCTGGGATGCTTTCAAGGCATATTTTCGTGGACAAATTATTTCATACTCCGCGGGATTAAAAAAACAAACTCAAAATGAAATACGTATATTGGCTGATGAGATTAAAGACATTGATAAAACATATTCAAAAGCTCCTAGTTTAGAGCTCTATAAGAATAGAGTAGAACTTCAATTGAGACATGATTTGTTATTAGTATCACCAATTGAGAATCAGCTACTTAAAACCAAAGGTCAATTTTATACACATGGCGAAAAATCTGGTAAATTACTCGCTAATCAGT
Organism: Leucoraja erinaceus; assembly: GCF_028641065.1. Taxonomy (NCBI): domain Eukaryota; kingdom Metazoa; phylum Chordata; class Chondrichthyes; order Rajiformes; family Rajidae; genus Leucoraja; species Leucoraja erinaceus. The sequence continues at coordinate 140,774,622 of NC_073377.1, forward strand.
TGAAAGCGGTGTCGGCCAAATGTCAGATTACTAAAGTGAGTAAACGGGATGGTACACTAACTGTAGACCATGATGAAATTAATAAATCCTTTCAGGAATTTTATACCTCCCTATACCAATCAGAATTTCTTACTGATTCCAATATAATGCATGAGTTTTTAAAGAAACTGAATTTGCCAAATTTATTACATAATGAGTCTCTGTTGTTAGACGAACCCATAACGGAGGAAGAAATACGGAAAGCAATCCTCTCGATGAATTCTGGTAAAGCTCCTGGTTTAGATGGGTTTACAGTAGAATTTTTAAAGTATATCTCAAGTTTACTGTCTCCCTGGCTATGCAAGGTTTTTAAAGAAGCCTTTTTAATGAATAGATGACCACAATCCTTTTGTGAAGCATCTATTTCTTTAATTCTTAAAAAAGATAAAGACCCTAATGAAGTGACATCATATAGACCTATATCACTGTTAAATGTAGATTCCAAAATGATTTCCAAAATATTAGCTATGAGGTTGGGAAATATTTTACCGCAAATTATTCCTGATGATCAGACGGGTTTTATTAAAAATCGTTACTCATACTTTAATGTTAGGAGATTAATGAATATTGTATATACAGCGTCAAATAAAACTCCAGAATGTGTCCTTTCACTTGATGCCGAGAAGTCGTTTGGCAGAGTAGATGGGAATACTTATTCAATGCACTTGAAAAATTTAAGATTGGTCCAAAATGTATTTCTTGGATCAAGCTGATATATCACATACCTCAGGCTTCTGTACTTACCAATAATCAGAGATCCCCTTTTTTCAGGCTCTTTTGAGGTACTAGACAGGGCTGTCCTTTAAGTAATTTACTGTTTGATATCGCTTTGGAACCTTTGGCCACCGCTATTAGGGAATCCCCTAATATTTTTCGTATTGTTCGCAGGAATAAGACATATAAGCTATCTCTTTATGCAGATGATCTGTTATTATTCATTTCTAACCCTGAGAAATATATTCCTGCAATAGTAGCACTACTTAATCAATTTTGTAGTTTTTCTGGTTATAAACTAAATCTTAGTAAGAGTGAGCTTTTACCATTAAACAATCTAGTTTTGAATATGGACAGTTTCCATTTAGATTGACTACCAAATGTTTTATTTATTTAGGTATTAAGATTACCAAGAAACACAAGGATTTATTTAAAGCTAATTTTACGCCTTTAATTAACCAAATCAAACAACAGTTTACTGAATGGTCTCCGATTCCTTATCTTTAATCGGCCGAATCAATGCTATTAATATGTTTATCTTACCTAAATGTTTGTATTTATTTCAGATGATACCAATTTTAATTGCTAAATCTTTCTTTGATATTATTGACTAAAAATGAATTCATGTATATGGCAGAATAAAAATCCCAGACTAAGTAAAAAAATACTTACAGAAATAAAAAAAGCAGCCCTGAACTAACTGCGTTTCAAAAGAACCTATTTAATTACGGTTTAATAATGGGAAAAAAACTTATACTTAAATTCTGGAAAAACGCCCCAACACCAACGATAAATATGTGGATTTCAAATATGTTCGAAACGTTACACCTGGAAGATATGAGATTCCTTCTAGCAGGCAAACCAGACCACTTCCAAAAAATTTGGTCTGCATTTATCGACTTACTACAAGTATAAGGTGCAACAGAACTCTAAAAATAAATGGTTTCAGGACCTGATGAGGGGGGAGGAAAATACAAAGATGGTATATCCCTTTCAGCTCTGTTTTCTACTTTTAACATAGCTTCTGTTTTCTTTTTCTCTTTTTTCTTTTCTATGGCTTACTTCTTAACTTTTTTTTTCTAACTCTTCGTGCCTAAGGGTCTTTTTTTGATCACTCTTTCACACACTCACTATCCTATCTCACTTTCTTTACTTTTCTTCTTTTTAAACCTTAAAAAATGAAGTGGTACAAGAAATGTATTATGTTATTTTTGGCTTATATTATTGTAATGTACACTACTTCTAATAAATAAATTCATATTAAAAAAAAAAAAAAAAAGAAATGAAAAAAAGACGGTGGTTTGGCACCTTAGATTCTACTATTGTGCAGTTAATGCTCATTATTTAACGTTTTGGACAAAAGATTTAGAAAATACCCACTGCCCAGGATGGATAAATCTTGAACGTGATTCTTTGCAAGGGCTATCATTGGCTTCTATTGTAGGGGCCTCGTTACCTTTTACAATTACGAGATTGAATAAATATACGACTAATCCAATAATAAGACATACATTCCGAATATGGTTTCAATTTCGTAAGTTTTTTGGATTGAGTCCTATCATATCTAATTCTTTCTTCCAACCTTCTGGTACTGATCAAGCCTTTCTGTTATGGAACTCCTTGCAGTTGTGTAAGGCACCAGATAATTACAATTTTATTTGATCATTTATTTGTTGCATTGATGTGAGAACTTGGTAAATTAATGTTTTCATTTTCTAAATGCTTCGACCTCTGAGGTGCAGATCACAGCTCTAATCACTCAGCTATTCACTCTGGAATGGAGGAAATTGGGAACGTTTCGGTTCAAGACCCCGAAACGTTGCCTATTTTGTTCGCTCCATAGATGAAACTCACCCACTGAGTTTCTCCAGCATTTTTGTCTACCTTTCGATTTTCCACCATTTGCAGTTCCTTCTTAAACAGCTATTCACTCTATTCACTCAATTAACAAACTAACAAGTGGCATTGCCACTTTCATTTCACTGTACACCTTGTACGTGTATGTGACAAATAAAGTTGACTTGACTATCCTTTTGCCTCTCGTCCAGGAAGCTTACTCGGGAATATTCACAGGAAGGTGAGGGGAAAGTATGTGAATAAAGTGCCACAGAATTTTGAGCGTGTCTGAATTTCAATTACTGCCTGCATTTTCTTTCTGCTCACAGATCAAATAGGATTTATCTGTTTCTAGTCACTGGGCTTCACACAGGATGTGTTTCAATCATAATTAGTAGGCTTCGGGACTGCAATCATAATTAGTAGCTTCAACAGCTGCTGGAATGTGAACCGCACATCCTGGCAAACTAAAAGCAGATGCACCTGGAGTATTGGAAACGTTGGCAGAGAATCTGTATGAGCAGGTTTGAGTGCCGGTGGTCGAAGAAGAGCATTTGAATTGAGTGAATTGTGGAGTTTCCAAGCATAGACTGCACTAGAAATTGAGCAGCATTTTGTGACTAGATTTGTCCAAAGGCAGACTGTTGCTGCGTCCTAACCATTTGTCAATCTATGAGAAGAACAAGTAGACAACTCCTCCTCCATCGACTCTGTCTAAGGACCCTGACAGCCTTTTCAGTTGAGGCAGTGGTTCACTTGCACCTCCTCCAACCTCAACTACTGCATCTACTTTTTCAGGTGGGGACCCCTATCTATCAGCGAGACCAGTTGCAGGCTCGGCGATCGTTTCGCTGAACATCTCCGCTCAGTCCGCCAAAAACCTACCTGATCTCCCGGTTGCTAAAAAATGTAACTACCCCTCCCATTCCCACACTGACCTTTCAGCCCTGGGTATCCTCCATTGTCAGAGTGAGCCCCAGTGCAAATTGTAGAAACAGCACCTCATATTTCAATTGGGCAGTTTACACCCCAGCGGTATGAACATTGACTTCTCTACTTCAAGTAACCCTTGCTTTCCCTCTCTCTCCATCCCTCCCCTTCCCAGTTCTCCCACCAGGCCGACTGTCCTGATTACTTTCTATCTCTGATTGTTTTGTTGTCCTAGCTGACAATGATCGCGATTCTACATTTTCCTCGATTTTCATCTCTTTTGATCTCTTGCACTTTTTTTTATCTCTGTGACTCCCTCTCCCCTGACTCAGTCTGAAGAAATATCTCGAACCGAAACGTCACCCATTCCGTCTATCTGGAGTTGTAACTGTCCCGCGAGTTACTCCAGCATTTTGTGTTCCAGCATCTGCGGATCCTTCCTACTCTAGACAATAGTAAATCATAGAAACATAGAAAATAGGTGCAGGAGGAGGCCATTCAGCCCTTCGAGCCAGCACCGCCATTCATTGTGATCATGGCTGATCGTTCCCTATTAATAACCCGTGCCTGACTTCTCCCCATATCCCTTGACTCCACTGGCCCCTAGAGCTCTAGTCTAACTCTCTCTTAAATCAATCCAGTGATTTGGCCTCCACTGCCCTCTGTGGCAAGGAATTCCATAAATTCACAACTCTCTGGGAGAAAAAAGTTTTTTCTCACCTCAGTCGTAAATGACCTCCCCTTTATTCTAGGACTGTGGCCCCTGGTTCTGGACTCGCCCAATATAGGGAACATTTTTTCCTGCATCTAGCTTGTCCAGTTAATTTTTAATTTTATATTTCTAAAATATGCCCCCTCATCCTTCTAAAGTCCAGTGAATACAAGCCTAGTCTTTTCAATCTTTCCTCATATGACAGTCCCGCCATCCCAGGGATCAATCTCGTGAACCTACGCTGCACTGCCTCAATCACAAGGAAGTCCTTCCTCAAATTAGGAGACCAAAACTGTACACAATACTCCAGATCTGGTCTCACCAGAGCCCTATACAACTCCAGAAGAACCTCTCTACTCCTATACTGAAATCCTCTTGTTATGAAGGCCAACATTCCCATTAGCTTTCTTCACTGCCTGCTGTACCTGCACGCCAACTTTCAGTGACCGGTTTACAAGGACACCTAAGTCTCGCTGTACCTCCCCCTTACCTAACCTAACCCCATTGAGTTAATAATCTGAACCCTTATTTTTTCCGCCAAAGTGGCTAACCTCACATTTATCTATATTATGCTGCATCTGCCAGGCATCTGCCCACTCACTCAACCTGTCCAGGTCATCCTGCAACCTCTTAACATCCTCTTCACAGTTCACACTGCCACCCAGCTTTGTGTCATCTGCAAACTTGCTAGTGTTGCTCCTAATTCCCTCTTCCATATCATTAATATATATGGTAAACAGTTGCGGCCCCAACACCGAGCCTTGCGGCACTCCACTTGCCACTGCCTGCCATTCTGAAAAGGACCCGTTCACTCCTACTCTTTGCTTCCAGTCTGCCAACCAATTTTTTATCCATGTCAACACCCTACCCTCAATACCATGTGCTCTAATTTTAGTCACCAGCCTCCCGTGCAGGATCTTATCAAAGGCTTTCTGAAAGTCTAGATACACTACATCCACTGGCACCCCTTCATCCATTTTACTTGTCACATCGTCAAAAAATTCCAGAAGATTAGTCAAGCATGATTTCACTATCATAAATCCATGTTGACTTGGACTAATCCTTTTACTGCTATCCAAATGCCACATTATTACCTCTTTAATAATTGACTCCAGCATCTTTCCCACCACCAAAGTCAGGCTAACTGGTCTGTAATTCCCCGTTTTCTCTCTCGCTCCTTTCTTGAAAAGTGGGATAACATTAGCTATCCTCCAATCCACACGGACTGATCCTGAATCTATTGAACATTGGAAAATAATCACCAATTCATCCACTATTTCTAGAACCACCTCCTTGAAGACCCTGGGATGCAGACCATCAGGCCTAGGGGATTTATCATCCTTCAGTCCCATTAGCCTACCCAATACTATTTCCCGCCTAATGAAAATGTCTTTCAGTTCCTCTACCCCCTTAGATCCTCTGTCTTCCAGTACATCTGGGAGATTGTTTGTGTCTTCCTTAGTGAGGACAGATCCGAAGTACCTATTCAACTCTTCTGCCATTTCCTTGTTGCCCATAATAATTTCACCCGTGTCTGCCTTCAAGGGACCTACATTTGACTTGGCTATTCTTTTTCCCTTAACATATCTAAACAAGCTTTTACTGTCCTTCTTTATATTCCTGGCCAGCTTCCCTTCGTACTTTATCTTTTCAGCCCGTATTGCCCGTTTTGTTTCCTTCGGTTGTCCTATGAAAGTTTCCCAATCCTCTGGCTTCCGGCTACTCTTTGCTGTGTTATACATCTTTTCTTTTAGTTTTGTTCTATCCCTAACTTCTCTTGTCAGCCACAGTTGCCTCCTACTCCCCTTAGAATCTTTCTTCCTTTTAGGAATGAAATGATCCTGCATCTTCCGGATTATGCCGATAAATTCCTGCCATTGCTGTTCCACCGCATTCCTGCTAGGATACCTTTCCAGTCTATCTTGGCCAGCTCCCCTCTCATGCCTTCATAGTCCCCTTTGTTCAAGTGCATCTCTGCCATTTCCGATTTAACGTTCTCCTTCTCAATTTTCTGTTTAACAATATTTTGATTTCTATTCCCATTGAACATATCAGTAATAAAATTTGGGAAGATATATGTTGGCTGTCTGTGAACCTATTTATATAATTATCACAGAACAGAATCACTCACTGTGACTGCATTTTGAAAACAACAATAATAATCTTTTATCAAGACTATTTACACTTGCAGTAATATCAAAGTAATTAAAATGAATTGGAAAGAATTATAATTATGTATCTCATCAAAAAGGTATTTAATTTTGGGCTTACATATCTTCATAAAATAATGCACCTGTGCTACTTCATTGCATACTCCAGATTCTCTGCAAGTATGAACAAGACTTAACCTCTGTCCAAATTACTGCTCTGGGCATAGTTTGGTACGGAATGATTTGAGTGCCACGTGATGGGTCACTGAACATATTCTTGTGGATGTTGTTGAAGGCTGCATCTGCCCTGATGTGAATAAAACTGCAAGGCTTTCCTTATCTTGCCGTCAACGAAGAAATTAGGAATATCACAATCCAGGAAAAAGAATCTGGAGTATGTTCTCCCAAAACTAACAATGAAACCAGACTAAATGAGTACATTTAGTTTGTGTGATAGGCTTCAGGTATTGCTGAGGTTGAAAAGGTTTTAGTATACATTGTCATAATTTCTTGATTAATAGCCAATAATTGACATTAACCACAACTATGTTATGACCACTGAGCAGTCCGTCACTGGCTTTGACCACCCCACCATCAAAGGGATCTATTGAAGTTGCTGCCTCAAAAAGGCAGTCAACATCATCAAAGACCCACACAATCTTGGCCACACACTCACCATTACCATCGGGAAGAAGGAACAGGAGCCTGAAAACTGTAATGTCCAGGTTCAGGAACAGCTTCTTCCCTACAGCCATCAAGCTATTAAACACGACAACAAATAAGCTCTGAACTGCAGCAGACTATTATTATTGTTGCACTATATTTGTTATTTATTGAGTATGTGTGAATATGTGTGTGTGTGTGTATATACATATATATATATATATATATATATATATATAAAATTACATCACAACGGTGCCAGCCTCCAGAGTGAGCACCAACGCTGCGTTCTGTGACCAACCCTCCCGTGTGACGCCATCTCCTCACTCCCCACATTGGGGGATGGGGCGCAACGGGTCCCACTTGGTCTAGTATGTTTAGGCTAAGTGGGACCCGTTGGGTCCTATATTCACACGGGGTGGGCTGGTCCCCCAATGCAATATTCCATCTCTCCAGCAATTCCAATATTGGTGGCCAGTTGGGGGGGGGGGAGGGGGTTCTGGAGTGCTAGTATGGGTGTTGTGAGCCGAATGGACTGGTTTCCAGAGGGCTACTATGGACATTGTGGGCAGAATGGATTATTGGGCTGACAGCTCAGTAACTCAGGCCTGGTGGGCTGGCAGCTCAGTCACTCAGGCCTGGTGGGCTGGCAGCTCAGAAACTGCCAGGAATTCTGCCTAAAACAGGTGAGAGACTCTGTGAGATAAAAGGGGGAGAGGGTGGAGAATCAATTTTAGACATGCTTCATCTTTTTCTGCAGATCACAGCAATGAAGGAGGAAAGTCTATCCTAGCCTGGGTCTCACAGGGAGCCAATAAAGGGAGGGAGAAAAATACTGGGGTGAGGTTTAATACTTGAAGGGGGAATACTTACTGGTGGGCTGAAGGGACTCCTCCTGGGCTAGTACAGGCTTGATGGGCTGAAGTGGCTCTTTAAAAAAAAAAAATCTAAGTGAAAGGCACTTTTTCTGGACTTTTCCTGGCATGGCACGGGCCTTTTGGACCAAAATGCTCCTTTTGGGCTAATACGGGCATTTTGGGCACAAGGGATGGTTTCCCCACTGATGGGGGCCTTGTGGGTTGAAATGAGTGGTTTCAGGCAGGCCAAACAACTCATTTGATTTCATTTCTATTTCAATTTCAAGCACAGGGCAGGCCAAACAACTCATTGCATTTTCATTTCACTTCCATTGCAGTTTCAAACTCAGGGCAGGCCGAACAGTTCATCACATTTTCATTTCACTTCCAATGCGATTGCAGTTTCAAGCACAGGGCAGTCCGAACAGTTCATTGCATTTTCTTTTCACTTCCATTACCATTGCAGTTTCAAGCACATGGCAGGCAGAACAGTTCATTGCATTTTCATTTCACTTCTTTTGCCATTGCAGTTTCAAGCACAGGGCAGGCCAAATGCTCTTTGCATTTTCATTTCATTTCCATTGCCATTGCAGTTTCAAAGCACAAGGCAGGCTAAACAGCTGATTGCATTTTGATTTCATTTCCCTGGCCATTGCAGTTTCAAAGCACACGGCAGGCCAAACAGCTGATTGCATGTTCACTTCATTCCCATTGCCATTACAGTTTCAAAGCACAGGGCATGCCAAACAGCTCATTGCATTTTCATTTCCATTGCCATTGCACTTTCAAAGCACAGGGCAGGCCAAACAGCTCATTGCATTTTCATTTCATTTCCATTCCCATTGCAGTTTCAAAGCACAGGGCAGGACAAACAGCTCATTGCATTTTCATTTCATTTCCATTGCCATTGCAGTTTCAAAGCACAGGGCAGGCCAAACAGCTGATTGCCTTTTCATTTCATATCCATTGCCATTGCAGTTTCAAAGCACAGGGCAGGCTGAACAACTGATTGCATTTTCATTTTATTTCCATACCCATTGCAGTTTCAAAGCACAGGGCAGGCTAAACAGCTGATTGCATTTTCATTTCATTTCTATTGCCATTGCAGTTTCAAAGCACAGGGTAGGTCAAGCAGTTCATTGCATTTTCATTTCATTTCCATTGCCATTGCAGTTTCAAAGCACAGGGCATGCCAAACAGCTCATTGCATTTTCATTTAATTTACATTCTTATTGCAGTTTCAAAGCACAGGGTAGGTCAAGCAGTTCATTGCATTTTCATTTAATTTCCATTGCCATTGCACTTTCAAAGCTTAGGGCAGGCCAAACAGCTGATTGCAATTTCATTTCCATTGCCATTGCCATTGCACTTTCAAAGCACAGGGCAGGCCAAACCGATTGCATTTTCATTTCATTTCCATTGCCATTGCCATTGCAGTTTCAAAGCACAGGACAGGCCAAACAGCTCATTGCATTTTCATTTCATTTCCATTCCCATTGCAGTTTCAAAGCACAGGGTAGGTCAAGCAGTTCATTGGATTTTCATTTCATTTCCATTGCCATTGCACTTTCAAAGCTTAGGGCAGGCCAAACAGCTGATTGCAATTTCATTTCCATTGCCATTGCACTTTCAAAGCACAGGGCAGGCCAAACAGCTCATTGCATTTTCATTTCATTTCCATTGCCATTGCAGTTTCAAAACACAGGGCAGGCCAAACAGCTCATTGCATTTTTATTTCATTTCCATTGCAATTACAGTTTATAGCACAGGGCAGGCCAAACAACTAATTTCATTTTCATTAAGGGCTAACAAATCATTTATTCTAGTACATTGCAGACTTACATTTCAGTTGATTCACAGCAGAATGAGAGTCATGGCCTCTCCCTCGAGATCTTGCAGAGAGTCTGAGTCTGACCAGGCATCCGGGGTTTTATAGTCCGAACCCGCCCCCAAACGGGAGAGAGGTGTGGGAGAGAGGGGGGGACTGGAGGGCGGGATGGAGGGGGGTTGGGGAGGGGGAAGGGGGAGGGGAGGAGGGAGAGTTGGATGGAGAAGGGGGCGAGGGGAGCAGGAGGGGTTGGGGGAGAGAGAGATGGGAGGGGAGGGAGAGAGGGGTGGGGGAGGGGAGGGGGAGAGAGGTGGGGGAGGGGGAGGAGAGAGAGGAGATGGAGGGGGGAGGGGGAGGAGGAGGAGGGGGGAGCGGGGGAGAGGGGGAGAGAGGAGGGAGAGAGGGGGAGGGGAGGAGGGAAGAGGGGGATGGGGAGGATGGGGGGAGGGAACTAGGAGAGGGACGGGAGAGGAGACGGGAGATGAAGGGTGAGAGGGGGATGGGGGGGGAGATTGTGGAGGGGAGGGGAGGAGGGGGGAGGGGTAAGGAGGAGGGAGGGAAAGAGTGGGGAGGAGAGGTGAGAGGGGGAGGGGGAGAGAGGAAGTGGGAAAGAGGGGGGGGGGAGAGAGGGGGGAGGGGGGGGGGGGGGGGGGGGGGGGGAGAGGGGGGAGGGAGGGGAGGGAGGGGAAGGGGGAGGGGGAGAGGGGAGGGAGAGGGAGAGAGGAGAGGGAGAGAGAGGGGGTAGGAGAGGAGGGGGGAGGAGAGGAGTGGAGAGGGGGGGTAGGGGAGCGAGGGTAGGGGTAAGAGGTGGGGAAGGGAAACAGAGGGGTAAGGGGAGAGGAGGAGGGGGGAGAGAGGGAAGGGGGTGGGGAAGAGACGAAAGAAGAGGGGGGGGGGGGGATGGAAAGTGGAGAAGGGAGGAGGAGGCGGGAGGAGAGAGGGAGAGGGAGATGGGGGAGAGGGGGAGGAGAGAGGGGTGGGGGGGGTTTAGGGAGAGTTGGGAGGGGGAGAGAGGTGGGGGGAGGAGAAGGGGAGGGAGGAGAAAAAAAGGGGAGGAGAGGGGGAGAGAGGTGATGGAGGGGGGGGAAGAGTGGGGAGAGAGGAGAGAAGGGGGGGGGAAGAGGGGGAGGGGGAGAGAGGGAAAGGGGTGAGAGAAGAGGCAAGGGGGGGAATGTGAAAGGGGGAGAGGGAGGGGGTGGGAAGTGGGGGAGAGGGAGAAGGGGAGGAGGGAGGGAAAGGGGGGGGGTGGGGGAGAGCAAGAGGGAAGAGGGACATCAGGAGGAGCAGAGGTTATTTTTAAAGGGGGAAAGGGGGAGGGTGGGAGAGGAGAGGGAGATGGAGAAGGGGAGGAGAGGAGGGATAGAGGGAGGGGGGAGAGAGAAGGATGGGGGAGGGAGAGAGAGGAAGATGGGTGAGGGGGAGAGAGGTGGTGGGGGAGGGGGGAGGTGGGAGATGGGGTGGGAGGGAGGGGGAAAGAGAGTGTGGAGGTAGGGGGAGAGGGGTGGGGGGGGAGAGAGGGGAAATAGTGGGGAGGGAGAGTAGAAGGGGGAGGGTAGGGACAGTCCATCTGTTCCCCATTCCATATGACACACCCTAATCCTCTTTCTCTATTCCCACACACGTGATGACGCGCTTCAACACAGGCTACGGGGGTGGGGGGGGGGGGGGGGGGAGGGAGGGGAAGGAAGGGGCTGGTGCTGGGGATGCTAATAAAGGAATATGTAAATGATCCATTCCAATTGGACATCTGTGAGCATTGGGCATTGTGACATCACATGGTTGAACGTTCACCAACATGTTAAGGGTGAGAGCAGTTTTTTTTAGATTTTGGGGGGGGGGGGCGCGGGGGGGGGGGAAGGTTTTTATTAAAAATGTGTACATAAACACGACGAAATTTAATCAGGAGTGGATACTTGGGATGAAAAGTGAAATTTCTACAGAATTGGAAAAAATCTCAGCGATTCTGCGTCTGGTGTTGGCGTAGCAACGAATTAAAGGCTGGCAGCCACAAGTCAGAAACACACCCGGCCACACAGGCAGCCGGACACAGTTTTATATTATAATATATATATATATATATATATTTATACACTTAACTTTTTTCCCAATTATTATATAATTTACAGGGTACTATGTTTATATATTCTGTTGTGCGAATGTAAGAAATTCAGTGTTCTGCTTGGGAATAAACAATAACAATAAACCCCCACAGGCTCTCTTGACTTGCTTGTCCCGTCATTGGCTTTGCAATGATAGGATAAAGAAGTAGCATTGCTGGCATCTTTCTGGTGCTTTGAGGTGTCTTCGTTAAAAATTCTGTTGTCGGATGTATGTCAGATAGAGGTTAAGGATCATTACTGTCTAATAGTCTAACCTTGGCAAGGCCAGCAGCAAAATCAAGGACAAGTCACACCCTGACCACTCCCTCTTCTCCCCTCTCCCATCAGGCAAAAGGTCTCGAAGTGTGAAAATACCTCTATTTCCATCCGCTTCCGTGAATGACTAGAAGCTCAAACTCTGCAACATAAGCATTAGCATGCTGCAATGACCGGTGTTGGGATGACCTTTGTTCTGGAGCCGATCACTTGCATCAAACAGTTTCCCATTAGTGCAGCAGATTGGAGTGTGGGAGGAACTCGACGATCTCGGAGAAGACTCACGTAGGTCACGAGGGGAACGTACAAACTCCGTACAGACAAGCTCCCATAGTCGGTATCGAACCCGGGGCTCTGGGGCCGTTAGGCAGCAACTCTACCGCTGCGCCACCTTGCCACCCACTAAACTAAACTAAACAAAACTAAACTAAACATTTCAGATTGCCTGGGACCCTTTTTTTAGAATGATTGGAGCAGGGAAAAAGAAAATTGAGGGGAGGGGAGAGAAAGGCAGATGCTGGCAGGACAAAGCCTGGCAAATGATAGATGAGGGGTGGGGGGAGGGTTGAATGGAAGATGTGTGGAGTAAGTGACTAAGGCTAGGGATGAAAAGGAGACTACAGGATGTCTGAAGAGGAAAAAGATGGGGAGGAATGTAAAGGCAGAGGGAGGGATGTAGGCGGAAGGGGATGGGTGGGGGGGGGGGGGTAGGAAAGAGTGGAGGGATTGAAGTGAAATGATGGGCTGGGGGTGGGAGATGGCCATAGGAAAGAGGGGAAAGGAGCAGGATGAATGGGATGGGGTAGTGGGAGAAATTGGGGTGTGCCAGGGTGGACACAGGGAAGTGAGGTTATTTACCACTATGTCCATATCTTTGGTATGTAAGATACCCAAACAGATTATGAGATTCCTTGTGTCCCCATCATTACCACAATGCTACCTTACCCAACCCAACAAATGGACTGCCAATTCATAGACAACAGCATCAACAATGGTAAAGACTGGTTGGAGTAATTTAATAATTAAACATATATTTGATGACCTCCTGTGCACTGCAACTGAACCACCCTACCACAATCAGAGGGCAGTGCTGAACTACTATCTACCTCTTTGATGATCCTCAGACTTCCCTTGATCAAACTTTGCTGGCTTTACCTTGCACTAAATATTATTCCCTTATCATGTATCTATACACTGTAAATGGATTGTTTGTAATCATGTATTGTCTTTCTGCTGATTGGATAGCACACATCAAAAGCTTTTCACTGTACCTCGGTACACGTGACAATAAACTAAACTATGCTAAACTAGACTTGCAGGAATCACACAATCAGTAAAATGCAGTTAATGTATCAGTTATATAGTTTAAAGATCGTAAAGTTTTATTGTTATTTGAACTGTTTTTAATATATATTTATTTCGCAAACTGTAAATGTGTATGTTAGAAATGTATAAGCATCGAACATTGTTCCAGTGGAGTGGGCTAGGAAGGAACTGCAGATACTGGTTTACACCGAAGATAGACACAAAATGCTGGAGTAACTCAGCGGGACAGGTAGCACCTCTGGAGAGAAGGAATGGGTGACGTTTCGGGTCGAGACCCTTCTTCAGACTGAGAGTAGCCCTCTCCCCTGACTTCCAGTCTGAAGAAATCTCGATATTACAGGTGCCAGGGGTTATGTGGAGAAGGCAGGAGAATGGGGTTAGGAGGGAGAGATAGATCAGCCATGATTGAATGTTTAAGAGGGAACTGCAGATGCTGGAGAATCGAAGGTTACACAGAAAAGCTGGAGAAACTCAGCGGGTGCAGCAGCATCTATGGAGCGAAGGAAATAGGCAACGTTTCGGGCCAAAACCCTTCTTCAGACTGATCGGGGATGGGGGTGGGTGGGGACAAGAAAGGGAAAAGGAGGAGTAGCCAGAAGGCTGGAGGGTGGGAGGAGACAGCAGGGGAGCTGAGGAAGGGGAGGAGACAGCAAGGACTAACAGAATTGGGAGAATTCGATGTTCATGCCCCGGGGGTGTAGAGTCCCCAAACGGAATATGAGGTGCTGTTCCTCCAGTTTCCGGTGCTGCTCGCTGTGGCCATGGAGGAGACCCAGGACAGAGAGGTCGGAGGCGGAGTGGGAGGGGGAGTTGAAGTGCTGAGCCACCGGGAGGTCAGCTTGGTTATTGCGGACCGAGCGGAGGTGTTCGGCGAAACGATCGCCCAACCTCCGCCTTGGTCTCACCGATATAGATCTGCTGGCATCTAGAGCATCTAGAGCAGCCCCGATCAGTCTGAAGAAGGGTTTCGGCCCGAAACGTTGCCTATTTCCTTCGCTCCATAGATGCTGCTGCACCCGCTGAGTTTCTCCAGCTTTTCTGTGTAGCCATGATTGAATGGTGGAGTAGACTTGATGGGCCGGTTGGCCTAATTCTGCTCCTATCACATGACCTTATGAATCTATGACCCGAAACTTCACTTATTCCTTCTCCCTGACCCACTGAGTCACTCCAGAATTTTGTGTCTATCCCCAGCAGAATGGGGTATGGATTGAGATTTTTAACCCAACTCGATTTTCCTTTCAGATGTTCTTTTTTTTCCTCAGTGTATGTAACCTCTGGGCGTGGTTAAAGGATGTTTAGTTCAGGCATGTGTGTCTGGGGGAAGACTATGACACGTGGAATCTGAGCTGTGGATTACGCTAGCCGGAACGTGGGGTTTGGTTGTCCTTGGTTGCATTGGCGTCGCAAGATCCACTTCATGTACCTGCATGCGAGAGATTTCATTCTCCAGCACCTACGAATCCGTCTCCCCGAACTAGCGAGGTAAACATCAACCCTTAACCTTTAACGTTTCCAGGGGCATGCTCAATCATGTGTGGGGAGAAACTGCAGATGCTGGTTTACACCGAAGATAGACACAAATACTGGAGTAACTCAGCGGGACAGACAGCATCTCTGGAGAGAAGGAATGGGTGACGTTTCAAGTCGAGACCCTTCTTCAGAATTTACCCAGTCCTCTCATCCAGAGATGCTGCTTGTCCCCCTGAGTTACATTTTGAGTCTATGCTCGATCATTTGTTCAGTCTTTACTGCGCTTTCCAGAAGTACGTCGCGTTCCTCTTCAGTTATGAATGAAAAATCCTGACTCAACGACGCAAGTTTAGTCAATGGTCTAAATTGCAACAAAAACAGCAGAACTCGTTATTTCATGTGCAGGGAGGAACTGCAGATGCTGGTTTAAACTGAGGATAGACACAAAATGCTGGAGTGGCTCAGCGGGACTTATTTCAGTTGTTATTTCATTCTGGCTTTACCCGTCTCCGAAAATACATCAGCCTGAGGCACGATCTGTTATTTTGGCAGCCGGTTTCCTAAATCTTGCTGTAGTTTAAGTGACAAAGATCGTTGAAGGCGAGGGACAGCTAAAGTCCATTTAAATCTGCAGCGTCTCAATTCCCAGCTCAAAGAACAGACTCTCAGTCTGAAGAAAGGTCTCGACTCGAAACGTCGCCTATTGCTTTTCTCCAGAGATACTGCCTGTCCCGCCGAGTTACTCCAGCTGTTTGTGTCTATCTTCGGTTCCTTCCTAAACAGCCTCACCTTTGGTGTTCCCGTTTTTTTGTTTTCTCAGTGTATGTAACCTCTGCGTTTTTTTCCCCCCACACAAAGTGTAACTTTGGAAATAATCAGAGATTATTCACAACGGCCAGACACTCTGATAGATTGTGTTGGAAGGAACTGCAGACGCTGGTTTAAACCGAAGATAGACACAACATGCTGGAGTAACTCAGTGGGACAGGCAGCATCTCTGGAGAGAAGGAATAATGGGTGATGTTTCGGGTCGAGACCCTTCTTAAGAATTCACCCATTCCTTCTCTCCAGAGATGCTGCCTGTCAAACTGAGTTACTCCAGCTTTTTTGTGTCACTCTGATAGATTATTGGAATTGTTTTAGAGGGCTTTTTGATGTTCTTACAAGAAGTCCCTGGAAGCCGCCTCGGAGAAGGGACGGTGAACGCCTTGTCTCAGTTGCTTGCCCTCTGGATCCGGACAACGTTCAAACCAAGAGGGATACGTGAACTAAATGTAACATCTCTAAAGTTTGCGGATGACACAAAGTTGGGTGGCAGTGTGCGCTGCGCGGGGGATGCGATAAGGCTGCAGGGTGACTTGGCTAGGTTGGGTGAGTGGGCAGATGCATGGAAGATGCAGTATAATGTGGACAAATAGACAATAGGTGCAGGAGGAGGCCATTCGTCCCTTCGAGCCAACACCGCCATTCAATGTGATCACGGCTGATCATCCCCAATCAGTACCCCGTTCCTGCCTTCTCCCCATATCCCCTGACTCCACTATCTTTAAGAGCCCTATCTAGCTCTCTCTTGAAAGTATCCAGAGAACTGCCCTCTGAGGCAGAGAATTCCACAACTCTCTGTGTGAAAATGTGTTTCCTCATCTCCGTTCCAAATGGCTTACCCTTTATTCTTAAACTGTGGCCCCTGGTTCTGGACTCCCCGAATGTGAGATTCACTTTGGTGGCAAAAACAGGAAGGCACATTATTATCTGGATGGTAGACACAAAATGCTGGAGTAACTCAACAGCTCAGGCAGCATTTCTGGATGGAAGGAATGGGTGACGTTTTGGGTCGAGACCCTTCTTCAGACTGATGTCAGGGGAGGGGGTGGGACAAAGATAGAATGTAGTTGGAGACAGTAAGGCTGGTCGGAGAACTGGGAAGGAGGAGGGGATGGAGAGCGAGGGAAAGCAAGGGCTATCTGAAGTTAGAGAACTCAATGTTCATACCGCTGCGGTGTAAGCAAAATATGAGTTGCTGTTCCTCCAATTTGTGCTGGGCCTCACTCTGACAATGGAGGAGGCCCAGGACAGAAAGGTCAGATTGGGAATGAGAGGGGAAGTTGAAGTGCTGAGCTACCAGGAGATCAGGACTGAGCGGAGGTGTTCAGCGAAACGATCGCCGAGCCTGTGTTTGATTTTGCCGATGTAGAGAAGTTGACACCGGGAACAGCAGATACAGTAGATGAGATTGGAAGAGGTGCAAGTGAACCTCTGCCTCACCTGGAAAGACTGATTGGGTCCTTGAAAGGAGTCGAAAGGGGAGGTAAAGGGACAGGTGTTGCATCTCCTGCGGTCGTAGGGAAAAGTACCTGGGGAGGGGGTGGTTTGGGTGGGAAGGGACAAGTTGACCAGGGAGTTTTGGAGGGAACGGTCTCTGCGGAAAGCAGAAAGGGGTGGAGATGGGAAGATGTGGCCAGTAGTGGGATCCCGATGCAGATGGCAAAAATGTTGGAGGATTATATGCTGTATGTATATTATCTGAATGGTGTCAGATTAGGAAAAGGGGAGGTGCAACGAGACCTGGGTGTGCTTGCACATCAGTCACTGCAAGTAAGCATTCAGGTACAGCAGGCAGTGAATAAAGCTAATGGCATGTTTGCCTTCATTGGGAGAGGATTTGTGTTTAGGAGCAAGGAGATCCTACTGCAGTTATACAAGGCTCTGGTGAGACCGCATCTGGGGTATTACATGCAATTTTAGTCTCCTAATTTAAGGACATTATTACTATTGAGGGAGCGCAGCGTAGGTTCACCAGGTTAATTCCCAGGATCTGTTTCTGCTGTATGTCCCTATGACTATTATTCTAAGTGTGTATGCTGACACATACTGTACATACATACAAATTCACAGCATCTCTTTAGCTGCAAAGGAGCTGCTAGATTTGACTCATGTTTTAGAAGAGTTTCTGTGACAGAAAAAAAATCCCAACATGTCTGTTTTGTTGATGTAATTCAGCACTTTTGCATCTTTTCCTGCGATGAAAATATGAAATACTAGAGGGCATAGTTTCAAGATGAGAGGGGGAAAGCTTAAAGGAGATTTGTCAGGCAAGTTTTATTCCACAGAGAATAGTAGGCGCCTGGAAGACACTGCCGGAGTTGATGGTGGAAGCAGATACGAAAGCAACATTTAAGAGGTATTTAGGCAAGTACATGACAGGCAGCTGAAAAGAGATATATAGAGTTTAAATTGGCACCATGATTGGCACAGATGTAGTGGGCTGCAGAGCCTGTCTCTCTGCTGTACTGGTGTGTCTAAATTGAGAAGGTCCAGATGGTTGTGAGGTGCCAACTTAATTTTAGTTTAGTTTTAGTTTAATTTAACGATAAGGTGCAGAAACAGGCCACTCGGCCCACCGAGTCCACACCGACCAGCGATCCCCGCACATTAACCCGATCCTACACACACTAGGGGCAATTTTACATTCACACCAAGCCAATTAACCTACAGACCTGCACGTCTTTGGAGTGTGGGAGAAAACCGAAGATCTTGAAGAAAACCCATGCAGGTCATGGGGAGAAGGTACAAACTCCGTGCAGACAGCACCCGTGGTCGGGATCGAACCCGGGTCTCTGGTGCTTTAAGGCAGCAACTCTACCGCTGTGCCACTGTGCTGCCCTCTAATTATGCATGTTGTGATGCTAAATTGGTTTAAAAGCATTATAGAATATTCATTTCTAAATGTTTCAATTAATTATAATAACACCCATAAAAAGGTAATATCCCTGAATGTATAGTACATATGATTTTCAAGGTGCAAATATTTATGGCTGTTCTTATGGGGGGAAATATTGAATAATGTTCCATAGATGTTGAAGCCTACCTAATACATTGGCACATTTATAAACATTAACCTGGTAAAAAGGTTCTAAATGACAGTTCTACCATTTAGAATGGAATAATTGCTTTGAACATTAATTGATATTGCTCTGCCTTTGATTAAACTTCCCCTTTGTTTCTCTTTGTCAGGTCACCTCAGGATGAGATCCATCAATGAAAACTTTTATTGTTTGCTCTTTCTTGTGATTTTCGGTAGGAAGTTCTTCCTATACTTTACTAAAAAAGTAAAAGCGCGTGTTTGTTCAGATGAAAGCTGGCAGTTATAGTGCCGTTTAGTTTGGTTTGGCGATACATAGCGGAAACAGTCCCTTCAGCCCACTGAGTCCGCAATGACCAACGATCCACATTAACACTATCCTACACAAACTCAGGACAATTTCCACTTATACCAAGTCAGTTAACCTACAAACCTGTACGTCTTCGGAGTGTGGGAGGAAACAGAAGATCTCAGATAAAACCTACGCAGTCACAGGGAGAACGTACAAACTCCATACAGACAGCACCCATAATCGGGATCAAACCCGGGTCTCTGACACTGCATGCGCTGTAATGCCCCTGTCCCACTTAGGAAACCTGAATGGAAACCTCTGGAGACTTTGCGCCCCACCCAAGGTTTCCGTGCGGTTCCAGGAGGTTTTTTGTCAGTCTCCCTGCCTGCTTCCACTACCTGCAACCTCCGGCAACCACCTGTAACCTCCGGAAACCGCACGGAAACCTTGGGTGGGGCGCAAAGTCTCCAGAGGTTTCCGTTCAGGTTTCCTAAGTGGGACAGAGGCTTTTAAGGCAGCAACTCTTCCGCTGCCCATGGCCATGTACAGAAATAAATAATTGTCTCACTTTGTCCTATGTTTTAGACTTGGCAAAGTGACTTGGGCGTACTGGTGCAGGATTCCCAAAAAGTTAATCTGTTGACAAGTTTGCAGGAAATCCTTGATGAAGTCAATAGCAGGACAGACAAAGGAGAATCAGTAGATGTTGTATACCTAGACTTTCAGAAAGCTTTTGATAATGTGCCACACAGGAGGCTGTTAAGGAAGTTGAGAGCCCATAGTATCAAAGGGCAGACACTAGCATGGAAAGCAGGTTGGCTGGATTGGAGAAGCCAAGGAGTGGCAATAAAGGTTTTTTTTTCTGGTTGGCTGCCAGTGACTGGCAGAGTTCCGTAGGGCTCGGTGCTGGGGCCGCTGCTCTTCACGTTGTATATTAATGATTTGGATGAGGGGATTAAAGGATTTGTGGCCACGTTTGCGGATGATACAAAAATAGGTTGATGGGGTGGTAATGTAGCAAAAACAGAAACCTTGCAGAAGGATTTTTATAGGTAGGGAGAGTGGGCAGAGAAGTGGCAGATGGAATACAGTGTAGCAAAGTGTGGAGTCACGCATGTTGGTAGGAATAAAGGCATAAACTATTTTCTAAATGGGGAGAAAATCCAGAAATTGGAGGTGCTGATGCACGATTCACAAAAAGTTAATCTGCAAGTCGAATCGGTAGTAAAGAAAGCAATCGCAATGCTAGCATTTATTTTGAGAGGACTTGTATACAAATACAGGGATGTAATGCTGAGGCTCTATGAGGTGCTGGTCAGCCCACATTTGGAATAGTGTGAGCAATTTTGAGCACCATATCAAGAACCATAGTCAGCACCATATCAATCTGGGTACCATATCAATCAAGAACGCATATCGCTCTGTTCCCCGTGCGGGTCTGGGTCTCTCTGATCATTGTCTAGTTCACCTTATTCCGACCTACAGGCAAAGACTAAAAGCTGCTAAGCCTGTGGTCAGAACAACGAAAAAGTGGACAAGCGAGGGCTTTGAGAACCTACAATCCTGCTTTGACTGCACGGATTGGAATGTGTTCAGGGCAGCAACTACAGGCCTCGATGAGTAGACAGACACTGTAACATCATATGTCAGCTTTTGTGAGGACAGTTGCATTCCCACTAGGACCCGGACCTGGTTCAACAACGACAAGCCCTGGTTTACAGCAGAACTCAGACACCTCCGACAGTCTAAAGAGGAAGCCTTTAATGTCAAAGTTGCCACAGCCAGACATAAAAACAGCTTTTTTTTCACGAGTAGTAGCTCTACTCAATAACCAAAAATCTGTAGCTTCCTTTTGCTCTGGTATTTTATTTAATGCACATGTTTAATCAATAATGTTTTATTGTTAATGTTTAAAGTTTTATGCATCATTCCTGACTGTCACTGTATGGCATGTTGTCACTTGTGGGCAGAGCACCAAGGCAAATTCCTTGTATGTGAATACTTGGCCAATAAACTTATTCATTCATTCATATCTGAGGAAGGATGTGCTGGCTCTGGCGAGGGTCCAGAGGAGGTTGACAAGAATTATCCCTGGAATGAGTAGGTTAATATATGATGAGCTTACTGGGCCTGTACACACTGGAGTTTAGAAGAATGAGAGGGAACCTCATTAAAACATACCGAATAGTGAAAGGCTTGTATAGAGTGGATGTAGAGAGGATGGCTCCACTAGTGGGAGAGTCCAGGACTAGATGTCAGAATTAAAGGACTTTCTTTTAGGAAGGAGATGAGGAGGAATTTCTTTAGTCAGAGGGTGGTGAATCTGTGGAATTCTTTGCCACAAACGGCGGTGGAGGCCACGTCAGTGGATATATTTATGACTGAGATTGATAGATTCTTGATTAGTGCAGATGTCAGAAGTTATGGGGAGAAGGCAAGAGAATGGGGTTAGGAGGGAGAGATAGATCAGCCATGATTGAATGGCGGAGCAGACTTTAAGGGCCGAATGGCCTAATTCCATTCTCATCACTTATGATCGTATGACCTTATGATCCAGTGTGATCACATTGCATGTACCTCAAACAGTTACATTTTAGATTTTTGACGTTATAAAAAACATGCCACAGTTCAAAGAAAACATTTCATAGAGCAGTAACCTGATGATTTCATGCTACGTAATATTATTCTATTTTTCTAATATTATGATATTATTCCAAATAAAATGGAAGCACTTGAATTCACTGGCACTGAGGTGCATCCAGTAGCATTGCTGCCTCAAAGTTTCAGCTTCCAAACTGCATGACTCTGTTGCACTGGAAACTAAACTGAGGCTGAAAGTGCTTTTAATTTAGCATCATCGACAGGAAAGGGTACAGAGTAGGAAAGCTGAAAAGGGTACAGAGACGATTTACGAGGATGTTGCCAAGACTGGAGGTTCTGAGTTATATGGAGAGGTTGAGTAGGCTGGGACTATTCCTTGGAGCTCAGGAGGATGAGTGGTGATCTTATTGAGGTGTATAAGATTATGAGAGGAATGGAATGGATAGATGTTCAGAGTCTCTTGCATTGAGCAGGTGAATCGAGGACCAGAGGACATAGGTTTACGGTGAAGGGAGAAAGAATAGGAATCAACAAAGGGTGGTGGGTGTATGCAACAAGCTGCCAGCGGAGGTAGTTGAGGCCGGGACTATCCCAACATTTAAGAAACAGTGTAGCTGGGACATGTTGGCCGGTGTGGGCAAGTTTCCACACTGTATCACTCTACGCCTGTGCGACTAATCTTTGTTCATTCCTTGGATAGGTTGCACAGGTTCATTCAAGGGACAGGGCAGTCTGTCCAGTGTACACGGGCAATCCAGTGTGCCAAGCCTTGAGGCTACAAGGAGTGACCTAATAACGAGTCCAGTTATGAGCCTGGGGGTCAGAGTGCTCACAAGGCTGCCAGATTTCCCTTTGTAGCGGCACCAAACATGGTGAACAAACAGTTGCTTTATTCAAACATTACATGGTTGATGTACATGCAAGTTTGGTCCTCTAACATACTGAGTCGTTGCTGCTGAGCAAAGGTGTTGACTCGACCTTAAGTCACCTGTCGACTCCTGATCTCAAGGTGCGATCTGCTTACGTAGCGTGACCCTTGACATCACGTGACAGCCCTCATAACCACTAATGAGGGTTCGCCCGTAAGTGGCCTGACCATCATTCTCCAGTAACTTGCCTACCACAGACATTTGGCTCATTGGTCTACAGTTCCCAGGTTTTTGCTTACCACCCTTCTTCAGTAGGGGCACAACATTAGCCACCCTCCAGTCTTCCAGCAGCTCCACTGAATCTAATGATGATTCATGTATCTCACCTAGGGTGCCTGTAATTTTTTTCTCTAGCTACCCACAGTGACCTTGGATATATCTGATCAGGCCCGGGAGATTTATCCACCTTCATACGCCCTAATATGTTCAGTACCTCCTCGAGTGTAATAATGACCTTCCTCAAGACACTTCCATTCTCTGTGCCAAGTTCCCCAGCCTTTGCATCTTTCTCCACAGTAAACACCAAGGAGGAATATTCATTGAGGATCTTGTCCACCTCCTTCTGCTCTGCACAGAGATGATTGCTTTGGTTTCTAATGGTTCCCCATTCTCTCCCTAGTCACCCTCTTGCCCTGAATATACATAACATCTCTTTGGATTTCCCTTAATATTATCAGCCAGAGCTATCTCCTGCTTCCATTATGCCCTCCTTATTTCCTTCTTAAGTATGCTTCTCAGTTTCCCTGGATACACTAAATCCCAGCTGCCTATACCTGTCACATGTTACCTTCTTTTTGCTGACCTGAGCCACGATCTCTCTTGTCATCCCAGCTTCCTTACTCCCACCTGCTTTGCCCTTCACTCTAACAGGAACAGGCAAGCCCTGAACTCTTTCACAGCACTTTTAAAAACATCCCATTTACCAGACATTCCTTTGCCAGCAAACAACCCACTCCTATCAACTTGAGCAAATTCCTGTCTAATACCATCAAAGTTGGTCTTGCCCCAATTCAGAATTTTAACTCATCGGTCCACCCTGTTATTATCCATAACTATCCTAAAACTAATATAATAGTGATCGCTTGTCCACTTAGTTTGTCCACCAACAACTCAGTCATTGACCCTTCCCAATTTCCTAAGATCAGATGTGTAGGGAAGAACTGCAGATGCTGGTTTACACCGAAGATAGACACAAATGCTGCCGTAACTTAGCAGGACTGGCAACATCTCTGAATAGAAGGAATGGGTGTTGCTTCGGGTCGAGACCATACTTCAGACTGTCTCGGTTTCAAACATTACCTTTCCATATCTCTGTGTCTCCCTCTCCCTTGACTCAAAGTCTGAAGAAGGGTCTTGGCCCCAAACGTCACCCATTAGTTATATCCAGAGATGCTGCTTGTCCCGCTGAGTTACTCCAGCATTTTGTGCCTATCTTCCTAACATCAGATTCAGTTTTGCCCTCTCCGTGCAGGGTTCTCTACATATTGCCTGAGGAAACATTCCTGATATTTCACAAATTCAACCCCGTCCAAGATTAGTTGTGTTCAATTACATCGGAACTAAACCCTTCCATTGATTTCTTTTTAAGGGGCCCAAGGAAATGGCTTACAACAGTTTATGGCTGACAAGGAAACAATCGTGAAGATATTGTCTTCAGGAAAGTGTAAGTCGCGTTTATCTCACTTAAACCTTAAATACTTAATTTTGCATCATGCTAAAACTAAATCTACAAATTATGTGAAAAATGCACCCTGACCGAATAATTTAGTGAATGTACTCAGAATGGTTCTGTTGCATCTCATTCATGAATATCAGCATAACTTGTGAGAACATTTCAGAACAGTTGTAGAAGCCATCTAAAGGGCCTGTCCCACTGTACGAAGTAATTCAAGAGTTCTCCCGAGTTTCCCCCTGATTCGAACTCAGAGAATGTCCGTAGCGGGTCCGTAGGAGTTCGTGGATGCCTCGTAGCGGCTCGTACAATTAGAAAGTAACAATTTTTTTTATCACGAGAATTATTTTATTCATGGACATTTTTCACAGTGTTGAAAAACGTCACGAGTTTACCGGATTTCCCGAGTACCTACCGTTACTCGTACGAGCCGCTACAAGACATCCACAAACTCTTACGGACCCGCTAAAGACATTCTCCGAGTTTGATTCAGGGGAAAACTCTTGAATTACCTCGTACAGTGGGACAGGCCCTTAAGTCAATATCAAGCAATTTAAGGTTTTAAATATCTTAACATGTGTATTTTTGTTTTATCTTATCTTTATCATATCATATCATTGTTTTATCATATAGTAACATGTATTTTTGTTTGTTTTAATCATTTACACAATCTTAGAAATACAACTGCTACTGTACTATGATTAGACACAAAATGCTAGAGTAACTCAGCGGGACAGGAAGCATCACCGGAGAGAAAGAATGGGTGATGTTTCGGTTCGAGACCCTAGTCAGAAGGAAGGGAAATGAGAGACAGTGATGTAGAGAGATAT
The DNA here is from genome assembly GCF_028641065.1 of Leucoraja erinaceus. NCBI lineage: Eukaryota > Metazoa > Chordata > Chondrichthyes > Rajiformes > Rajidae > Leucoraja > Leucoraja erinaceus. The sequence continues at coordinate 140,799,711 of NC_073377.1, forward strand.
AGAACAAATTAGTGAAAAATTTGACTAGATATCTCGACCCGAGAGGTCTGGTTAAAGGTCTCGACCTGAAACGTCTCCCATTCCTTCTCTCCAAAGATGCTGCCTGTCCCGCTGAGTTACTCCAACATTTTGTGTCTATTATACTACAGTAGTAGTTGTATCTTTAAGATTGTGTAAATGATTAAAACAAACATTCTCTTACGCTAGTTTAGTGCGTGTACAGATGGAGTGAAGCTGTCTCTGTTCAGAGCATATTGTACACCACTCTATACTGCACACCTGTGGTCAAACTACAGAAAGGCAAGCTTACAGAGACTTAAAGTAGGTTATAATGATGCCATGAGAATATAACTTAAGAGACCCTGATGGTGTAGTGTAAGTGAAATGTTTGTGGCTGCAGGAGTCAATACTTTACAAACTGTCTTAAGAAATCTTACGTGTAAATTTATATGCCAGATTAATGACTCTGAAAATGAAATCATCTTGGCCTTATCAAACATAAGGTTTAGCACTACACACTACAACTTGGTATTGAGATTGGTATTGTCTCGTTGTAGGACACTGATTTTTTTAATTCTTGATCTTAAACCATGTATTGTGCTTTTGTATGTAATTTATTGTGCCTTTGCATGCAATTTATTCTATATAATGTCGTTATTTATCTGGACCTTGAGTCTGTAATAAAAAGTAAGTAAGTAAGTAAGTAAGTAAAAGTAAGTAAGTAAGTAAGTAAGTAAGTAAGTAAGTAAGTAAGTAAGTAAGCAAGTAAGTAAGTAAGTAAGTAAGTCAGTAAGCAAGTACGTAAGTAAGTAAGTAAGTAAGTAAGTAAGTAAGAGTAAGTTAAGTAAGTAAGTAAAAGTACAGCACATGCACCAATTGGTACAGTATTTGAGTTACCATACAGCCATACAAATAAAAGGAACACAACACACGATAGAGTTTAACATGAACATCCCCACACAGCGGAATCAATGTTTCCCACTGTGAGGGAAGGCAATAAAGTTCAGTCATCTTCCTCTTTGTTCACCCGTGGTCGGGGCCTTTGAGCCTCCGCAGTCGCCGCTACGAACGGCCCGATGTTCAGGCCCTCTCGCCGGGATGATCGGAACTCCGGCGTCGGAATGGAAGAACACACTCAACGGCTTGGAGTTTCCAAATCGGCCGCTTCCTACCGGAGATGGAGGCTCCCGAAGTCCACAGGCTGAGCTGGGCCGAAATTCTGGTGACCCTCAGCAAAGTATCCCAGCAATGATAAAGTCAATGCCGCCGCAGCTAGAAGCTCCGTAAACCACAGCTCCACGGTGTTATAGTCAGCAGGCCCAACACTCCAGAGCTTGAACACAGGCGATCCCTGGTAAGGCATCGCCCCGCTCCGCGATGGAATTCACCGCCACTGCTGGAGCTCTGGCCGGTCACCGGCAGGAAAGGCCGCGCCAATCTAGTTGGTAGGCCATGAGGGGGGGATGGGGGTGGGGGGGTACTGGAACGAAGATGCGACTTGGAGAAAAAGACGGATCTCCGTTCAGGTAAATGACTGGGAAACGGTTTCCCCTTTTTCCCCCCCCCCCCACCCCCACCGTATAAAAAAGACTTAGAAACTTTTTTATAATCATACTTTTTGACATACTAAAAATAACAAAAAAAGGTGAAAGGACGAACAGCTGCTGGCGAGGCTGTCATACTCAATGGTGCCACCCGATGGACCCGATATGTTAAGACATGAAACCAACATCTGCAATTCATCCCTACACATTTAAAAGAGACTAGACTAAGTGGCGCCCATTGGGTCCCATATTCACACAGGAGGGCTGGTCCCCGAACACAATTTTCCACCTCTTCACCAATTCCAATATTGGAGGCCAGTGGGGGGGGCTTCCTGGAGTGCTAGTATGGGCGTTGTGGGCCGAATAAACTGGTTTCCAGAGGGCTAGTATTGAGATTGTGGGCTGAATGGATTCTTGGACTGGCAGCTCAGTCACTCAGGGTTGGTGGGCTGGCAGCTCAGTCACTCAGGCCTGGTGGGTTGGCAGCTCAGTCACTCAGGCCTGGTGGGCTGGCAGCTCAGTCACTCAGGGCTGGTGGGCTGACAGCTCCGAAACTGCCAGAAATTCTGCCCAATACAGGTGAGAGAGAACAGGGAGAGGGTGGAGAATCAATTTTGGACATTTTTCATCTTTTTCTGCAGATGACAGCAATGGAGGAAAGTCTATCCTTGCCTGGGTCTCATAGGGAACCTATGAAGGGAGGGAGAAAAATACTGGGGTGAGGTTTAAGATTTGCAGGAGGAATACTTACTGATGGGCCGAAGGGACTCCTACTGGGCTAGTACAGGCGTGATGGGCCTGTAAAAAAATATCTGAATGAAATCTCAGTGAAAGGCACTTTTTCTGGACTTTTCCTGGACTTTTCCTGGCCTGGCATGGGCCTTTGTGGCCCAAAATTGGCATTTTGGGCTAATATGGGTCTTTTGGGCAAAAGGGGCCAAACATTTCATTTCATTACATTTCCATTTCAATTTCAAGCATGGGGCAGGCCAAACAACTAATTTCATTTTCATTTCCATTTCCATTGCAGTTTCAAGCACAGGGCAGTTTCAAGCACAGGGCAGGCCAAACAGCTAATTGCATTTTCATTTCATTTCATTTCCATTGCAGTTTCAAGCACAGGGCAGGCCAAACAGCTCATTGCATTTTCATTTCATTTCAATTTCCATTGCAGTTTCAAGCACAGGGCAGGCCAAACAGCTCATTGCATTTTCATTTCATTTCCATTGCCAGACAGGAAGTGGTCAAGATGAGACTTTTTGTTATATAGATGTGTGGGATAAGTTTTTTAACACAGAGATTGATGATGGAGGCAGGTAAAATAATAGCATTGGAGGTTTTTAGATAGGCGCAAGGAAGTGCTGGGAATTACTAGAGTTGCAGAATGTGAGAAAGGCAGGTTACTGCAGGCATATGAGATTAGTTTAGCTTGGCATCATGTTCGGCACTGTCATTGTGGGCTGAAGGGCCTGTTCCTATGCTGTACTTTTCTATGTTCTACTTTCATGGGGGCATGGGGTCAGGATTCATTGGAGGTGGTCTGGGAGGGGAGGATGCTCTTCAAATTGCAGAGCATCCTGTAAATACAGCTCACCCCCTCCATGACACACTGGTCAACCTGAGAAGCACCTTCAGCAACAGGCTGGTTCTGTCAAGATGCAGTACAGAACACCACAGGAGATCCTTTTTCCCTATCAAACTGTACAACTCCTCCCCCTTGTGTCGTGGGGTAGACTGAGACTGACCCCCCCCCCCCCCCCCCCCCAGCCCACTCCAATCTTTGCACATCCCCAATCCTGGACTTTCTACTCATCATTTCTATTCCATGTTTCATCAATCTTGTTGTGTTTTATCACAGTTGGTAGACCAATTTTCTTCCTGGGATAAATAAAGTTATTTCGTATCATATCGTATCATATTGTCTTGAATTCTGTTGCTCTACATTGCAGCAACTGCGGAAATTGACATGACTTTGATATCTTTATCAAAATTCAGTCAATTCACAAAACCCATGACCATGGATTGTGAAAATTGCTCTTTCACATATGCTTATAAGAAATGATTCCCTTTACAATCTGGACACAGCATCAACATTTTGGTTTGAAAAATGACATTCAGTTATATAATTGCAATGTAATAGCAAACCTCCCAACTATCTGTCCCATTGGAATTGCTGCTATTGGACTAGAATTGCCAAATAATAATTGTAAGAAGAACAAAGGGTTTTCAAGAGTTTAATTGCTTAATTGTCATATTTAGTTTAGAAAGACAGAATGGAAGCAGGCCCTTCGGTCCATCGAGTCCATGCCAACCATTGATCACCCATTCACGCTAGTTCTATGTTGTCGCACTTTCTCATCCACCCCCTACACACTAGGGGGCAACTTACAGAAGCCAATTAACTTATAAACCCACTATGTACCGAAACCAGAACAATGAAATACTTACTTGCAGCAACATAACAGGTCGGTAAACACAGTTCTCATAGAATGGAAAATAAATGAAAAAAGGTTTGCAGCAGGAATGAAGAGATTTTCTTCAAGCTGAACATTCAAGCTGGTGCTTTCTTCTCAATTTTATGCAGTTTTGTTCACTTTTGTTGAGAGCAGGTAAATAAAATACTTGAGGCTATTTCCGCCCATCATCCATAATATGGCAGATGAAAGTGCTGCAGACCTAACAACTTAGTTTTACAGTTCTCTTCATAGCATGGTAAACCATTAATGGATCATCAATCAAGCAGCTTTTACGTTGATTAGATATGTTCTATCGTGAACATGTATAATCCATTGTGGCACGGTGGCACAGCGGTCGAGTTGCTGCCTTACAGCGCTAGAATGCCTTATCGACTACAGGTGCTGTTTGTATGGAGTGTGTACGTTCTCCTCGTGATCTGCATGGGTTTTCTCTTGGATTTCTGGTTTCCTCCCACAAGACGTACAGGTTTGTAGGTTAATTGGCTTGGTATCAATGTAAATTGTCTCTAGTGTATAGGATAGTGTGTAAATTGTCTCTAGTGTGTAGGATAGTGTTAGTGTGCAGGGATCGTTGGTCAGCGCAGACTCAGTGGGTCGAAGGGCTTGTTTCCATGCTGTATCTCTAAACTAAACCAAAATTAAATTTAACTAAACTAAATTGTGTCAATGTTGCAAGAGGACAAAGAGATTTGGACTTAGTCTTGGACTTAATGGAGGCCCCGACCACGGGTGAACATTGGGGAACATTAGAGGAAAAGACTGACTTTGGTGCCTTCCCTTACAGTGGGAAAATTTGATTCTGCAGTGCGGGGATGTTTTATGTTTAACTCTATCGTGTGTTGTGTTCTTTATTTTTATTGTATGGCTGTATGATTATCACATTTCACTGTGCCAACTGGCACATGTGACAAAGAAATGTATCTTGTATCTTGTATCTTGTAGTCAAAATCCTACAGCATAAAAACAGATCCTTTGGACAAACTTGTCCATGCCGCACAAGATGAGCAATCTAAGCTAGTCTCATTTGCTTGCATTTAGCCCACATTCCTCTGAAACTTTCCTGTCCATTTAACTATCCAAATGTCTTTTAAATCTTGCTATTATACCTTCCTCAATTACTTTTGTCTGGCAGCTCGTTCCATATACCCACCACTGTGTTAATGTTGGCCCTCAGGATCTTTCCCCTTTCACCTAATCTTATGTGCTCGAGCTCTTGATTCTCCTACCCTGGCTAAAAGACTCTGCATTCACCATTTCTGTTCCCCTCAGGAATTTATACACCTCTGTAAGATCATCCCGCAGCCTCTTGCGCTCAAAGGGATGCAGTTCAAGTCCAAGCAACATCCTTGTAGATCTTCTCTGCATTCCTTTCAGCTTTACTTTATTTAAAGGTAAAGCTAAATAAACCTTACCTTTATTCCTTCCTTCCCCACCTCAATGAGTTCCGCGCCTGCCACGATGTGGAGCTCTTCTTCCGTCCCCTCCGCATCAATGCGTTTTTCCATTGGATGGAGTCCTCACCATCATCAGTGATGACCCCTTCTCCCTTCCCCAATGGACCCCCACCTCTTGGACTCCCCCTCATGGCCATCTACCGGCTTTATTGTTAATTTTAAACTGTTGGCGGGACATCAACTGCCTCAACTTCTCCACTATCCTGTCTCACTCTAACCTCTCCCCCCCCTGAACGTACAGCCATCCACTCACTCTGCAACAACCCAGACTGGGTGATCAAACCTGCCGACGAGGGAGGTGCCGTGGTAGTCTGGCGCGTCGATCTCTACAAGGCTGAGGCCACGCACCAACTCTCAGACACCTCCTCCTACTTAACCTTGGACCATGACCTCACAGACGAGCACCAGGCCATTATCTCTAACACTATCACTGACTTCATCACTTCTGGCTCCCTGCCTTCCCAAACCTCCAATCTCATCGTTCCCCAGCCCCCACGGCCCGATTTTGCCTTCTCCCCAAAATCTACAAACCTGACTGTCCTGGCAGACCCATTGTTTCTGCCAGTTTGTGTCCCACCAAACTTATTCCCACATACCTCGACTGCATCCTGGTTAAATCCCTCCCTACCTATGTTCAAGACACTTCACACGCTCTTCGTCAACTCCATGTTTTCCATGCCTGCATTCCCTCATCTTCACCATGGGTGTCCAGTCACTCTACACCTCCATCCTCCACCAGGAGTGCCTTAAAGCCTTCCGGTTCTTCCTCAACCGCAGAACCAACCAATCCCCGTCTACTGATATGCTCCTCCGCCTAGCGGAGTTGGTCCTTACCCTTAATAACTTTTCATTTGACTCCTCCCATTTCCTCCAAATACAAGGCATAGCTATGGGCCCAATTAATGCCTGCCTCTTTGTAGGGTACGTCGAACAATCCTTGTTCGTGGCGTACCGTGACCCTATCCCGGACCTCTACCTCCGCTACATCGATGACTGCATTGGTGCTACCTCCTGCACCCACACACAACTCACTGACTTCATCCATTTCACCACTAACTTCCATCTGGCACTCAAATACACTTGGACCATTTCCGACATCTCCCTACCATTTCTAGACCTTACTATCTCCACCGCAGGTGACAGACTACTGACCGACATCTACTATAAACCCACTGACTCCCATGGCTATCTGGACTATACTTCTTCCCACCCTGCTTCCTGTAAGGACTCCATCCCCTACTCCCAATTCCTCCGTCTACGCCGCATCTGCACCCATGATGAAGTATTCCAAACCAGGGCATCGGAGAACGGGGGTTCTCCCCCTCTACCATAGATGAGGCTCTCACCAGGGTTTCTTCTATACCCCGTAACTCTGCTTTCACTCCCCATCCTCCCACTCATAACAAGGGCAGAGTCCCCCTTGTCCTCACCTTCCACCCTACCAGCCATCACATACAACAAATAATCCTCTGACATATTTGCCACCTCCAATGAGATCCCACCACTTGCCATATCTCCCCATCTCCTCCCCTGTCTGCTTTCCGCAGAGACCGCTCCCTCTGTAACTCCCTGGTCAATTCATCCCTTCCCACCCAAACCACCCCCTCCCCTGGCACTTTCCCTTGCAAGCGCAGGAAATGCTACACTTGTCGCTTTACCTCCCCCCTTTACTCCATTCAAGGACGCAAGCTGTCTTTCCAGGTATAGCAGAGGTTCATCTGCACCTCCTCCAACCTCATCTATTGCATCCGCTGCTCTAGATGTCAGCTGCTCTACATCCGTGAGACCAAGCGCAGGCTTGGCGATCGCTTTGCCCAACACCTCTGCTCAGTTTGGAACAACCAACCTGATCTCCTGGTGGCTCAGCACTTCAACTGCCCCTCCCATTCTGAATCTGACCTTTCTGTACTGGGCCTCTTCCAGGGCCAGAGTGAGGCCCACTGTAAATTGTAGGAGCAGCACCTCATATTTCGCTTGGGCAGTTTGCACCCCAGCGGTATGAACATTGACTTCTCCAATTTCAGGTTATCCCTGCTTTCTCCTCCCCTTCCCAGCTCACGTTCAGCCCACTATCTCTGCCTCTTCCTTTCTTCACCCCCCTCCCCCACCCCCACACCCACACCAGTCTGAAGAAGGGTCTCGACCCAAAACATCGCCTATTTCCTTCGCTCAATAGATGCTGCCTCACCCACTGAGTTTCTCCAGCATTTTTGTCTACCTTCTATTTACCTACAGCAGGTTGACCAAAACTGAACACAATACTCCAAGTGCAATCTCATCAACATCTTGTACAACTGTCACATAACGTCCCAACTTCTACGTTCATTTCTCTGACTGATGAATGCTAACATGCCAGAGGTCATCTTCACCATCCTATCTATCAGCAGCGTCACTTTCAGGATATTCCACGTACTCCTGGAGCCCTCTGCCCCACAACACTACCCCAGGCTCCTACCATTCCCTGCAATTGAACCGCAGGAAGCTTTTAAGGTGCAGGCATTTCAGGTACAGTTTTAGATGCATTGAGGGACAAAGGTAAAGATATTAAAGGCAGATTTCCCTGAATGACCAGATACAGGGAGAGAGTAAAGTGGAGCAGAATATAAGAGCCTGTGACATATGGTAGGTTATTGATATCAGTGAGAATCAGGTTAAAGGGGAAATAAACAAAGAGTGAACTAGAGAAAAGGCTATCAGCAAATGTAGAAAATATGCCTATAACATTTTTTTAATGTGCATATGCATACGAATAGGAAAGGGGTTAGAAGAGATAGAAAACTTTGTTTTGTTTAAAAGATGAACAATAAATTAAAAAAATGAAATATTGTCTTATAATTCTTAGTAAAATTGCTCAGACAATTTATTTTTAATTTTTTTAGCTTTTCATTAGTTGTTATACTATTCTTTCAAAGTTTCCTTTTATCAGGATCTGTGCAAGCTTTTGCCATTTTAAATGTTTTGACTATTTTTATGTTGCCACTTGATTCTTCAGTCTTCAATGGCTCTCCTTTGGTGAATAGATCATGCTTATACTGTGGAGCAAGGAACTGCAGATGCTGGTTTAAACCAAAGATAGACACAAAATGCTGGAGTAACTCAGCGGGACGGGCAGCATCTCTGGGCAGAAGGAATGGGTGACGTTTCGGGTCAAGATCCTTCTTCAGTCTGAAGTCCCATATTGATAATGCTTTCATTTTTAATGACCAAGTCTAGTACCCACTCTCTCTTTCCTACAAGTTCAATAACCTGGTATATTTGTTTCCAATCCTGACTATATTGCAGATTGATCTAAATATATAGATATTCATTTTCATTTCCACTGAATGAGTTCCATTGATTTTCAGCAATAAATGACCTGGATAATTTTCTCAGGAACAAAGAAACATCTCTGCTATTATGTGAAAATATAATTTTTTCCTGCTCTGCCACCTAGTGGGGAGAAGCATGAGTGGTGGCACTGATTATAACTGGTTGTAAACACAAAAAGCTGAAGTAACTCAATGGGTCAGGCAGCATCTTTGGAGAATCTCAGTCTAACCCACGACAGAAGGGGGAGGAGTTGTACAGTTTGATAGCCACAGGGAAGAAGGATCTCCTGTGGCGTTCTGTCCTGTATCTTGGTGGAACCAATCTGTTGCCGTAGGTACTCCTCAGGTTGACCAGTGTGTCATGGACGTGGTGAGCTGTATTGTCCAGGATGCTCCGCAGTTTGAGGAGATAGATTCTTGATTGGTACGGGTGTCAGGGGTTATGGGGAGAAGGCATGAGAATGGGGTTAGGAGGGAGATACAGATCAGCCATGATTGAATGGTGGAGTAGACTTGATGGGCCGAATTGCCTGATTCTGCTCACTTATGACCTTTAGCTCCCTGAGCTGCTTATAGTTTCCAACATTTTGTGTTTTTTTACATTAGTTTTTATACGTTTTGGATACAATGGTAATACACATATCGGCAGCTCTGATATTTGATCATGGCCATGTTTGTTATACTTAGGTGGCAGAGTAGCCAGTGTTGAATCTCCCCTGGTCTGCATGAATGTACACAGAACCCATTCCTCTGTTAGTTTCCACCATCAGTGACTCAATGATGCAAATACCTTAACTCCAATACGTTTAACTTTAATACTTGGTTAAATGGCATCCATTATCTCTATCCTAAAACATCTTGTGGTTCTAATGACTAAACCGTTCATCTATTGTTTCCCTATGTTAATGGCTGTTCATAGCCGGCACATGTCATGCTTCTCGATTATACATTGATCTCGCTTATTCTAATCTCTCATCCATATCTTAGCAGATAGTGAAAGGCTTGGATAGAGTGGATGTTTCTATTAGTGGGAGAGTCTAGGACCAGAGGTCATAGCCTCAGAATTAAAGGACATTCCTTTAGAAAGGAGATGAGGAAGAATTTCTTCAGTCAGAGGGTGGTGAATCTGTGGAGATCTTTGCCACATAAGGCTGCGGAGGCCAAGTCAATGGATAGGCAGTGATAGATTGATTCTTGATTAGTGCGGGTGTCCGGGATTATGAGGAGAAGGCAGGAGAATGGGGTTAGGAGGGAGAGATGGATCAGCCATGATTGAATGGCGGAATAGACTTGATGGGCCGAATGGCCTAATTCTGCTGTTCAAGAAGGAACTGCAGATGCTGGAAGATCGAAGGTACACAAAACTGCTGGAGAAAGTCAACGGGTGCAGCAGCATCTATGGAGCGAAGGAAATAGGCGACGTTTCGTGCTGAAACCCTTCTTCAGACTGATGGGGGCTGGGGGGGAGAGAAGGAAGGAAAAAGGGAGGAGGAGGAGCTCGAGGGTGGGGGGATGGGAGGAGACAGCTCGAGGGTTAAGGAAGGGGAGGAGACAGCAAGGGCTAGCAAAATTGGGAGAATTCAACGTTCATGCCATTCGGATGTAAACAACCCAGGTGCTGTTGAGGTGCTGGTCCTCCAATTTCCGGTGTTGCCCACTCTGGCAATGGAGGAGACCCAGGACAGAGAGATCGGATTGGGAATGGGAGGGGGAGTTGAAGTGTTGAGCCACCGGGAGTTCATGTAGGTTATTGTGGACTGAGCGGAGGTGCGATCGCCCAACCTCCGCTTAGTCTCCCCGATGTAAATCAGCTGACATCTAGAGCAACGGATGCAGTAGATGAGGTTGGAGGAGATGCAGATGAACCTTTGTCGCACCTGGAACGATTGCTTGGGTCCTTGAATGGAGTCGAGGGGGGACGTGAAGGGACAGGTGTTGCATTTCTTGCGGTTGCAACGGAAAGTGCCCGGGGAGCGTGTGGTACGGGAGGGAAGGGAAGAATTGACAAGGGAGTTGCGGAGGGAGCGGTCTTTGCGGAAGGCAGACATAGGGGGAGATGGGAAGATGTGGCGAGTGGTGGGGTCACGTTGGAGGTGGCGGAAATGGCGGAGGATTATTTGTTGTATTTGCCGGCTGGTGGGGTGAAAGGTGAGGACTAGGGGGGACTCTGCCCTTGTTGCGAGTGCGGGGATGGGGAGAGAGAGCAGTGTTGCGGGGTATGGATGAGACGCTGGTGCGAGCCTCATCTATGGTGGCGGAGGGGAATCCCCGTTCCCTGAAGAACGAGGACATTTCCGATGCCCTGGTGTGGAACGTCTCATCCTGGGAACAGAAGCGGCGTAGGCGGAGGAATTGGGAGTAGGGGATGGAGTCTTTACAGGGGGCAGGGTGGGAAGACGTGTAATCCAGATAGCCATGTGAGTCAGTTGGTTTGTAGTGTATGTCGGTCAGAAGTCTGTCCCCTGCGATGGAGATGGAGGCCTAATTCTGCTATCACTTATGACTTTATGACCATGTGTTTCGGCTTGAGGGTTTGGTGTTTCTCGAGGAGTACATTGGATTCCATTTCCATAGTCATGCTACATTTGCTGCATCTCATTATTGTGAGATATATGAATATGCATGCATTTCTTGATGAGCCTTTGAGTGCATACAGCTTATTCAGTGGTCATTTTCCAAACCACTTATGTCAAGTTGCTCCTTGCTGTCACAATGCTGCTTTTGTTTAGAACATAGAACAGCACATCACAGGAATGGGCCCTTTGGCCCTCAATGTTTGGGCCGAACATGATGCCAAGATAAACTGATCTCATCTGCCTGGGCATGATCCATATCCCTCTGTTCCCTGCACTTCCATGTGCCTATCTGACGGTCCCTTAAACGCCACTATCGTATCTGCCTCCACCGCCACTCCTCGCAGTGCGTTTGAAGCCCCCACCACTCTCTGATAAACTAGCCCCGTACATCTCCTTTAAGCTTTCCTCCTCTCAGCTTATATAGATGCCCTCTAATGTTGGACATTTCCACCCTGGGAGAAAGGCTCTGGCCATCTACTCTGTCTAAGCCTCTCATCATTTTATATACTTCTATTAAGTCTCGCCTCAACCTCTGGCATTCCAGAGGTTATAAAAGAGAGCATTTTTTTATATAGTTGCACCATATAAACACAAAACCGACTATTCTTGTATGTTTAAGAAGGAATGCTGGAAAAATCAATGATAGATAAAAATGCTGGAGAAACTCAGTGGGTGAGGCAGCATCTTTGGTGCGAAGGAATAGGTGACGTTTCAGGTCAAGACACTTCTTCAAACTACTTGTAAGCTACTGTTTTAAAAGGCTTGAAGACTGTTTTTCACATGTCAAAGATTCCTACATTAACCATATAACCTTTTAATATGACTCTCTCCTCCCTAACAGTGAGATTTTGCTGAGAGCTTTATCTCAAACACTTTATGTGACACAACATGCAATGGTAAAATGAATGTGTTCAGTTGTAGTTTAGTTTAGAAATACGGAGACTGGCTCTTCTGCCTACCAAGTCCGCACTGACCAACAATCCCCGCACATTAACACTACCCTACACACACTAGGAACAATTTTGACATTTTATACCAAGCCAATTAACCTACCAACCCCTGCGATTTTGGAGTGTGGGATGAAACCGAAGATCTCGGAGAAAACACACGCAGGTCATTGGGGAGGACGTACAAACTCCGTACAGACAGCACCTGTAGTTGGGGTTGAACCCTGGTTTCTGGCGCTGTAAGGCAGTAGCTCTACCGTTATGCCACCGGGCCACCCTTAAAATGTATTCTTTACACATTGATTTTTGAGCAATCTGTGTGGCCACTTGTAAAAACTGTGTGTGTAGTCAAAAGACTGCTAATTGTGTTTCATTTCTGTTTTTCTCCCCAGTAATTCAGTGTTCTTCCTCTATTGATGTTTTGTTGTTGATGGATGGATCATATAGCATTGGGAAAGGAAGCTTTGAAAGATCAAAACACTTTGCTGCCAAACTGTGTGATATTCTTGACATTAATCCTGACAGAGTAAGTGAAAACGATTATAATAACATTAGATAGAAATTAGGAACATGAAGCTCATTCTAAAATTGAATAGATAATATTTTTGATGTGAAAGTAATATTTGCACTTTTCTAATGGTTTAATTTGCCTGCTCAGACTTAATTATCAAAACTTCCAATACTTTTTCTACACAGTACAGTCAAATTCATAAATATCGACACAAAAAGCCGGAGTAACTCAGTGGGACAGGCAGCATCTCTGGAGAGAAGGAATGGGTGACGTTTCGGGTCGTGTCCCTCCTTCAGTCTCGTCAGGGGAAAGGGAAAAGAGAGATATAGACGGTGCTGCAGAGAGATATAGAACACATGAATGAAAGATATAGATAGATGTCACGACCTGGGATTCAAACTAGCATTAGCAAATTTGCAGATGACACAAAGCTGGGTGGTAGTGTGAACTGTGGGGAGGATGCAATGAGAGTGCAGGGTGACTTGGACAGGTTGGGGGGGTGGGCAGATGCATGGCAGATGATGTTTAATGCGGATAAATGTGAGGTTATCCACTTTGGTAGCAAAAACAGGAAGGCAGATTATCATCTAAATGGTGTCAAGTTGGGGAAGTGCAACAGGATCTGGGGGTCCTTGTACATCAGTCTATGAAAGTAAGCATGCAGGTACAGCAGGCAGTGAAGAAAGCGAATGGCATGTTGCCCTTTATAACAAGAGGAATCGAATATAGGAGCAAAGAGGTCTTTCTGCAGTTGTACAGAGCCCTAGTGAGACCACACCTGGAGTATTGTGTGCAGTTTTGGCCCCCTAATTTGAGGAAGGACATTCTTGCTATTGCGGGAGTGCAGCGTAGGTTTACAAGGTTAATTCCCGGGCTGGTGGGACTGTCATATGCTGAGAGAATAGAGCAGCTGGGCTTGTACACTCTGGAGTTTAGAAGGATGAGAGGGAATCTCATTGAAACACATGATTGTTAAGGGCTTGGACATGCTAGAGGCAGGAAACATGTTCCCAATATTGGGGGATTCCAGAACCAGGGGCCACAGTTTAAGAATAAGGAGTAAGCCATTTAGAACGGAGTCAAGGAAACTCTTTTTCTCACAGAGAGTTGTGAGTTTGTGGAATTCTCTGCCTTGGCGGTGGAGGCGGATTCTCTGGATGCTTTCAAGAGAGAGATAGCGGAGTCAGGGGATAAGGGGAGAAGGCAGGAATGGGGTACTGATTGGGGAAGATCAGCCATGATCACATTGAATGGTGGTGCTGGCTCGAAGGGCCGAATGGCCTACTCCTGCACCTATTGTCTATTTGACCCAAAACATCACCCATTCCTTCTCTCCAGAGATGCTGCCTGTACCGCTGAGTTACTCCAGCATTTTGTGTCTATTTTCAGATTAAAGCAGCATCTGCAGTTCCTTCCTGAACGCAGTCTAGTTCATATTATAGGCCTCAACAATTGAAATCGATTCCAGGGAGAAAGACTCACAGTTTACCTGTAGAATTTCCAGAATATTCCAAATCAGTGATCTGCCAAGCAAGTACATGTACTAGTAACGATTTCAGTAAAATCATTGGCGGCTTTTGTGGCTGTGACAACTGACCGGAGTTTACGATGATGATGATTATTCTTTATTGTCACTTGTACCTAGCTAGGTGCAGTGAGATTCTTTTGTTTTTGCAGACAAAGTACACTAAAGAGTCGCCACAATGGGGCCGACAAAGTGACAAAAAGTATTCCTCCCTACTCTGTCCCCCCAACCCACCCACTGGGACCTTCTTATTTCTTGGCCGAATGACCTGTCCAACTCAGACTGACCCCATCCTCTGCCCGACCTTGAGTCCCCCGACCAGACCTCCCCACATGGACTCTGACCCGACCTCGACCCGAACCGACACGATCCCGGGGCACCAACTCGACTGCCCCACCTCAAGCACTCGCTCCGTGCCAGCCACTCCACCCGTGGTGGGCGAGTCCTCCTCTGTCCTCCGGCCATGGTTTAAGAATCGAGCCTGCTCACCAGGAGTGTCTCTATTCACCAGGAGTGTCTCTCTTCACCAGGAGTGTCTCTCTTCACCAGGAGTGTCTCTATTCACCAGGAGTGTCCCTGTTCACCAGGAGTGTCCCTATTCACCAGGAGTGTCTCTATTCACCAGGAGTGTCTCTATTCACAAGGAGTGTCTCTATTCACCAGGAGTGTCTCTATTCACCAGGAGTGTCTCTCTTCACCAGGAGTGTCTCTCTTCACCAGGAGTGTCTCTATTCACCAGGAGTGTCTCTCTTCACCAGGAGTTCACCAGGAGTGTCCCTGTTCACCAGGAGTGTCCCTGTTCACCAGGAGTGTCTCTACTCACCAGGAGTGTCTCTATTCATTCACCAGGAGTGTCTCTATTCACCAGGAGTGTCTCTATTCACCAGGAGTGTCCAGGGAGTGTCTCTATTCACCAGGAGTGTCTCTATTCACCAGGAGTGTCTCTCTTCACCAGGAGTGTCCCTGTTCACCAGGAGTGTCCCTGTTTCACCAGGAGTGTCCCTGTCCCTGTTCACCAGGAGTGTCCCTGTTCACCAGGAGTGTCCCTGTTCACCAGGAGTGTCCCTGTTCACCAGGAGTGTCCCTGTTCACCAGGAGTGTCCCTGTTCACCAGGAGTGTCCCTGTTCACCAGTAGTGTCCCTGCCCCCTGCTCACCCTTTAAAAAAAAATCTAAATTGTTTACAAAGTGTTTATTCAATTATGCACGTGCAGAGTAGTAACAAAATCAAGAATGCCATTGGCAGTTTACAATCAAACAGTTATCAGGTTAATATCTTGTCAACTTTTTCTACAATACACTCCACCTCCCGCGGCGACCAGCATTCACGGAAGGCCTCCAGAGTCCCCATGGACACCGCGTGCCCCCTCTCCAGGGACACGCTGGCATGGACGTTGGCCCGGATGAGGGGCAGCCCCCTTGCTCACCGGGAGATTGTCTGAAGAAGGGTCTTGACCCGAAACTTCACCCATTCCCTCTCTCCAGAAATGCTGTCTGTCCCGTTGAGTTACTCCAGTATTTTGTGTATATCTTCGGGAGATTTATAGATTTGGCACATTTATAGATTCATGCAGAAATCTTTAAATTTTTGTCAGTGATTCAGCAATCTTCACAACAGATGACAGGTTAACTATGTTTTTTTAATTGGTATATTGGAAGCGGCACAGATCTGATTATCTGAATTTTGACATTCAGTATCATTAATTATCAAAAGACAACATTTGTCTTGAATTTAATTTTTTATTTCTTTTGAGTCAGTTTCTTCTGAAATTTTGTGCATGCTTTCAAAGTTAAATTTTACACAATGCATGCAAAAATCGTGTCATAATGATTACTTCTGTCAATGTTCAAATCTAATTTGGGCCTGCTGTTAAATATATTATTTTCCTTTAAATAGGTTCGCATTGGAGTAATCCAATTCAGTTCAAAACCTGAGGTAGAATTTGGGCTGGAAACTTACCCCACAAGAAAAGAAGCCAAAGATGCCATCAAAAAGATTACTTTCAGGCATGGATGGCCATTGCATGACTCGTGGAGAGTATTAGTTTAAATAAAACAACTGATAGGAGATATATTAGAAGATAAAATGTGGAACAATACAGCACAGGAACAGTGTAGGAAGGAGCTGCAAGTGCTGGTTTACACTGAAGATAGACACAAAATGCTGGAGAAACTCAGCGGAACAGGCAGCATCTCTGGAGAGGAGGAATGGGTGACGTTTCGGGTCGAGTCCCTTCTCCAGCATTTTGTGTCTAACTTCAGCACAGGAATGACTTTGCAACAAACCATGTCTGTGCCGGCCATGATGCCAAATTAATCTGATCCCATCTGACTACTTGTTGCCTGTATCATTCCAATCCCAATCTGTTTAGTTTAGTTTAGTTTATTTTAGAGATACAGCACGGAAACAGGCCCTTTGGCCCACCGGGACCACGCAAACCATATCCCCGCACATCAAACCTTTTTACCAAGTGTGAATCTGTGGAATTCTCTGCCACAAAAGGCAGCGGAGGCTAATTCACTGGATGTTTTCAAGAGAGAGTGAGATTTAGCTCTTAGGGCTAATGGAATCAAGGGATATGGGGAGAAAGCAGGAACAGGGGGTACTGATTTAGGATGACCAGCCATGATCATATTGAATTGCGGTGCTGGCCTAGTGGTCTGCTCCTGTACCTATTGCAGGCCGAATGGCCTACTCCTGCACCTATTTTCTATGTTTCAATGTTTCTATGTGTCTATGTGCCTATTAATCCCTCTCTTCTTGTATTGCCACTTTCAGGGAGCTATGGACTCACACTCTAATGTTCCTCTGTACATAAAGACTCCTAAGGAACTTTCTATGTACAATATACTTCCACCTCTCATTTGACCTCCCAAAGTGCAACAGTATTAATCTTCAACTGTCATTTCTCTGCCCAAGTTTTCAACCGATCTATTCCTGCTGTACCCAATAGTCACGAGTAAAGAGTGTTTAATTGTCATATGTACCAACAACGGAGCAACAGGGCAGCACGGTGGTGTAGTGGTAGAGTTGCTGCCTTGCAGCTCAAACAGCGCCAGAGACCCGGGTTCGATCCAGACTGTTGGCTTGGTAAAATGTAAATTGTCTCTCGTGTGTGCAGGATAGTGTTACTGTGCGGGGATTGCTGGTCATCTTGGTGGGCTGAAGGACCTGTTTCCCCACTGTATCTCTAAACTAAACTAAACTAAACAATGAAATTCCTACTTACAGCAGCTTAGCAGGCCTGTAGACACGGTACATTGATAATACCTAATAAACAGAAAATCAACAAATGAATATCATCAGTGCCAATGCAACAAAAAAGCCAGAAGTCCTTAAAGTAACCAAAGATGTCTATCGATCATTGTTTAGTTAGGACTGTTTTGTAGCGTTCAAGAGCCGGATAGTTGTTAGAAAGAAGTTGTTTGGACCTATATCTTCTTACCAATGGTACGAAATGAGAGCATGTCTGTGGTGGTGTGGGTCTTTAATGAATCTGGCTGCACTTTTGAGTCAGGGCTTTCAATGCTATGCGGGTTTGGTACCCGTGATGGATCAAGTGGTGTCAACCACTTTGTGTAATGTCCTTCCTTCCTGGCATCCTTTCCCCCTCCCACATCTTCACCAATGTTCATATCACCAGCAAATGTCTTAAACAGATCTCAATTGGGTGCAAAATTGGTTTGGAGATAGGGGGTAGAGAATGTTAGTAGAGGGTTGTTTGTCAGAGTGGAGGCTTGAAACCAGCCGTGTGCTGCAGGGATCTGTACTGGGTCTTCTGTTATTTGCCCTCTGTATTAATAATTTGGATGACAATGCAGATAGCACGATTGCCAAGTTTACAGATGGGATCACAATTTGTGGCATGGTGAGAAACCCTCTCTCATGTTACAACTGGGAAAGTGGGCAAAGGAATGGCAGATGGAATTTAATTCAGACACATGTGATGAATATATTTTGTTAAATTTAAACTAGGGTAGGACATATATAGAGTATGGCAAGGCCCTGGAGAGTGCAGAAAACTTGGAGTACAAGTACATGTGGGCAGCATGGTGTCGCAGTGGTAGAGTTGCTGCCTTACAGCGCCAGGGACCCGGGTTCAATCCTGACTATGAGTGCTTGTCTGGAAGGAGATTGTACATTCTCCCTGTGACCTGCGTAGGTTTTCTCTGAGATTTTCAGTTTCCTCCACACTCTAAAGACGTGCAGGTTTGCAGGTTAATTGATTTGCTCATAAATGTAAAATTGTCCTTAGTGTGTGTAGGGTAGTGTTAATGTGCTGGTCGGTGCGGACTCGTTGGGCCGAAGGGCCTATTTCCGTGCCGTATCTTTAAAAACCTTTTAAAAACTAAAAAAACAACATAGTCATTTAGAAGTGGCAACACTGGTAGGATAAGGTGGTGAAGAAAACATGTGGCTTGCTTGCCTTCATAAGCCAAGACACTGAGTACAAAAGTTGGAACGCCATGTTACAGTTGCACACAATGTAGGTGAGGCACCTTTTGGAATATAGTGTGCAGTTCTGGTCCTACACTGCAGGAAAGATGTCATTAAACTAGAGAAATGATTCTCAAGGATTTTGCCTGAATTAAAGGGCCTGAATTTAGTTTAGTTTTAGTTTATAGATACAGCGTGGAAACAGGCTCTTCGGCCACCGAGTCCGTGTCGACCAGCAATCCCCGTACACTAACGCTATACTACACACACTGGGGACAATAAACTAAACTCAACTAAACTTGTGTGACACCATTGCAGTTACAGTGGAAGTAAAGATAGGAAAAATGCAAGGCCTGCAAATGATGTAGGTTTGAATATTGGGCCTACACTAGTTTATGGGTAGACTGTTCCAAAATCCTGATAACAGCAGTGAAGAAACTTACTGTTTAGAAGTATGCGATTTCAAACTCTTGTACATTCTGCTTTTAAAGGGGTTCTGAAGGGTAGACTTTTTCACACAAAGAGTAATTGGTATTTGGATTGTGATGGCAGAAGAGGTGATGGAGGCAGGCACACTATAACATTTAAGAGGCAGCCAGACAGGTAGTTGAATGAACAGGACAATGATGCTGGTGTACCGGCACTCGGTGGTTAAGCTGTGTTATGCAGAACCCTCGTCAGAAGTCGGGACTGTCACGTGACATGATTTTTTCGCGGGGTTTTGAGTTAAGACGTGTGTTCAGTTAGCTAGTGCTCTTTGCAATGACAACAACTTAAAACCGTTTCTCTCGACTAAGTGCACGTGCATTTCAAATGCCATTTTGTTAATGAAACTATTTGCTCTACCCGTTTGCTCACGCTACACTGGTAAGTAGGATTAATCGGGGTGATGATTACAGGGCTGCCAACATTGGGTTAGAGTTGGGAGTGAGAAATTGCGAGAGACCAAGCCCGAGGGAGCGCAGCGACTGGGGGGGGGGGGGGAGGGTGTCCCCCTCCCATTGGAATTGTGCAATATGGTGCATACTGCAGTGAGTCTTTTAACTTACACTTGAATACAATATATATGCTTTAAATTGGATTGGAGCGTTTTTGAAACGGGGGTGGGGTGGGGGGTGGCTGTGCGATCACTGACCACTGGCCTTGGGGGTGCCCGGTGAGGGAGTGGAGCAACCGAGTGGGGAGAGGGTGTGGAAGAAGGGTGTCCCCCCTCCAAGGGTAGGAACTTTTTGAAATTTGATGTATTAAAATCATGTTTTAGTGCACTGTAGAAGTATGATTTGAATGTTTTTTGTATGAAGTATTTTTAAGAGGTAACTTTTTAAGGGGTAACTTTATCCAGGGTGATGGGTGTATGGAACAAGCTGCCAGAGGAGGTAGTTGAGGCAAGGACCATCCCAACATTTAAGAAAAAGTTAGACTGCTACATGGATAGGACAGGTTTGGAGGTATGGACCAAAAGCAGGTAGCGTAGCTGGGACATGTTGGCGGGTGTGGGCAAGTTGCACCGAAGGGCCTGTTTTCACACTGTATCACTCTATGACTACATTATACCTCCACCAAGCATGATTGCTTCAAAATCACGTGATCGAGTTTTATTGCCATGTACTCAAGCATAGAAACATAGAAAATAGGTGCAGGAATAGGCCATCGGCCCTTCGAGCCAGCACTGCCATTCAATATGATCATGGCTATTCATCTAAAATCAGTACCTCTTTCCTGGGTTTTCCCCATATCCCTCGATGTTGTTAGCCCCAAGAATTAAATGTAACTCTCTCTTGAAAACATCCAGTGAATTGGCCTGCACTGCCTTCTGTGGCAGAGAATTCCACAGATTCACAACTCTCTGCTTGAAGAAAGTTTGTTCTCATCTCAGTCCTAACTGCCCCCCCCTTTATTCTTAAACTGTGACCCATGGTTCTGAACGCCCCCAACATCGGGAACATATTTCCTGCAGTTACAGTAAGTGAAAATTTAGCAGGCAAGCAGGATGCTTTCACCAACCACCACCATTTGAAGTCCACTTTCTTCCACTGTATATACCCAGTGCTTGGTACTTACTTCCAGCAGCCACTGGTTGTCCTCCAGGATGCACTCTCTCTCCTCTCAACCACCCCCCCTCTCTCTCCCCTCCATCTCTCTTTCCCCTCTCTCTCTCCTCTCTCCCTCTCTGTTTCTCCTCTCACCCCTCTCTCTCCCTTGTCTCCCCCTCTCACTCTCTCCCCTTCCCTCTCTCTTCTCTCTCCCTCTCTCTCTCTCCCCTCCTCTCTCTCTCTCTCCCTCTCTCCCTCCCCCCTCTCTCTCCCATCTCTCTCTCCCCCCTCTCTCTCCATCCCACCTCACTATCCCCCGTCCCACCTCACTCTCCCCCCTCTCTCTCTCGTCCCCTCTCTCCCCCCCCCCTCTCCCCTCTCCCTTCTCTCTCTCTCCATCTCCCTCCCTCTATCTCTCTCTCCCCATCTTCTCTCACTCCCTCCCTCTCATTACCTCCCTCTCTCCCTCCCTCTATCTCTCTCCCTCCCTCTATCTCTCTCCCTCCCTCTATCTCTCTCGCTCCCCATATCTCTTTCTCACTCCCTTTCTCTCTCTCCCCCTCCCTCTCTCTCTCTCTCTCTCTCCTCCCTCTCTCTCTCTCTCCTCTCTCTCTCTCTCTCTCATCTCTCTTTCCTCCTCTCTCTCCCCCATATCTCCCACCTCACTCTCCCCCTGGCTCTCTCTCCCTCTCTCTTCCTCCTCTGTCTCTATCTCCTCTTTCTCTTTGCCCCCCCCCATCTCTCTCTTTCCCCCCCGTTTTCTCTCCTTCCCCCTCTCTCCCTCTTCCCCCTCTCTCTTTTATCACCCCTCACTCTCCCCCTCTCTCTCCCACCCTCTCTAGACCCCCCCTTCCCTCTCTCTCTCCCTCACCCCTCTCCCTGTCTCTCCCCCTCCCCCTTCTCCCCCTCTCCCTCTCTACCCCCCTCTCTCTCCCTCCCCCTCCCTCACTCTCTCTCCCTCTCCCTCTCTCTCCCCCCCCCCCTCCCCCCCCCCCTCTGTCTCTCCCCTCTTTCTCCTCTCACCCCCTCACTCTCTCCCCAATGGCTCCCTGTCTCCTTCCCCCTCTCTCTCTCTCACCTCCCTTTGAGAATCTGTCCCTTCGGCACAGAGACTCTCGCGGCAGCGGCGCTTCCGATGCCTCCGACGGCCCGGGACACTCGCACTGTCCGGAGCGCTCCATGTCCGAAGCTACAAGATTCAAAATGTGGAAAGTGGGAGCAATTTGGCTTAAATGGTAATTTTAAGTCCATTCAGATTTGTATAGAGTCAGTTATGCAACATGTACATGACTGGCCCAATTTGTCCATGATGATTAAGTTGGTATTCTTCGTGCCCAGGGACTGGCCGCAGTTCTCAGGTCAGCTCGCCTGCCCCGACCCCGCAAAAACGAAATTGAAAAAAACAAAATGCGGTTTTTCGGGTTACGGGCCGAAAACCCGTATATTGCATATTTGGAACAGTTTGCAAAAGATCTAAACACACTACTGAGGACACCTCGTATTTGTACTTAATTAATAATCCATGGCCATTCCGAAACACCCCCCCCCAGGTTTTACAACTGATTCACCTGGTTAGTTCCACCTCCGGCTGCTTCATGTTGTCGGCGTCTGCACATCGAACCAAGAAAGAGAAGAGCCGTCAACTCACAGCCGCTATTATTACTGGGCAGTGCATATTAAGAATATGATTTATTGGTTGGATAGTTCTACCCAACAGACAGAATGGATAAAAATGGAGAAGGAGGATTGCCATCCTTGTAATATAGGAACAATCCTCTTTTCCCCCAAAAAACTGAATAACACAATATATAAGAAGAACCCAATTATATATGGTACAATAAGAATTTGGAAACAAATAAAATTATCTTTAAAATTAAGAAATCTATCACTGTTAATGCCAATTGCGAATAACCCTTTATTTAAACCATCTCTTATTGATAAGACATATAACCAATGGGAAAGTCTCGGAATTAGAAGGATCAGGGATATGTACGAAATGGGAAACCTACTATCATTCCAACAACTACAATTAAAATTTAAATTGAAAAACAACCAATATTTTAAATATCTTCAGATTTGCGACTGTGAAAAAATATATACAAGGATATCAAAAAGTAACTCCTGACTTATTGGAAGAAGCAATGAATATTGAAGCTGACTCACAAAAATTAATATCCTATTTATATAATAGTATTCTAAATATAGACCTACCATCGACAGAGGTACTTAGAGAAGAGTGGGAACGGGAATTAATGATAAAAATTACGAAGGTTAAATGGGAAAAATACCTGATATATATTCACAAATGTTCAATTAATGTAAGACATAATCTAATTCAATTTAAAATTGTACATAGATTATATTATTCAAAAACAAGATTGAACAAATTTTATCCAAATATATCCGCCACTTGTGATAAATGTCTAGCCCAAAAGGCAACTATAACACACTCCTTAGTTTCCTGCATAAAACTTTATAGATTTTGGAATGATATTTTTGAAATACTTACAAAATTATTCAAGACAAGAATGGAACCTAATACTGAAATGATTATATTTGGTGTAATGGAAGATGGGAATAAATTGAACACATCTCAAAATCTATTCCTTAACTATGGTTTAATAATAGCAAAAAAAATAATACTTAAATTTTGGAAGGGTACATCAATACCAATGCTTAAAATGTGGATTGCAAGTATGTTGGACACCGCTCATCTTGAGGAAATGCGATTCCTCCTAATGGATAAATCAGACCAATTCATAACGAGTTGGTCTCCATTCGTCGTTTTTTTGGAATCATATGGTGCAACACAATTGTAAAAAATAACTGTTTCAGGACTGGACGAGGGTTGGTCAAGATTATAAATAATGATCTCCTTTTCTTTTTTATTTTATTTTATTTTCACTATTTTCTCTCTCAACTTTCTTCCATTACTCGTTCTCTTTCTTCACACACTATATATTTCACATCTTTCTATCCTTTACTATCTAACTTCTTTTTCTCATTCTCATCTTTTTTCAATGTAACAAAAAAAAAAAAAGTTGTACATAAAATATATATTAGGCACTTTGGTGCCATATGACTGTACTTACTTCTAATAAAATAAAATATATTTTTTTAAAAACTAAAAAAAACTCACAGCCGCCAACTGACGCGCTTCCCCGGACCACACGGATCCCTGGCACGTGGCGCTAATGGACAAATTAGTTAGTCTCACATCGAAAGCGTGAGAGTTAGCAGCCCTGTGATTAGCATAGATCAAATGGACTGAAGGGACTATTTCTATGTTAACCAACTCAGCAAATTCTCTCAAAGGATTAACCCATGATGTTCTCTCAATGTCGTACAGAGGTGGGAGCACAGAGATTGGTAAAGCAGTAACATATGCGCTGGACAAAGGGTTTCAAGGAGGACGGGAAGATGCTCTGAAAATCGTCGTGATTCTCTCTGATGGTAAATCACAAGACAATGCAACAATGCCACTGAGGCGTGCAAGGAACAGCGGAATAACAATATTTGCAGTCGGAATCAGGCACCCAGGGTAAGAACATATCGCTGAGCGGTTGTGATGCTAATGGTGTGTCCCACTGTGCCGATTTTTTAGGCAACTATAGGTGACTAGTTTGTCGCCACATGTTCGCCAGTGGTTGCTGGGAGCAGTCTCCTCAGTCCTGCAAAAAGTCGTAGCATCTTTCTGGTTGCCGCTAAATTTTCAACATGTTGAACATTTTTTGGTGACAGTGGGTTTGACGCCAATGCGCGTCGCTTGACATCTCCTGACGTAGGTGCTGTCGTAGGTTGTCGCCAGGATGGCGTAGGTTGACGCTGGTTTTTTGGCAACCTGCTAAGACTATGACAGTCACTGGCAGTTGCCTAAAAGATCGCCAAGTGGGACAGGCCAATAATTCAGTTGTTAAGCAGCAGAATGTGTATTGAGCTCACACTCTCTATGCCATTTAAAGGTGGAACGAACTGGACACTATCGCTAACCATCCCAGCGACAAGCATGTGTTTTACGCAAAGCATTATGATGATGCAGTCAATGGTCTGTACACCACACTGACACAATCCACTGTCTGTTCTGATGTCCATCCAGGTAGGCAATTTTGACTGTCTCCTCTGTCGTAGAGTCATAAAGTCATGGAGGGATACAGCGTGGAAACAGGGCCTTCGGCCCAACTTGTCCACACCGGCCAACATGTCCCAGCAACACTAGTCCCACCTGTCTGCGTTTGTCTCCGCTGCAGACAACTGCAGTAACCTTCAGTATCTACTCACAAAAATCAATCTGCTAGAAGAACTCAGCAGCAACTGTGGTGGGAAAGGGACAGCTGACGTTACCAATCGAAACCTTACATCAGGGCTGGGTGATGGTCAGCATAGAAGCAATGGGCCAAAGGGCCTGTTTCCATGCTGTTCCACTCTATGATTCCTCAGAAGTCCTGATGTAAGGTCTCAACCTAAACCCTTGACTATCCATTTGCTTCTTCTGATGCTGCTTGATGCTGCTGAGTTCATCCGTTAGTTGTTTCTTCTGCTCCAGATTCCAGCAGATACCATTGCGTTTGTCTTCGGCATTGGTGAATCTGTGGGATTCTTTGCCACAGAAGGCTGTGGAGGCCAAGTCAGTGGATATTTTTAAGGCAGAGATAGATAGATTCTAGATTAGTACAGGTGTCAGGGGTTATGAGGAGAAGGCAGGAGAATGGGGTTAGGAGGGAGAGAATAGATCTGCCATGATTGAATGGCGGAGTAGACTTGATGGGCCAAATGGCCTAATTCTACTCCAATTCCTTATGACCTTATGATCTGTTTTGTTTAGAAATATTATGGTTAAATTCTCATTTTTGATGTTCCGGTGGAAATGCAGGCATACACATTGTCCACCAAATAAAATGGAGATGATATACAATTGGATTTCCAATGCAGTGTTCCAATGGGGAAAGCTACTCTTTGAAATAGCGTCAAGAGTATCATTAGAATATCAATGGATAATTTTAAGGCAGAGATAGATTGATTCTTGATTAGTACGGGTGTCAGGGCTTATGGGGAGAAGGCAGGGAATGGGGTTTGGAGGGTGAGATAGATCAGCCATGATTGAATGGCGGAATAGACTTGATGGGCCAAATGGCCTAATTCTGCTCCCATCACTTATGACCTTATGATTTCCATGTTCACACTATAGATCATGTTTTACCTGCTGTGCAATTAGAACTTGATAATAAATGACCATTTCCCTATTGATCTTTATGGAGGCCGGAATCCATTTTTTTTCTTTATGTGTTAATCTCTCCGTTAAAATATGAGACATCAAGATGCAATCTGTCCAGGTGTTGTATTTAAGTTGGTGTGTGCAACTATCGTTTACCTGTATGGATAATGTAGGAAGGGTTCTAACCCAAGACGTCACCTATCCATGTCTCTAGAGATGCTGCCTGATCCGCTGAGTTACTCCATCACTTTGTGTCCATTTTTGTAAACCAATATCTGTAGTTCCTTGTGTAGGAAAGAACTGTAGATGCTGGTTTAAATCGAAGGTAGACACAAAATGCTGGAGTAACTCAGCGGGACAGGCAACATCTCTGATATCACAGAGGGGGTGCAGTGAGAGAGGATGTTGCTGAACTCTCGTCGGAGAGAGAGGAGAACTTCTTCAAAGTAGACAAACCTTGAGATTTCACAGAGGAGCGCACAAAATGTGCAGGAAAGAACTGCAGATGCTGGTTATCATAGAGTGGGAGCAGTGAGTCTGAAGAAGGGTCTCGACCCGAAACGTCACCCATTCCTTCTCTCCAGAGATGCTGCCTGTCTCGCTGAGTTACTCCAGCATTTTGTGTCTACCATCTGTAGTTTCTTATTCCCACTGGATAATTTGGGGTCTGTTTATCAACGTAAGTTTATTTTCACTTACAGTTACAGTATGCCTAATGCTCTAAATAATCTATTGTTCAGAGGTCTATACTGTCTTATTCCTTATCTACTTTTGAAAGTCATATACTCTGTGTTCTTCCCCAGTTTTGCCTTAAAGGGGATCATTTTTCTGAGAAGATTCAGTAATATAGCTGCCATTATGTTATTAATGAACTGTAATTATTTTTTTAGCTTATAACTGACCTATTTATCATTCTTTCACTAATTTACTATGCCTTATTACTCTGGATGTTTTGAAACATTAACACTTTAAATTCTGTCTCCCAAAATATGCAATAACTAATTTGGCAGTTAAAAACTATCTTGAGATTTGCATGGTTTAAATTTTGAGAAGAAACTTCCCAAGCTCAACACATTCTCTTTACAGAAAAGAAAAATTGTATAGAAATGTGATCAAAATTTAAATGCAGGAATGAAAAGGCTTTGGTGCAAAGGTTTAAAATTAGTCAAGTCAAGTCAACTTTATTTGTCACATACACATATGCAGTGAAATGAAACTGGCAATGCCTGCGGATTGTGCAAAAACTGCTGAACAGGATAGAACAGAATCAGCTAGAAAATTGTTAGAACGTGTTAGAACATTTTCAGTTTTTTTAAAGACACAACACAACAGTAAATTAGTACAGTAAATGAGTCCCTGGTGAGATAAGAGATGGCCTGTGGGAAGAAACTCGGTCTCATCCTCTCTGTTTTCACAGCATGACAGTGGAGGCGTTTGCCTGACCGCAGCAGCTGGAACAGTCCATTGCTGGGGTGGTAGGGGTCCCCCATAATGTTGCTGGCTCTGGATCTGCACCTTCTGGTGTATAGGTCCTGCAGGGAGACGAGTGTAGTTCCCATAGTGGTTTCGGCCGAACGCACTACTCTCTGCAGAGCTTTCCTGTCCTGGGCAGGGCAGTTCCCAAACCAGATTGTGATGTTACAGCCCCAGAGTAGAAGCACTGAAGGGTCCTCAGAGGGACTCTGAATTTCCTCAGCTGCCTGAGGTGGTAAAGGCGCTGCCTTGCCTTTCTCACCAATGCGGCAATGTGTGTTGTCCATGTCAGATCCTCTGTGATGTGGACTCCCAGGTATTTAAAGCAGCTGGCCCTATCCACAGTAGTCCCATTTATCTCCAGTGGCGTGTACGTCCTCGGATGTTGTGCCCTTCTAAAGTCCACAATCAGCTCCTTAGTTTTTGTGACATTCAAGAGGAGGCTCTGGTCCTGACACCAGAGTGCTAGATCAGCCACCTCCTCCTAGTAGGCCTTCTCATCGTTATCAGAGATCAGGCCCACCACTACAGTGTCATCAGCAAACTTGATGATGGAGTTGGAGCTGAACCTGGCCACACAGTCATGTGGGTACAGGGAGTACAGTAGGGGGCTGAGGACGCAGCCCTGAGGTGATCCTGTGTTTACGGTGGGGGTGGGTTGGATGAATGTTTCCCCATCTTGACTACCTGGGGCCTGGCGGTGAGAAAGTCCAGGACCCAGGCACACAGGGGACTGTTCAGCCCCAGATTTCAAACAATAACCGTTAAAGCTCACCTCATCAATAGAGGTTGTATTCTCTGTGGCATCAAATCAGCTTTAGTGTAGTTTAGTTTAGAAATACAGAGCGGAAACAGGCCCTTTGGCCCACCGGGTCCATGCCAACCAGCGATAGAACAGTATCCTATACCCACTAGGGACATTTTTTACACTTACCAAGCTAATTAACCTACAAACCCGTACGTCTTTATAGTGTGGGAGGAAACCGAAGATCTCGGAGAAAACCCACGCAGATCACGGGAACGTACAAACTCTGTACAAACAGCGCCCGTAGTCAGGATCGAACCTGGGTCTATGGCACTGTAAAAATGACTTATTGCACACACAAGTCTTTTACTGTAACTGTTTATTAAACTAACTCTTTTACACTATGCTGTAGCTGTCCGTGGTCATCACTGGAGCTAGAGAGCGAGCTAGAGGTGGGGACACTACAATTATACTGGAGACAATGGGGAGTGGTTAGTAGTGGGGAGGTCACTATGGTTAAAGGAACATGCACTGATCTACAGGCACTGCATTCGCTGTAAGACAGCAACTCTACCGCTGCGCAACCGTGACCGTTCACTGTGAGCCGTAAAAGGCTCTTGCCTTTTATAAAACTGGCACCTTGGTTAAAACCGATTCTTGGTACAATTTGGATCAGATCAGTGCTGTACATTCGACGAGGCAACCAATACCAGTGGGAACGTACAAATGATCTTTTATCTTGATCAATCAGTTTGAACAGTCATTAATAAGCAATGCTGGGCTCTAATCATTATACCTTAGTTACACTATCGTACTCAATGTCAAATCAGGTATAGAAAGTAACATAGTCAAAAAAGTAAGACTGAATTAATGGGGAAAAGAGTGAGAGAAAAACAATAGAAAGTAAACAAAAAAATAATAATTTGACATAAAACACGTTAACAGAACATATAATATATAACAACATTGACTGTTGTGCATTCTATACAATACAAGTTTATCAACTTCTCCTCGACCATTATATCCAGACATCATTCTTGTAAACCTCTTTTGTACCTTTTCCAAAGCCTCTACATCCTTCCTGTATTAGAGAGACTGGAACTAACTGCATGCAATACTCCAAATGTAGTTTAACCAAAGTCCTGTAAGGCTGCATCATGATGTGTCCTGGGCATTATACTCACGTATTGGTTCTTATACTCATTAGCAAAAGTTTTCAGTGCCAATTTTAGGAATTGAGTAAGACTTATCACCCATTAAACATACTGCAATTGTAGTGGGCAAAGCCTAGCTATTTCTGCCCTGCTCTGAGCATTCCTTTTAGTCAACTCCATCCTTAATACATTAGGCAACATCTGTGGGATAGGCAGGATCTCGGGAGGACATGGATGGGTGACTTTTCGGGTCGGACCCCTGAGTAACCTCTGCGCTTACTTATTTGCAGCAACCTGTGTCTCCATCCTTCATTGAAGCACTTGTGAAGCACCTGAATAATCTTTTCAGCACCAAAGCTCTCTTGTAATGCTTGTCTTTAGGTTTCGCTGTCAGATATACAAAGATTTAGTCCGTCTTATTTTCCCTTGATTTCGCAGCCTGCAGAGTGGTGTCACAGTTTTGTCAAAGAACAACAGTCAATGCTGAGAGGAAGTACCGTGGAAACCATCTTTGCTGGAAAGGCAAACACATTGGTGCAAAACAACATGGAAAACCCTTTGCTGCGTTCTGTCCTTTCTACACGTCAGTTTGTGTGGTCGGCACGGGAGATACTTAATGAGAGTTTAATTATTTTATCTGCCATTGCTTTGTCATTGCTTCTGCATTATATTCTGGAGACCTCATGGAATAAAATGATGCCTGGGAAACAAAGTCTCGTCCCATCAGGCATCTTTGTATGGAGAAAAGGAATAGGTGACGTTCTGAAGAAGG
The DNA here is from genome assembly GCF_028641065.1 of Leucoraja erinaceus. Classification (NCBI taxonomy): domain Eukaryota; kingdom Metazoa; phylum Chordata; class Chondrichthyes; order Rajiformes; family Rajidae; genus Leucoraja; species Leucoraja erinaceus. Next base: position 140,829,879 of record NC_073377.1, read on the forward strand.
GTCTCGACCCAAATCGTCACATATTCCTTTTCTCCAGAGATGCTGCCTGACCCACTAGGTTACTCCAGCTTTTTGTGTCTGTCTTCAGTTTAAAGCAGCATCTTTTGCTAAATACTTCAACTCCCCCTCCGTTCCTACATGGACCTTTCTGTTCATGGGCCTCCTCCATTGTCAGAGTGAGGCCCAGGACCAATTGGAGGAACAGCACCTCATATTTCGCTTGGGCAGCTTACACTCCAGTGGTATGAATATTGACTTCTCCAACTTCAAGTAACCCTTGCTTTCCCTCTGTCTCCACCTCGCCCCCTTCCCAGTTCTCCGACCAGTCTGACTATCCCCCTGATTACATTACATCTCTGCTTTGATGTCACCTTCTCCTAACTTCCTATTGAGTCCACAACACCAGATTGGAAATTGTTCAGCCAGAGCTGAACACCCTTCTCGGCATCTGCATACAACGGTGTCTTGCGCTTCTTGTGCGTAGTGGTGGAATGTTTGGTGGAAACAGGGAACGCCTCTTTCCTTGACCCCTTCTCCTAGCTAACAATGATCTATCTACATTTTCCTTGATTTTTATCTCTTTTGATGTCTTGTTTTCACATCCTCCTCTTCCTTATCTCTGTGTTTCCCTCTCACCTGACACTAAGTCTAAAGGAGAGTCCCGAGCCAAAACATCACCCATTCCCTCTATCCAGAGATACTGCCTGTCCTGCTGAGTTACCCCAACATTTTGTATCAATCTTCGGTGTAAACCAGCATCTGCACTTCCATAATACACAATTTGTCTGCAGTTCCTCTCTACACAGGCATGTTTGTATGTTCCACGTCTGCCGTGTATATTTCCGAGGTACACATATATGTACTGAAACATACAAAAATTACATACATGCACATTATATTTCTTCTTATTTTATTCATTTGTCTCAATACATAAGATTCTTTCATTTGCCATATGGAAGGGAATAAAAGCAAACAGTGATGCAGTCTCACAGCGCCAGGGGTAGGGGTTCAATTCTGATTTGGGTGGTGTCTGTGTGGATTTGCATATTCTCTCTATGACTGCATGGGTTTTCTAGGTGCCAAAGTCCCAGCAGGTGCTCTGGATTCCTCTCACATCTCAAAGATATGTGGGTTTGTAGGTCGATTGGCCTGTGTAAAATTGCTCTTAATGTGTAGGGAGTAGATAGGAAAGTGGGATAACATAGAACTAGTGTGAATGCAACAGTTTTCAAGAGCCAGCAGATATAGGATGATTGACTGTTTACAAGATACAAGATACAAGATACATTTAATTGTCATTTGGACCCCTTGAGGTCCAAAGGAAATGCCGTTTCTGCAGCCATACATTACAAACAAATAGACCCAAAACACAACATAATTTACATAAACATCCATCACATCGCTGTGATGGAAGGCCAAATAAACTTATCTCTCCACTGCACTTCCCCCCCCCCCCCCCCCCCCGATGTCAGAGTCAAAGTCAAAGCCCCCGGCTGGCGATGGAAATTGTCCCGCGGCCATTAAAGCCACGCCGGGTGGTGCGAGGTCGCACACCGGGTCTTGGTGTTAGAGCCCCCGGCGTGCGCTCGCAGAGTCCCGCGGCCATTCCAAGCCGCGCGGGGCGGTGATGTTAGGCCCCGCTCCAGGAGCTCTTCGACCCCGCAACTCGGGCGGGAGAAGTCGCCGTTGCGAGAGCCCTGAAAAGCGGTCTCCCTCCAGGGACCCGCAGGCTCCCGGTGCCGCCGTCCGCAGACCTGCAGTTGAAGCCTAGGAAGGAAGTTTAGGAAGGAACTGCAGATGCTGGGTGGGCGGGGGTGCTGGAAAGGCTCAGCGGGTGCAGCGGCATCTATGGAGCGAAGGAAATAGGCAATCTGACATCTAGAGCGGATGCAATAGTAGTCAGCTGATCTACATTGGTGAGACCAAGCGTAGGCTTGGCGATCGTTTCACTGAACACCTCCGCTCGGTCCGCATTAACCAACCTGATCTCCCGGTGGCTCAGCACTTCAATTCCCCCTCCCATTCCGAAGTCGACCTTTCTATCCTGGGCCTCCTCGATGGCCAGAGTGAGCACCACCGGAAATTGGAGTAGCAGCACCTCATATTTCGTTTGGGCAGTCTGCACCCTAGCGGCATAAACATTGAATTCTTCAATTTCCGGTAGCCCTTGCTGTCTCCTCCCCTTCTCAGCTCTCCCTCAGCCCTCGGGCTCCTCCTTTTCCTTTTTCCTTTCTTCTCCCCGCTCCCCCCTACCCTACATCAGTCTGAAGAAGGGTTTTGGCCCGAAACGTTGCCTATTTCCTTCGCTCCATAGATGCTGCTGCACTCACTGAGTTTCTCCAGCTTTTTTGTGTACCTTCGATTCTCCAGCATCTGCAGTTCCTTCTCAAACACATAGTGTGAATGCGTGATTGATGGCTGGTGAGGGCTAGATGGGAAATTGCTATCAAAACATGGAGGGGGGTACACAATTTTTGACGGAGGCTTTGGCCATGGGCCCTGTGGATGGTAACATTGGGAACTGACCTGGTTGGTGACCGAGTCCGAACTCCAGCAACAGCAGCTTCATCCACCACAAATCGTGGGGCTTCAATCGGCCCGTTCGCGGGGCCTTTGATTGACCGGCGCGGCTTAGAACCGGCCACGGGATCTTCCATCGCCTGGTGGGGGCTTCAACATCGGGAGCCTCGATCGCCTCGATGCAGCAATTTGACCGTGGGGTGGTGGAAGATCCTGCAGCCCGTTTTAAGCCATGCCGGGCGATGAAAGGCCCCACGAACGGGTCGATTCAAGCTCCGCTCAATGACCTTTGCTTCACCAAGAGGTCTCCCTCCTCCAATCACCACGTTCTATCCTCAGTTCCATCTCCCCTACTTCTGCCTCTGTGCACCTCCCTCGTCCAATCATCGCGCTGAATCATCATGTTCCACCCCACCACCACTGACCGATGTCTCTCTCGTCCAATCGGCGCCCTCGATCATCAGTCCCACCCCCACTGTCTCGTGGAAAGTAAAGATTTTTTACAGATTTTTATTCACCAAATTTAAAAACCCGGATTACAAAACATGGGGGGATTGTCCCCCACCTCTCAAAACATGGGGGGTCACATCCCCCCTGTCACCCCCCCCCCCGGATTTCCGCCCATCGGTGAGAGGACTTGTTCCGTGCTGTATCTCTAAACTAAAAACTAAACTAAACAGGACTTGTTTTCGCCGCCTTGCCTTCCAGCCCAAGAATAGTAGATTCTAAGAGCTAAGAACAATGATCTATTCTACATTTTCCTTGAGCCTCGTCCCCTTTGATCGGTCATTTTCACACCTTGTCCTTCTACAGTGCCCTCCATAATGTTTGGGACAAAGACCCATCATTTTATTTATTTGCCTCTGTATTCCACAACTTGAGATTTGTAATAGAAAAAAAATCACATGAGGTTAAAGTGCACATTGTCGGATTTTATTAAAGGCCATTTTTATACATTTTGGTTTCACCTTGTAGAAATTACAACAGTGTTTATACATAGTCGCCACATTGTGGAGTACAGCAGCAAATAAGTAAATGATGGGTCTTTCTCCCACACATTATGGAGGGAAATGTATATCTTTATCTCTCCCCTGACTCTCAGTCTGAAAAAGGGTCTCTACCCGATACTTCACCCATTCCTTCTCTCCAGAGATGCTGCCTGTCCCGCTCAGTTACTCCAGCATTTTGTGTCTATCTTCAGTGTAAACAAGCATCTGCAGTTCCTTCCTATGAAAGTCATTGCTATTGATGTATGTGGTCTGCTTATTACCAAATACAGCTACAAGTCTTCAGATCTTTACTGAGTAGGAACACTGTAAATATGTTATTTAAGAAGGAACTGCAGATGCTGGAGAATCGAAGGTACACAAAAAAGCTAGAGAAACTCAGCGGCTGCAGCAGCATCTATGGAGCGAAGGAAATAGGCAACGTTTCGGGCCGAAACCCTTCTTCAGTCTGAAGAAGGGTTTCGGCCCGAAACGTTGCCTATTTCCTTTGCTCCATAGATGCTGCTGCACCCGCTGAGTTTCTCCAGCTTTTTTGTGTACTGTAAATATGTAAATACTGTAAATAAATGTTCTTCAGCAAATGATTCATAGCGTAGGATTTTATGCTATTTCTGCCATGATAGTTGAGAATGCAATTTCACCACAACATTGTTAAACAAATTGATTTGAAGAGCCAATGGTGTGATAGAAAACAGGTACCAATACGTTATCAGCTTTGCAAAAATAAATGCATAAGTATATTTTGCTGTATTAATAGTTGGAATTTTTCATCCATTTAGCTGGAAAAGGACGTACACTCGGATTCAAAGTCGCTGCTTCCGCACGCTCTGTCCAGGTAAATATATTCACTTCAACATCTTTGTAGTCTGTCCATATTCAACCAAAGTCCCAGCAGGAAATTAGGGAATCTGTATGGAAATGTTTAGGGAGGAACAGCAGATGCTGGGTTAAACCGAAGATAGACACAAAATGCTGGAGTAACTCAGCAGGACAGGCAGCATCTCTGGAGAGAAGGAATGGGTGACGTTTCGGGGGGTCAAGACCTGCTGCCTGTCCCGCTGAGTTACTCCAGCATTCTGTGCTGTATATGGAAATGTTACTGGCTTCGACCAGCATTATTCTCTAGCTACTTTATACTTGTTTCAATCTTTTTTCATCACTTTACTTCGTAAAGCTCATTATGACAGTCTTTCCCAACATTTTTATTTCTGTAATGACCTATTAGATATTACCTGTCTGTTCTAAATGACTTGTCTTCTGTCTTTCATTTCATTCTACAAGGTTAGTGTATAGTACTGTATCTGCCCAATGAGTTCTTACAGCTCTTGAGTTCAGATGAGAATGTGGAAGATGCTGCATGATTACAGATGACTTAAAGCCCTGTCCCACAGTACGAGTTCATTCCAAGAGCTGCCCGAGTTTAAAAAAAATCAAACTCGTGGTAAGCACGGAGAATGAATGTAGCGGGTGCGTTGGAGCTCGGTGACGTCTTTTAGCGCTAACGGCAGGTACTCAGGAAGACTGACTAACGGCAGGTTAGCACGGGAAGACTCGTGAAGATTTTTCAACATGATGAAAAATGTCCACGAGAGCCCCGAATACCGACGAGTGGCCATTACCGTAAATCTCCGATTTTGAATCAGGGCAAACTCGGGAGAACTCTTGGAATGAACTCGTACCGTGGGACAGGGCTTTAAGTCTTAGGCCCCCTTCGGGCCATGGCTGACCATGTGTGCCTCCAGGGTGCTATTCCCTATATGGAGGACGCCTGCTCGTGACTTTGTTTAACGTGGGGAGACTGGTGCACAGACAGCAACCACACGGTCCTTGACAGATCTGGGTCAGGATCCAGTGGCATGGAGTCCAAGATGACCGGAGACCCTTTTCTGCTGCAGCCTTCATCCTCCTTCCCAGCCGTTGTGACGCTCCACTAAAGTCAGCCATCATCCTCCGCCTGTTCCACCGTTGAGGTCTTGGTTGGATTGCTCTTTGTCAGAGACCTCCCCTCGACCTTACCACCATGGGTGACCCTACCAGGAGCATAGCTCCAGACGGCATCGCTCTCAGGATCTCAGGTCGTTGGAAAATCTCAGGAAAATCAGGAAGTTCAATACTTGTGTTTACTCTGACAATGTTTACTACTCAAAAAATGAAGAAAATATCCTGATTTTGGATTCACTTTTTGAAAAATTACAAGTATTATCGCAATAAATTTTCAGTTATCTGAGGATAGTAATTATTTTGAAAAACTATTATATCTTTGAAACAACGAAGTGTGTTGCCTTTGGAAAGAGCATAAATTATGGAAAATAATTATGAAACTGGAACTTAAAAGATATGGGGATAAAAGTTTTGATTAATTTTTCAACTATTTGAAGGAGAACAGGTGGAGTAGATACAAAGAAACATGGGTGGGAATGCTGGGGTAACTCAGCGGGACAGACAGCATCTCCAGAGAGACGGAATGGGCGACGTTTCTGGTCGAGACCCTTCTTCAGACTGAGAATCAGGGAAAAGGGAAATGAGAGATATAGATGGTGATATGAAGAGGTGTAGAACAAAGATATGCAAAAAAGTAACAATGATCAAGGAAGCAGTCCATTGTTGGCTATGGGCTAGGTGAAAATGAGTTACAGACAATGAAACTCACCAGGACAACAGTGAAACTAGTACAACAACGAGGGTGGGGGAGGGATGAAGAGAGAGGGGATGCAAGGGTTACTTGAAGTTAGAAAAATCAATATTCATTATGTTGCCCAAGTGAAATGTGAGGTGGTGTTCCTCCAATTAGCATTGGGTCTCACTCTGACAATGGAGGAGGCCTAGGATAGAAAGGTCAGTGTGGGAATGGGAAGGGGAGTTAAAGTGTTTAGCAACCGGGAGATCACATAGGCCTAGGCGGACTGAACAAAGGTAACGTGGAATGGGCAATGCTGGGCAATGGGTAACATTCAGGACAATCTGGGCCTTAGAATTAGGCAACATATAAGCACCTATGTTCTAGCAGACAAGTTCTAGGCTAAATGGTCAACTCCATTCCAACATTCAAAGTGATTGTCATTGATGTGTGATATATTGCCGTTGCAATGCTAATCCATACTTCTTGTTTCTCTAACTGGTAAAATACCACACATACATAGATCCATGTGATTCAGGTCCATGTCACAATGGGGGAACTTGCGTTGCAGAGACTGTGGATGAATATAGCTGTCTGTGTCCCCTTGGCTTTGGTGGGGACAAACACTGCCGTAAGTATTTATCATAAAATATCAAACTAAGGGCTTACCCTTCACTTTCAGATAAGACGTTTCATTTGGAATAAGAAATAGGATATTTCATAACCATATCAGTAGAACATTTGAAAGGGTCTGGAGACAATTGAACATATCAGAAGGGAATATGGATCAATAGATATAGTGATGAACTCTATTTTCCGGCAAAGCTTCATAAGGTCGTAAGTGATAGGAGCAGAATTAGGCCATTAATCCCATCAAGTCTACTCCGCCATTCAAACATGGCTAATCTATCTCTCCCTCCTAATCCCATTCTCCTGCCTTCTCCCCATAACCTCTGACACCCGTACTAATCAAGAATCTATCTATCTCTGCCTTAAAAATATCCATTGGCTTGATCTCCACTGCCTTCTGCGGCAAAGAATTCCACAGATTCACCACCCTCTGACTAAAGAAATTACTTCTCATCTTCCTAAAGGAACGTTCTATAATTCTGAGGCTATGATCTCTGGTCCTAGACTCTCCCACTCATTTGAAACCTCTTCTCTTAGGTGAACTGATATTAGTTCACCTAAGAGAAGGATGTTAGTTAAATAAACAAAACCAGAGCTTAACAAAAACTGTAACCTGTAGCTGAGAACTTCATCTTCTGAAATCTGTGCTGATAGATTAATTCACTATTAATTTCATATTTACATAAAAACAATTGTTTCAATTGTGATAAACCTCTTCACTTTTTCAATTATTATTTTACTACACAGGTGAGAACAGACACTTGAGTAAGTATCAAACCAAGACAATTTACTCGTTACAACATCTGGTTTCAAAGCCCATGTCATTGTGCAGTCCATATGAATCGGTGTATATATGTTTCCTCTGCAGCTCTTCCTGGCATTGTAGATTGTCCTGTTGACCTCCTCTTTCTGGTGGATGGATCGTGGAGCATGGGTCCAAAGGGATTCCTTCAAGCTAAAGCCTTTGTTAAAAGACTTCTTCAAATTGTCATTCCCTCCTCAGACAGAGTACAAGTTGGATTTATTCAGTATAGTAACAAAACAAATATTGAGATTGGATGGGGGCAGTACAGTAACAGTGGCAATTTGATGAAATTAATAGATACGATACACTTCCGTGGAGGCGAGCCTCTCACAGGCAGTGTCCTGCATTATATAGTTGAAGGTGGTTTCATGATCAATGGAGATTCCGAAATGGATGTGCCCCATTTTCTTGTACTCCTCCTCAGTTCTAAATCTCAAGACTCTGTGATAGTCCCTGTACAGTACGCCAAAGACAAGGATGTATTTGTTCTACCTGTCGGTGGAAAGCACATAGTTAATCAATCAAACCACATAGCTGGAGACGATCAGCTGGGATTTACATATGGTGAACCCCAGGAGCTCTACAATAGGATTCTGGAGCTCAGCGTGAAGAGATGTGGACACAGCAGAGGTAAGTTATTTCATTATGTTGATGGTTATATTCCAATAACGAGGCCTGGCCACTAATTATAACTCTGAGTGATGTGTAGCTGGTCAGATAGCTGGACTGACTAGAATTAGAAACAGCCTTCCTGCAGTCAAAAGGAGAATAGAATCATCTTAATTAGGCATAAGTCCATAACCACATACAGTTTGGGAATTCAGTAAGATGTCATAAGTTCAGCATGGTATGATCCGATAACGTAAAATTACTAATACACAAATCAGAAAATGCAGAGGTTGATGCATTTTCTTCAATTTCTTGCAGTCTATAAATTGGATTGTGTATTTTAGATTGTTATCCAGTGGAGACTGAGTTAGCCAATGTTTCTGGGTGAAATGATCAAAATCACTCTTTGGATCCGCTACTCCTATAGCAGTGGATGCTGAATTATTAAGCATACAGGGCTGAGGTGAATTTCTGAACCACAGGCGGATGAGGATTATAAGGACCTGACAGGAAAATAATTTTGGGCAAGGATATAATTCTATTGAATAACAAGCTCAACGCGCTGTGCTGCATCCTCCTTTCTCTCATGGTATTGTGTTCCAACAGTTAAACTCATTTAATGGTGTTTTGGAACAATGCTTATGAATCGAGTTCCTCACCTCAGTTATATTAGGGGGCAATGAATTTCAGAAGGAGCTAACTGATCGATAGCCATAACTTTGCCATATCCTGCGTCAAGAGTTGGATGCTTCTCCAGCAGTTACACTAGCCTTCTCTTGGTATGTGAGGAGTTTAAAGAGAAGCTTGTCCCCTCTGACAGCCCAAATCTCTACTCTGCTCTGCTCAATGTGCAACAGAGTTAAGGAGGATGGGCCAAGCAACACGGCAGAGCTTAAGTAAGAGATGGGGAAATATCAGCCTTGTTAAAATGAAAGAATGTTTGCCGACTTATTGAATTGCTGTCAGGGAAAATTAATAGTCACTGTGAAAAATAAGTTTCCTTAAGATGTCTGAAATTTTTATTTTGAGAAAGCAGGATGCGAAAAGTGTCAGTATGTTCATTCGACCCGATCTGATAACCTGGTGAAGTCTTTGAACTTTACTCAGCAGTCCAGGAGGATAGTGTGGGAAAGAACTGCAGATGCTGGTTGTAATCCGAAGATAGATTAAAAAAAACTTGGAGTAAGTCAGTGTGTCAGACAGCATCTCTGGAGAAAAGGAATAGATGACATTTCAGGTCGAGAATAGACCCTTCTTCAGACCGGGAGTCAGGGCCCACTGAGTTACTCCAGCTTTTTGTGTCGATCAGAGGTTGTTGGACAGTCCTATCTCTTCAAAGGAGAACGATATCCCTGCAAAGGGGTATTACATCCTTTCCAGGCTAACTAGTAAGAAGAGCAAGGAGTGTTGGTGGAACTCAGCAGATCAGGTAACATCTGTAGAGGAAATGGACAGACAACACTTTGCGTCAGGATAGACACAAAAAAAAACTGGAATAACTCAGCGGGTCAAACAGCATCTCTGGAGAAATGGAATGGGTGACGTTTCGGGTGGAGACTCTACTTCAGATTGAAAGTCAGGGGAGAGTGAGGGCTCTTTTCCGTCTATTCCCTACGTTGTCCGCCTATTTCCTCCGCACATATTGCGTGCCCCCTGAGTTCCTCCAGAACTCAGTGTTTTGCTCACGATTCCAGATCTGTACTGTCTTGTGTCTAGCAGATAAATTCTCCCTTTTTTGGTCAGGGTTAATCCAAAGGCTTATACTAAGGGTTTTCTTGAAAAACGTGGAAGTTATTCTAATCGAGAAGCAATGAGAATAGTCGGGCATTGCTTGTTTGTTGATCTCAGGCTGAAGGGAACTGTGTTTAAAGGCTGCAACTTGGATGGGTCACATTGCAGCAGTCATACTGTATGCAAACTCTATTAGCCATTCCTTGGCCCACATGCCCAGCTGATCAAGAATCCACGATAATTCTTGATCATCACCTTCATTATACCACCTATTTTGGTGTCACCTACTTATTTACTAATGATGCCTTGTATATTCCTATCCAGGTTGTTGAGATAGATGACAAACAGCAATGAGCCCAGCATCAATCTCTGTGGCACGCCACTGGTCACAGGTTTCTAGTCTGACAGACAATCTACCAGCATTGTCCTCTGTTTTATACGATTAAGCCAATTATGTATCTGAGGAAGGATCCTGACCCGAAACATCACTTATCCATGTCTTCCAGAGAAGCTTCCCGATCCGCTGTGATATTCCAGCACTTTGTTTCTTTTTGTGCATCTCTCCAGGGATTCTAACATTCTATGCAATCTAATATTCCAGAGCAATTTACCAAGGCAGTTTAGCATTTTACACTAGCCCAAAGGTGAATAGCCAGGCTTTTGTTTCTGTGGTGTTTTTCATGTACTCAGGACACCCCAACATACGCACACCATCAGATTCAGGGACAGTTTCTTCCCAGCTGATATCAGGCAACTGAATCATCCTACCACAACCAGAGAGCAGTGCCGGACTACTATCTACCTCATTGGTGATCCTCGGACTATCCTTGATCGAACTTTGCTGGCTTTACCTTGCACTAGACATTATTCCCTTATCATGTATCTATACACTGTAAATGGATCGATTGTAATCATGTGTTGTCTTTCTGCTGACTGGTTAGCACGCATCAAAAGCTTTTTACTGTACCTCGGTACACGTGACAATAAACTAAACTGAACTGAACTGTACTTCATGTTCAATGCTGTGCTTTTGACAGTGTAGACACCACTGTTAGAAACTGGTAAAGGAATGAATTAAGCTGGAAATCTCTTCTGTAAACCATGCAAATCTTAGAAGTTCGCTTCTCCACCTCCACCCATGTTAACAGTTTCAAATGTTTTTCTAAAAAAAACTTTAAAAAAGGGAAGGAATTGACTCATCAACATATGCTGGAAACCATATTAATTATTTGTACTAAGAATCATGTTTGTATTGTTCACATTGGCAAAAGTTAAAAAGTCCGAGGCATAAGCAAAATTTCAAATATAATGGAATATAATTTAGAGAATACTAGTAAATGCAGCGATTGGCAGGGCTCTGGGGAGTGTTGTAGAGCAGAGGGATCTAGGAGTGCAGGTACATGGTTCCTGGAAGGTGGAGTCACAAGTAGTTCGGGTGATCAAAAAGGCTTTTGCCACATTGGCCTTCACCAGTCAGAGTATTGAGTATAGAAGTTGGGAGGTCATGTTGCAGTTGTATAAGATGTTGGTGAGGCTGCATTTAGAGTATTGTGTTCAGTTCGAGGCACCATGTTATAAGAAAGATGTTGTCAAGCTGGAAAGGGTACAGAGAAGATTGACTAGGATGTTGCCAGGACTAGTGGGTCTGAGCCATAGGGAGAGGTTGAGTAGGCTGTGACTCTATTCCTTGGAGCGCAGGAGGATGAGGGGTGATGTTATAGAGGTGTATAAAATCATGAGAAGAATAGATCGGGTAGTTGCATAGAGTCTCATGGCTCAAGTTGGTGAATTGAGGACCAGGGGACATAGGTTTAAGGCTGAAGGGGAAATATTTTATAGGAATCCGAGGGGTAACTTTTTCACATAAAGGATGGTGGGTGTATGGAACGAGCTGCCAGAGAAGGTAGTTGAGGCTGGGATTATCCCAACATTTAAGAAACAGTTAGACAGGTACGTGGACAGGACAGGTTTAGAGGGATATGGACCAAACATTGGCAGGTGGGGTTAGTTGGCCGGTGTGGGCAAGTTGGGCCGAAGGGCCTATTTCCACATTGTATCACTCTATGACTGACTAGTACTGTATGTCTGTTATTTTGCAGGCTGTTTTTCCACGTCCTTGGATTTAGTGTTTGCCTTAGATGCTTCTGGTGACATTGGAAGAGGGAATTTCCGACAAATAAAGGGATTTGTGAGGAACACTGTCTCCCAGTTTGTCATCGACAGAGACCGTACGCAGGTTGCTGTGGTGATCTACAGCAACAAACCTCGAACCCTCTTCAACCTGGACTCTCTTGACAGTGAAGGGAAAATTAAAAGGGCCATCAGCTCAGGCCCCTTCCTGGATGGGTACGCACACACTGGGAAAGCACTCCAGCACGTTCTGAAGGATACTCTGAGCACCGAGAAGGGAGCAAGACCAGGTATCCAGAAGGTCATTGTGGTCATTACCAACAGTCAGAGTGCCGATGATGCTGCTGCTGCTGCTGCTGAGGATCTGAGACATGCTAGGGCCACCATCATAACATTGGGATTGGAGGATGATCAAGGAACATCGATGCTGAGGATTGCAGGAAGCCTCGAGTTCACGATTCCTGTTCACTCCTATGAAGACCTCAAATATTATGAGAATATCTTGGTGCAAAAAATATGTGGAGGTAAATTGCACAATACAATCGCATTATAAATCGCATTTTGTAGTGCTGCTGCATGTAAGAATCTCATTATTCTATCTGGGACATATGACAATAAAACACTCTTGACTCTCGATAAAGCCGGAGATCAAAATCAGTTTTAGTAGCTTATCAGAGCAGGAAGGGTCAGGGGATAGACGCAAAATGCTGGGGTAACTCAGCAGGACAGGCAGCATCTCTGGAGAGAAGTAATGTCACCCATTCATTCTCTCCAGAGATGCTGCCTGTCCTTGCTGAGTCATTCCAGCAGTTTGTGGATGGTCAAAAAAGCTGGAGATACTCAGCGGGTGAGGCAGCATCTATGGAGCTAAGAAATAGGCGAAGTTTTGGATAGAGACCTTTCTTCAGACAGTTTCACTCTATGACTCCATGACTAGTACAGTTTGTTTGAAGAAGGGTCTTGACCCGAAACGTCGTCTATTCCTTAGTTCCATAGATGTTGCCCCACCCGCTGGGTTTCTCCAGCATTTTCTGTTCATATTTTTCCAGTTCTTTCTTAAGTTCTGGAGTTGCAGTTCTTTCTTAATCACCCAGCATTTTGTGTCTATCTTCAGTGAAAACCAGCATCTGCAGTTCCATCCTACACACAGGGTGATGCAGTGGCTATTTATATGAAAAACCCAAGCCTATCTACAGGGCCTTTAGAGACTGTAAGATAGAGACAATATTGGTTCATATAACATCTCATCACCTTGCCACAAATATTCAGTCGGTTCCACTTTCAAAGAAATTATTTACAGCTTCAACAACTGCACTGAAAATGTGTCTTAAATGTCCTTGACATTTCTCTTTGTCATGAATGTACTATTCATGGCATTTTCACCAGTAGTACCAAAAATGCCTGAAGACGTTGACCCAATAAATTCCTAGATGAAGAGGCTCAGGGTTTCTGGAATAGATAGTAATATTTTTGGACTGGTCAGTGGAATCACTGTCCATGAACAGATAGAATTGCCGTGCAGATCATAGTGTCAGGGAAATCGACATTAAGTATGGGTTGGTATGTTCTAATGGAAAATATTAACTGATCGCTCTCATGTGTGAAATACAAGTGAGAAGTCTCCGTGTAATTAGGTATCATGATGAGAAACATAGAAACATAGAAATTAGGTGCAGGAGTAGGCCATTCGGCCCTTCGAGCCTGCACCGCCATTCAATGTGATCATGGCTGATCATCCAACTCAGTATCCCGTACCTGCCTTCTCTCCATGCCCCCTGATCCCCTTAGCCACAAGGGCCACATCTAACTCCCTCTTAAATATAGCCAATGAACTGGCTTCAACTACCCTCTGTGGCAGAGAGTTCCAGAGATTCACCATTCTCTGTGTGAAAAAAAGTTCTTCTCATCTCGGTTTTAAAGGATTTCCCCCTTATCCTTAAGCTGTGACCCCTTGTCCTGGACTTCCCTAACATCGGGAACAATCTTCCTGCATCTAGCCTGTCCAACCCCTTAAGAATTTTGTAAGTTTCTATAAGATCCCCTCTCAATCTCCTAAATTCTAGAGAGTATAAACCAAGTCTATCCAGTCTTTCTCTTCATAAGACAGTCCTGACATCCCAGGAATAAGTCTGGTGAACCGTCTCTGCACTTCCTCTTTGGCAATAATGTCCTTCCTCAGATTTGGAGACCAAAACTGTACGCAATACTCCAGGTGTGGTCTCACCAAGACCCTGTACAACTGCAGTAGAACCTCCCTGCTCCTATACTCAAATCCTTTTGCAATGAAAGCTAACATACCATTCGCTTTCTTTACTGCCTGATTGACGGTAAAAACAAACCAAAATTCTGCATCTGGTATTGTCCTATAAACTGGCAGATTGGATATTGGGAAGAAGTACTATAGATGAATTTTGGAAATATGTTATACAAAAACCCATTTTACAAAATAGAATCAGTGTAAGGAGTTTATGGAGTCATGCAGCGTCGAAACAGGCCCTTCGGCCAAAGTTGCGAGTTACATGCAAGCAAAGTGATGGGTAGGGAGGAAGGCACTTGGAGGATGGCCAGAGTGTGAATGGAATAGGGGGATTAACATGGAAGACAACATGAGGTTTGGGGTCACTCTGTTTCATCATTTTAACATGTACCAATTTGTCACGATTTTATTAGTGCTGTTCACGTTACACTACTGATGAAATTTCTTTCTTTGCAGTTTCTAACCAATAGATTTTCAAGTAATTTTGAAAACCAAGATCGATTTCAAAATCTTTGCTCAGGTAATTTATTTTCATTTGTATGTTTAAAAGGAGGCTTTTGTGTGTGTGGGTGTGTGTGAACGTGTGAAAAGAAACCATTTTGCCTTTGCTATAGATCGTGTCCTTATAAACTATAGACAATTAAGAGCAAAAATAAACAAATGTGTCATCACTTAAACTTCTTAAATAAGATCAGTTGCAATAGCTTATACCTATGAAATTGTGGTTTGTTGTAGGGAAAAGAGGGGGATACAAAGAAAGAGGAAAATAATTCCCCTCGGTTTCCATTTTACTCCTGTATTGGAAAAAAACTATTTTGATCAAGCAAAATCTCTGCGGGAAAGAGATGAGATGTGAGAGGAGAAAGACAATTGCAATAATAGGATGCTTGATCTTTCATTGCTCATGCAGAAAGGGTGAGAAATCAAAGCCAAGATGACTGTGCGATGGATGAAGGAGAGATGAAGCAAAGCCTGAACAGATTGTTCTTCTTGCATTTGAGGCAGCAGCAGTTATGTAAAGGGTCTGTCCCACTTAGGCGACTTTTTAGGCGAGTGCAGGAGACTCTGCGCTCCCCACATGATCGCCACATGGTCACCACATGTCGCTGGTGGTCTCTGGAGAGTCTCCTTCATGGTCGCGAGGATTTCCCACATTCTGGGAACTAGTTGCGGCCTCAGTATGGTCGCCACAAATCTTTCAACATGTTGAAAAATTTTCTGCGACCAAAAATTGATCGCCATGGAGATAATTGATAATCCTGTAGTCATAGGTGCAGTTGTAGTGGGGCCGCCATGTAGTTATGGGTATTTGAGGTAGTCGTAGGTAGTTAATCGCCTTTGCTGACATTTTTATTGGCTCATTGAGGAAAAAAAACGTAAGCTCGAGTTTTCAGAACCAAGGATAACGGACCGGTAATGTTAAATGACCGCCGAACTTCACAGCTGTGTTTCTCTGGCTTATTAAAAGTTTCCCCCCCCCCTTTTCTCCCCCCCCCCTTCTCCCCCCCCTTCTCCCCCCCCTTCTCCCCCCCCTTCCCCCCCCCCCTTCCCCCCTTTCCCCCCCCCCCCCCCCCCCCCTCCCCTGTCTCCCCCCCCCCGTCTCCCCCCCGTTTCTCCCCCCCCCTTTTCCCCCCCCATTCTCCCCCCCTTCTCCCCCCCTTCTCCTCTCCCCCCTCTCCCCCCTTCTCCCCCCCCCCTTCTCCCCCCCCTTCTCCCCCCCCTTCTCCCCCCCCTTCTCCCCCCCCCCCCCCCTCCTCTCCCCCCTCCTCTCCCCCCTCCTCTCCCCCCCCCTCACCTCTTCCCCCTCTCCCCTCTCCTCTCTCCCCCCCTCTTCTCTCCCGCTCCCCCCCCCCCCCCCCCTTCTCCCCCCCCTTCTCCCCCCCCTAGATGTGGTAGGTTGTCGCCAGGTAATGTACATTGTCGCCGGTGCTGACTTTGGTGAATTCCATCGTCGTATTCACCGGCAGTCGCCTATAAAATCTCCTAATGTCGCCGGTTTTTCGGCAACCTACTACGACTATGACAGTCGCCGGCAGTCACCTAAAAATCGCCTAAGTGGGACAGGCCCACATGTCTCCCAACCTTCTGTCAAGATTGGGGTGGGGCATCTAGGAGTGAAAATCCTGTCAGCGATGATTTAAATCTGTGTTGTGCATTGAACCATATTCAATCTGCTGTTTCTCGTTAATTTAACAGGGCCAGACTCCATTACGATACTCTTTGGTCAGCTGGGAAATTGGAATCGGATTAATTTTTCAGCTTTCAGTTAACGACCAGTGGAAGATCTCCCTCTGCTGTTCGATGTGGGAAATCTTTAAATGACAAAACAATAAATGTAACCCTTCGAAAACTCGAAAGAAAGCACTTTTTTTTTCAAATCCGAAATTATTTCGTAAGTGGGAATGTTCACTGTTAGCTTCTTTGCCAATCATGTGTTTCACTGATCTTATGTATGTAACTGCTCCAAATTACCACACACCCTCAATCTGTATGTGAGCTCCTTCAGTGAATGTAGTTTGTTTGTTCCAATTATGAACAGCTCCATAATCAACACCAGTATTTGTTTCTTTACAAAATTGCAAACGATAAAATATTGTACATTTCATTTAACATGAAACCACAAACCAAACTTGATTATCATAGAATTTGTAATTTGGTTTTTGCACTCATTTATAAATCATACCAAAATATAAATCAAACACTTAATTATATTGAGAGCCTTAATAATATTAAGCGGACAAAAACAGACAATTGGCAGTCACAGTGGCGCAGCAGGAGAGTTGCTTCCTTACAGCGAATGCAGCGCCGGAGACCCGGTTTCGATCCCGACCACGGGTGCTGTCGGTACGGAGTTTGTACATTCTCCCCGTGACTTGCGTGGGTTATCGCCGAGATCTCCGGTTTCCTCCCACACTCCAAAGACGTACAGGTTTGTAGGTTAATTGGATTGGTAAATGTTAATATTACCCTAGTGTATGTAGGATAGTGTTAATGTGTGGGGATCGCTGGTCGGAGCCGAAGGGCCTGTTTCCGCGCTGTATCTCTAAACCAAACTTAAACTCTTAACTAATACCCTTAATATTTTGTGATGTAACAAATGAGAAAGGTACTTTCTCCAGAACGTTATTAATTTTTTGCTAGAAATTTTAGTTGACATCTTGCTCCATTTGAATGAATTAATACTTTATTGTAACATGTGAAAAGTCACAGTGAAATTGTTTGCTTGCATGCCCAAGGTATGCAAATAGTCGCCACATAGAGGGCGTTGACAAAGTTACAAAGTATACGCTGTATCCGCGCCAGGTCCCCATTTGTTCTCCCCCTCCCCCACCACCTCCCTCACGGCAGCCGCCCCCCCCCCCCCCCCCCCCCCCCACTACACCGGGTCCCATTGTCCATCATTCTACCCTCCCTCACCACTGGAATTTTGGCACAGTAATTACAAATGGCTTTCCCTGGAGCAAAATACATCAACAACCACTTCCAGATAATATTGCATATCTCTAAAGTTTGGCTGGACAATCCAGACTGATTCTTGGCTGTTGAACAAGTGCTGCATCAGTTACTTGCGGTGGCAGCGTTCCCGACACAACGCTCATTTTGGTGCACACTGATGGGAAATAACGTCACAGAGTCGCAGAATGATACAGCATAGAATCGACCTACCATGTCCATGCCAATGTTTTTGCCCATTACATTAATCCCATTTGCCTGCATTATAGATAGAACAGTACAGCACAGGAACAGGCTCTTTGGTCCATAATGTCTGTGCAAAACATGATGCCAAGAACTAATCTGCTCTGCCTGCACAAGATCCATATCCCCCCATTCTCTGCACATCCATGTGCCTATCTTTAGGTTAGTTTAGACATACAGCACGGAAACAGGCCCTTCGGCCCACCGGATCCGAAGGGCCTGTAATCCCCGCACATTAAGGCAAGGCAAGTTTATTTGTATAGCACCATTCGTGCAAACAGCAATTCAAGGTGCTTTACAGGAAAGAAAAAATAAAGTAGTCAATAATTAAAAATTGCAAAACATGCAATACGCCAAATGTATGAATAATAAAACAACGTCAATGAAACAATAAAACGATTTTAAAAAGCACATAAAAGGGTTAAAATTAGACGGTTAAGATTACCTGCATGTCGGGTTATGGACAAGCTATAGTAAACAACAGTTTTTAGGCCTGATTTAAATGCGCTTACAGTCTGTGCACACCTCAGGTGTTCAGGGAGCTTGTTCCACAGGTGTGGAGCATAAAAACCGAATGCTGCTTCAGCCTTTCAGTTCTGACTCTGGGAACACAGAGTAAACATGTCCCTGAAGACCTGAGGAGTCTAGGCGCCTCATATACAACAAGTAGGTCAGAGATGTATTTTGGACCTAGACCATTCAGTGCCTAGTAGGTCATTAACAGAATTTTAAAATCTATCCTCTTGCACACAGGGAGCCAGTGCAAAGATTTAAGGACAAGTGTAATGTGGTCCATTTTCTTGGTGTTGGTCAAGACTCTGGCAGTGGCATTTTGGATAAGCTGCAGTTGTTTAATTGATTTTTTATTGAGACCTGTAAAGATGCCATTACAATAATCTAACCTACTAAAAATATATGCATGAACAAGTTTTTCAGTGTCTTCTTTGGACAGAAATCCCTTGGTTCTTGCAATATTTTTTAGATGGTAATAGGCAGATCTGGTAATGGTCTTTATGTGGCTGTTAAAATTCAAATCCGAGTCCATAACTACACCAAGGTTTCTGGCTTTGTCTGTGGTTTTCAGTGCAATTGAGTCGAGTTGAGCACTCACCTCTAGCCTTGTTTTTTTGGGACCAAAGACAATAATTTCTGTCTTATTTGCATTGAGCTGGAGGAAGTTCTGGTTCATCCACTCATTGATATGTTTGACAAACTGGCTCAGTGAGTGTAGGGGATTATGGTCATGTGGTGACACTGCGATATATAGTTGTGTGTCATCGGCATTAACACTATCCTACACCCACTAGAGACAATTTTTACATTTACCGAGCCAATTAACCTACAATCCTGTACATCTTTGGAGTGTGGGAGGAAACCGAAGATCTTGCAGAAAACCCACGCAGGTCACGGGGAGAACGTACAAAATCCGTACAGACAGCACCCATAGTCGGGGTCGAACCCGGGTCTCCGGCGCTGCATTTGCAGTAAGGCAGCAACTCTACCGCTGCGCCACCGTGTGCGCGGTGATCTGCACGGTTTTTATATGCCATTATCATATCTGCCTCTAACACCAACGAGTATAGAAGTTGGGAGGTCATGTTGCAGTTGTATAAGGCAGGCGAGACCATTGTAGTGGGAGACTCCATCGTGAGAGGTACGGACAGGGGTTTCTGCGGCAACAGACGGGATGCGAGGATGGTGTGCTGCCTTCCCGGTGCCAGGATCCAGGATGTCACGGACAGAGTGCAGAAAATCCTCAAGGGCGAAGGTGAACATCCGGAAGTGGTAGTGCATGTCGGCACAAATGATGTCGGAAAAAAGGGGATGAATATTCTGCAGCGTGACTTTAGAGAGCTCGGAAAAATGTTGAAAAGCAGGACCTCCAGGGTTGTTATCTCCGGTTTGCTTCCAGTTCCCCGTGCTGGCGAGAGCAGGAACAGGGAGATACGGGACCTGAACGTGTGGCTGAGGAACTGGTGCACGGGGCAGGGATTTAGATTCTTAGATCACTGGGATCTGTTTTGGGGTAAGGGGGAACTGTACAAAAGGGACAGATTGCATCTTAACACGTGTGGGACCAGCATTCTGGCAGGCAGGTTTGCCACTGTTACACGGGTGGCTTTAAACTGAATAAGGGGGGTGGGGTGTCGAATGGGATAGTGGAGGGTGGAGTTAAAGGGAAAGGGTTTCTTAAATGTGTGAGCGTAGAGACCGAGGGGTGTAAAATGAGGGTAGAAGAAATAGGTAGCAAGGTGAAAAGTAAAAGTGGCAGGCAGACAAAACCAGGGCAAAAATCAAAAAGGGCCACTTTTCAACATAATTGTATAAGGGGTAAGAGTGTTGTAAAAACAAGCCTGAAGGCTTTGTGTCTCAATGCAAGGAGCATTCGTAATAAGGTGGATGAGTTGAATGTGCAGATAGCTATTAATGACTATGATATAGCAGGGATCACGGAGACATGGCTCCAGGGTGACCAAGGCTGGGAGCTGAACATCCAGGGATATTCAATATTCAGGAGGGATAGAGAGAAAGGAAAAGGAGGTGGGGTAGCGTTACTGATTAGAGAGGGGATTAATGCAATGGAAAGGAAGGACATTAGTTTGGAGGATGTGGAATCGGTATGGGGAGAGCTGCGAAACACTAAGGGGCAGAAAACGCTGGTGGGTGTTGTGTACAGGCCATCTAACAGTAGTAGTGAAGTTGGAGATGGTATCAAACAGGAAATTAGAAATGCGTGCGACAAAGGCAAAACAGTTATAATGGGTGACTTCAATCTACATATAGATTGGGTGAATCAAATTGGCAGGGGTGCTGAGGAAGAGGATTTCTTGGAATGTATGCGGGATAGTTATCTAAATCAACATGTAGAGGAACCAACGAGAGAGCAGGCTATTTTAGACTGGGTATTGAGTAATGAGGAAGGGTTAGTTAGCAATCTTGTTGTACGTGCCCCCTTGGGCAAGAGTGACCAGAATATGGTTGAGTTCTTCATTAGGATGGAGAGTGACATTGTTAATTCAGAAACAATGGTTCTGAACTTAAAGAAAGGTAACTTTGAGGGTATGAGACGTGAATTGGCCAAGATTGACTGGCAATTAATTCTAAAAGGGTTGACGGTGGATATGCAATGGAAGACATTTAAAGACTGCATGGATGAACTACAAAAATTGTTCATCCCAGTTTGGCAAAAGAATAAATCAGGGAAGGTAGTACATCCGTGGATAACAAGGGAAATCAGGGATAGTATCAAAGCGAAGGATGATGCGTACAAATTAGCCAGGAAAAGCAGCATACCGGAGGACTGGGAGAAATTCAGAGACCAGCAGAGGGGGACAAAGGGCTTAATTAGGAAAGGAAAAATAGATTATGAAAGAAAACTGGCAGGGAACATAAAAACTGACTGCAAACGTTTTTATAGAATTGTGAAAAGAAAGAGATTAGTTAAAACAAATGTAGGTCCCTTGCAGTCAGAATCAGGTGAGTTGATCATGGGGAACAAGGATATGGCGGACGAATTGAATAACTACTTTGGTTCCGTCTTCACTAAGGAAGACATAAATAATTTGCTGGAAATAGCAGGGGACCGCGGGTCAAAGGAGTTGGAGGAATTGAGTGATATCCAGGTTAGCCGGGAAGTGGTGTTGGGTAAATTGAATGGATTAAAGGCCGATAAATCCCCAGGGCCAGATAGGCTGCATCCCAGAGTACTTAAGGAAGTAGCTCCAGAAATAGTGGATGAATTAGTAATAATCCTTCAAAACTCTTTAGATTCTGGAGTAGTTCCTGAAGATTGGCGGATAGCAAACGTAACACCACTTTTTAAGAAGGGAGGGAGAGAGAAAATGGGGAATTACAGACCAGTTAGTCTAACATCGGTAGTGGAGAAACTGCTAGAGTCAGTTATTAAAGATGGGATAGCAGCACATTTGGAAAGTGGTGAAATCATTGGACAAAGTCAGCATGGATTTACGAAAGGTAAATCATGTCTGACGAATCTTATAGAATTTTTCGAGGATGTAACTAGTAGCTTGGATAGGGGAGAACCAGTGGATGTGGTGTATCTGGACTTCCAGAAGGCTTTCGACAAGGTCCCACATAAGAGATTAGTATACAAACTTAAAGCACACGGCATTGGGGGTTCAGTATTGATGTGGATAGAAAATTGGCTGGCACACAGGAAGCAAAGAGTAGGAGTAAACGGGTCCTTTTCACAATGGCAGGCAGTGACTAGTGGGGGTACCGCAAGGCTCAGTGCTGGGACCCCAGCTATTTACAATATATATTAATGATCTGGATGAGGGAATTGAAGGCAATATCTCCAAGTTTGCGGATGACACTAAGCTGGGGGGCAGTGTTAGCTCTGAGGAGGATGCTAGGAGACTGCAATGTGACTTGGATAGGCTGGGTGAGTGGGCAAATGTTTGGCAGATGCAGTATAATGTGGATAAATGTGAGGTTATCCATTTTGGTGGCAAAAACGGGAAAGCAGACTATTATCCAAATGGTGGCCGATTGGGAATGGGGGAGATGCAGCGAGACCTGGGTGTCATGGTACACCAGTCATTGAAGGTAGGCATGCAGGTGCAGCAGGCAGTAAAGAAAGCGAATGATATGTTAGCTTTCATTGCAAAAGGATTTGAGTATAGGAGCAGGGAGGTTCTACTGCAGTTGTACACGGTCTTGGTGAGACCACACCTGGAGTATTGCGTACAGTTTTGGTCTCCAAATCTGAGGAAGGACATTATTGCCATAGAGGGAGTGCAGAGAAGGTTTACCAGACTGATTCCTGGGATGTCAGGACTGTCTTATGAAGAAAGACTGGATAGACTTGGTTTATACTCTCTAGAATTTAGGAGATTGAGAGGGGATCTTATAGAAACTTACAAAATTCTTAATGACAGGCTAGATGCAGGAAGATTGTTCCCGATGTTGGGGAAGTCCAGGACAAGGGGTCACAGCTTAAGGATAAGGGGGAAATCCGAGATGAGAAGAACTTTTTTCACACAGAGAGTGGTAAATCTCTGGAACACTCTGCCGCAGAGGGTAGTTGAGGCCAGTTCATTGGCTATATTTAAGAGGGAGTTAGATGTGGCCCTTGTGGCTAAGGGGATCAGGGGGCATGGAGAGAAGGCAGGTACGGGATACTGAGTTGGATGATCAGCCATGATCATATTGAATGGCGGTGCAGGCTTGAAGGGCCGAATGGCCTTATGGCCTACTCCTGCACCTAATTTCTATGTTTCTTTGTTTCTATCTATAAGACGTTGGTGAGGTCGCATTTAGAGTATTGTGTTCAGTTCTGGGCGCCATGTTATAGGACAGATGTTGTCAAGCTGGAAAGAGAAGATTGACAAGGATATTGCCAGGACTAGAGGGCCTTAGCTCCAGGGCGAGGTTGAGTAGGCTGTGACTATTCCTTGGAGCTCAAGAGTATGAGGGGTGATGTTATAGAGGTATATAGAATCATGAGAGGAATAGATCGGGTAGATGCACAGTGTATCTTGCCCAGAGTAGGTGAATCGAGGACCAGAGGAAATAGGTTTAAGGTGAAGGAGAAAAGATTTAATAGTAAACTAAAGGGTAACTTTTTCACACAATGGGTGGAACAATGCCAGAGGTGATAGTTGAGGCAGGGACTATCCCAACGTTTAAGAAACAATTAGACAAGTACATGTATCTTGGAGAGATATGGACCAAATGCGGGCAGGTGGGACTGAAGGGCCTGTTTCCACACTGTATCACTGTGAATCTCTGTAACTAAAGTCCTCCAATCCAGGGGGCAGTCTGAATTTACTCTGCATTTTCTCCTTGGACAAACTGGTTTACTCAAAGCAGTGTTGGATTGAATATGGCAAAATAGAGCAGATATAGGCCACTAGGCCGCTCACACATGGATTTAGTCCCATACTAACCTTTGATGCCTCTGGGTTGCTCCCCTTCCCCCAGCCCATCAGATCATCAACTCATCTTTTGATCTTGATTCTGAATTCTGTGCCGCTTCCCCAGGTCACTGTCCACTCTTCCTGCAGTGTCCACTCCCTCGCTACAGGGCCCATTCCCTAGTTCCACCTCAATCTAATCTCCGCTCCCATCTGAGCTCTGACCCACATCAGTTTAGTTTAGTTTTAGCTTATTGTCACGTGTAGCGAGGTACAGTGAAAAGATTAGGAGGACCAAAAGAGGCCTTGAAATTCAATACAATATAATACAATCACACTTTGAGCCAAGTATGTTTTGCAACATACGAGGAATTTCATTTGCCAAGTCAGTCAACCAAATAAAAATCAACGGAACACACAAAATACATTTTAACATAAACATCCACCACAGTGACTCCTCCACATTCCTCACTGTGATGGAAGGCGAAAAATAAAGTTCAATCTCTTCCCTTCTTTGTCCTCCGCGGTCGGGGGGACTCGTGCCCTCCGTTGACGGGATGATCTTGACTCCCGTAGCCGGCGGTGTTTGGGCTCTCCACGTCGGGGCGATCAGCTCCCACATCGGGGGGGGGATGTCAGCTCCCCTGCACCGGGCAATCGATCACGTCGGGGCCGGTCGAACCTTCCGCGATGTTGGAGCTCCCGACTCGGCCTCTCCCAAGACTGTGAGCTCTCGAGGTAAAATCCGCAGGCCGTAGTTGGAGCGATCCCAGGCAAGGGATCAGCTCCGATGTTAAGTCCACACCCCGCGGTGGGGCTCAAAGTCAGTCCGCGGAGGCCTCCAGCTTCACCATGTTAGGCCGCAGAGTGACCGGAGATGCAATCCAGAAAACAATCGCATAGGAGACTGAAAAAAAAGTTTCCCCTGACCCCCACCCCCCTCATAAATCAAACCAGAGAACTTTTACCCAAACTTTAAAAACAAGAAGATAACCAGGACCACTGAAGGATAAGGTTGAAAATTGGTGCTTGGAGTCAGAGGATGTAGGCAAGGTACCTGTACTAAATGAGCACTTTGCATCTGTGTTCACCAAGGAGGGAGACTTGGAGGACAGTGAGTTGAGTGCGGAGAATACTAATATGCCAGGGCAGTTTATACAGTTTAATTTAGTTTATTGTCACGTGTACCTAGGTGCAATGAAAAGCTTTTGTGTTGCGAGCTATCCAGTCAGCAGAAAGACAATACATGATTACAATCAAGGCATTTATAATGTATAGATACATGATAAGGGAATAACCTTTAGTGCAAGGTAATGCTAGCAAAGTCCCATCGAGAATAGTCCAAGGGTCCGAGATGAGAAGAACTTTTTTCACATAGAGAGTGGTGAATCTCTGGAACTCTCTGCCACAGAGGGTAGTCGAGGCCAGTTCATTGGCTATATTTAAGAGGGAGTTAGATGTGGCCCTTGTGGCTAAGGGTATCAGAGGGTATGGAGAGAAGGCAGGTACGGGATACTGAGTTGGATGATCAGCCATGATCATATTGAATGCCGGTGCAAGCTCGAAGGGCCGAATGGCCTACTCCTGCACCTAATTTCTATGTTTCTATGTCACCAAGGAGGCAGATAGTAGACCTCAAGATCTACCTCCAGACTTCCTGGAGCCCTGATCTGTCTCCAATGGCTACAATTCGCTTTATGCCAGCCCCTTGCATTGCTCTTTGATGCAAGAGTATGGTCCTGGCTCTCAACCTTCTTCCCAACCTCCTCCCCCCCCCCCCCCCCCCCCCCCCCCCCCCCCCCCTCTCCCAACCCCCTTTCCCCCCCCCCCCCCCCCCCCCCCCCCCCCCCCCCCCCCGTTATCACTCACCAGCCCTTCGAAACAGTCACCAACCCAGACAGTATATTACCCACAAAGATCAAACGCTATGTCAGGCGACCGAATGAGACTTGCAGCATTTGGTCCCTTCACACGCTGTTACCGCAACTGTCCATTGTCTACACCCTCCAGCTATTCTAGTCTTAACAATATTTCAGAGACATAAAAAGGGAAATTACTCATGGCACTTACAAATTTAAAATTAGTATTCAGTTTAATTATATGTTAAAGTACATCTGGAGGACGCTAGGAAAAGATAGGATCAATTTCCTAAGATCCCTGCAACATTAACATTATCCAACACACACTAAGGACAATTTAGACTTATACCAAGGCAATTAACCTACAAACCTGTACGTCTTTGGAGTGTGGGAGGAAACCGAGGATCTCGGAGAAAACCCACGCAGGTCACGGGGTGAACGTACAAACTCCGTACAGACAGCACCCGCAGTTGGAATTGAACCCGGGTCTCTGGCGCTGTAAGTGCTGTAAGGCAGCACTAACGCTGCGCCATGGTGCCACCCTAAGAATCTCTACGATGAATGCAAAGATATTTACTGAGAAAACGTGAAACAAATTGCTGCATCCATCAGGAATGGAACCGCCAGAACCTGGTTCAAGAGTCAAGGGTGTTTAATTGCCATGTGTACCAGCAACAGAACAACAAAACTCTTACTTGCTGCAGTTCTGCAGGCTCATTAATGCAAATCACATAAATAAAGGGCAGCACGGTGGTGCAGCGGTAGAGTTGCTGCCTTACAGCGCTCGCAGCATCAAGGATCCAAGTTCGATCCCGACTACGGGTGCTGCCTGTATGGAGTTTGCACATTCTCCCCATCCCGTATGAGTTTTCCCCGAGATCTTCGGTTTCCTCACACACTCCAAAGACGTGCAGGTTTGTAGGTTAATTGGCTTGGTATAAGTGTAAATTGTCCCTAGTGTGTGTAGGATAATGTTAATGTGCTGGGATCGCTGGCCGGTGCAAACTTGGCGATCCGAAGGGCATGTTTCCACACTGGATCTCTAAACTAAATGTATAATAATTAATAATATATTCAATTGATAATCAGTAACACTGAGTAATTACACTACAATAGTGCAAAACTGAAGTATAAATGCAATCAAAACAAAGTCCATGCTAGAGCATAGTTGCTGAGGTAGTGGTTAGTGTTGTGCAGTGTTCAAGAGCTTGATGGTTGCTGGAAAGAATCTGTTCTTGACCCTAGAGGTCACGGCTCTCAGGCTCCTGTACCTGCTTCTTGATGGTAGCAATGAGATGAGAGCGTGGTCAGGATGATGAACGCCTTCAATTATATTACTGTATCATTGTGCTGTACTGTACAATGTACATTGAGTGAACTTTCTATACAGAGATTGTACGTTCTCCCCGTGACCTGCATGGGTTTTCCCCGGGTGCTCCAGTTTCTCTCCCACATTCCAGACAGTAGACAATAGGTGCAGGAGTAGGCCATTTGGCCCTTCGAGCCAGCAACGCCATTCAATGTGATCATGGCTGATCATCCACAATCAGTACACCGTTCCTGCCTTCGCCCCATATCCCTTGACTCCGCTATCTTAAAGAGCTCCATCTAAATCTCTCTTGAAAGCATCCAGAGAACCGACCTCCACCACCCTCTGTGGCAGAGAATTCCACAGACTCACAACTCTGTGTGAAAAAGTATTTCCTCATCTCTGTTTGAAATTGCTTACCCCTTATCTTAAACTGTGGCCCCTGGTTCTGGACTTCCCCAACATCGGGAACATATTTTCTGCCTCTAGGTGGCCAAACCCTTAATCTAGCTATATTACTAAAAGTAAGATCTTGACCACTTCCTGTTTTTCTGTTTCATGATTTAAAAAAAGACACTTACGGCTGTGATTTTTGGCCATCCATCTCAGAGTCCCCCTCCTGTGCGCAGGACCAGAGGATTTTTCCCATTGATGAAAAATAAAAGAGTTATTGATGTTTTAAAAATGTTGACATTCTCTCTGCTGCCCCTGCTGGTGGAAGGAAGGACTATAAAACCCAGAAGTGTTGTGCCTCAGTCAGTCTCTGCAAGATGGGGGAAGTGAGATGGTCACATCTCTCAGATTGAGCTGTGAATAACACTGAACACATGTCTACTAAACTGTGAGTGTGGTTTTACTGACCATGAGTGCCCTTAATGTGATTTTTTAAATGAAAATTTGGTTGCTTTGAAATAAAAGCACTGCAAATGGTTGGTTGGGGCTTTGAAGTAAAAGCACTGCTAATGGTTGGTGGGGGTTTGGGTTGAAGTAAATGCACTGCAAATGGTTGGTGGGGGTTTGGGTTGAAGTAAAACTACTGCAAATGGTTGGTGGGGGTTTGGGTTGAAGTAAAAGCACTGCAAATGGTTGGTGGGGGTTTGGGTTGAAGGAAAAGCACTGAAAATGGTTGGTTGGGGTTTGGGGTTGGTGGTGGTCTAAACTTGACGACTTCCTGTTTGCACTGTATATTGATTTTAGATAAAACGCTACCACTTACAGCTGTGATTTTTGGCCATCTTACTCGGTCCCCCTCCGCTCTTCAGGTGCAGAGGATTCTTCCCATCAATGAAAAATAAAAGTGTTATTAGTGTTTAAAAAATGTTGAGAATCTCTCTCATGTCAATCACGCTATGAAGGCCACACCTTCTCCGGTGGGAGAGATTATAAAACCTGGAAGTGTGGGTGTGGCTCAGTCTCTGCATGATGGGGGAGGGAGAGGTCACAACTGTCTGAGCTGTGAATCATCTGAACACACTGAATGTCTACTGAACTGTGAGTGTGGTTTTATGGTGGATTTATGGTGCTTTAAATGGTATGAAACTGCATGTGAATGTGATGGCCCTGGACCTTGCATGAAATGGTATGAAACTGCACTTGAATTTGGTGGCCTTGCACCCTGCTTGAAATGGTAGGAAACTGCACTTGAATTTGGTGGCTTTCACCCTGCTTGAAGTGGTAAGAAACTGCACTTGGACCACCTGTCCATGGATAGGACAGGTTTGGATGGATATGAACCAAATGCGGGCAGTGTAGCTGGGACATGTTGACCGGTGTGGGCAAGTTGAGCCGAAGGGCCTGTTTTCATGCTGTATCACTCTATGAGTCAAGGCAAAACCTCAGAGATATGCATGCCCAGGAGCTCTCTCAACTGCCATCCCACCAATGAAGAGAGTTTCATGGATCCCAGCTTTCCCCTTCTAATATTCTCCTTCCCCTCCTTGTGTTGTTCTTTGGTATAAACCAGCATTCGCAGTTCCATGTTTCCACAAATTCTCCTTGGTCATGCTAACATTGAGGTCAGGAATGTTGTTCTGGCACCATTCGATTAGGTTATGGATCTTCCCCCTTAATTCTGACTGATCATTACCTGACATTCATTCAACATATGTTGAATCATCCGTGACTTTAAAGCTCTCCCTCTCCGTGCCTCCCCCACCCAAGTCATTGTACCAGCTTCAATGTTGTCTTGTTGCATCTCATTGTCCGTGACTCGTTTTCATCTAGCACACAGCCTACAATGGCCAATTTCCTTCGTCCTCATCATTTTTCTTTCACTCATTATCTTACATAACATTCATTCCATTATTCTATATCTCTCTGTATCGCCGTCTATAACTCTCATTTCCCTTTCCCCGATTCTCAGTCTGAAGAAGGGTCCCGACCCGAATCATCGCCCACCCCTTTTCTCCAGAGATCCTGTCTGCCCCGCTGAGTTACTCTAGCTTTTTGTGTCTATCTTCACTTTTTTCCTGATGTTGGAGCTATATCTGACTCCACAGTCACAGGTATAGAGTAGGGCAGGGGACTGAGAACACTGCTTTGATGTGCTTCTGATGTTGATGGTTATACTTGAAGGAGAAAGTGTTGTTGCCATTTCTGATTGTGGTCTGCAGATGTGAAAATCAGTGATCACAGTTGCTAAAGGACAATATAATGCTGTGAAACCTTCCACATTTGGGCTCCGTGGCCAGACTCCATGTAGACTAAAGGGCCTGTTCCACTTTCACGACCTCTGCCAAGTTTGCCCTTGATTCATACTCGCAGCATGGTGGTCACAAGGTCGTAGGAGGTTGTAAGTAGGTCGTGATGCTAGTCGTGGGTACTCGTGGCATCAAGTAGGTCGGGGCGTTTTTCTAGCAATGTGAAAAATGTCCACGAGTAAAAAGGGTCGTGAATTCGGTCGCGAAAGTGGGACAGGCCCTTTACCCGCAAGCAACCTAGTGCCTGAGGTTGCAGCAATGTTCAACCCTGTGTTCCTCTGAAATGGTTAATTTAAGTTAAGTTAAAGTCGCTACATAAATATGACTTTACCCAAAGAAGCCACCTGTAAACTTCAGTAGAACAAAAAACGTTCCAGATTACTATTTAGCAAAACTCAAAAATTCATGTTCATAAGTGATGGGAGTAGAATTAGGTCATTCGGCTGATCACGTCGAGTCCATCATTCAATCATGGCTGATCTATCTCTTCCCCTCAACCCTATTCTCCTGCCTTCTCCCCATAACCCCTGACACCCAAATATTTCCCTACCATCATTTTTAAAATCCCCCTCATAACTTTCTAAACTCGTTGTTTTGCTTAAGAATTCATTTTTGTGTGATCTGGGTTATTCTGCTGAAGTCAAATTTACTACCTCCCCCCACCCCTGTAGTTGCCCTTGAGATGGTGAAGACAAGCTACCCGCTTGAACCACCTGCAGTATTTTTGGTGATGACGCTCCCACAATACAATTGGCGAGAGTCCAAGATTTCACCCAGTGACGATGAGGGTTTGTGACGATTTGTAGTATTTTGGCCTGACCCCAAGGGTGACTTGTGAGTCCTTGTACATAGATCCCTGCAAGTGGCCACACAGGCAGATGGGGGGGGGGGGGGGGGATTAGAGGCTGTACAGTATGCTTGCCTAAAATGAGTACAAGAGTGTGATATCACGTTACATCTGTACAAGACATTGGTGAGACCACACCCAGCACTTTTTGTTTTCATTTGTAACCTGACCCCAAAACGTCACCTACCCACATCTTCAGAAATGCTGCCTGACCCGCTGAAATATTTAATATATTTGAAATGACCAAAAAATGTGTATTAAGTAAATAGCAGATTAGCTGATTACATGTTCCACAAGATGGTATTTGAGCTCTCATATCTAGAATCAAAATGTACTCCTCTGGTAACACATGTGTCGGAAGGAACTGCAGATGCTGGGTTAAACTGAAGACAGGCACAAAGTGCTGGAGTGACTCAGCGGGACAGGCAGCATCTCTGGAGAGAAGGAATGGGTGACGTTTCCGGTCGAGTCCCTTCTTCAGACTGCGAGTCAGGGTTCTTGGTTCTTGGTCCTCCAAAATATTCTAAATGCAATTTAAGCTGGAGGTGGGAAGCTAGAGATATGGAAGGGCAGGGTGTGAAAATGTCAGATCAAAGCAGACAATGTTCAAGGGAATGTAAAATGGTTCTGATGGGGTGAAAGGTGAGGACTGGGTGGGGGGTGGGACAGCCTGTCCCACTGAGTTACTCCAGCATTTTGTATTGACCTTCTGGTAACTCATATGTTTGCGATGGGATGCAACAGGAAATAAAGTAAAGCAGTTAGCCAGTAAGTATAAACCTTTATTACCACAGCTGGCAAAGACTGTGAGCTGCTGACATTTTGCACAAAATTGCATCCACTTTTCAGGTCATTATAAGTGTCACATGTCTATCTTCAGTTCTGATGGTGTAAAATTAAAAATTGAACAGTTTAAGAACACAAGAAAGAAGACAATGATTGGATTCCAGTAACCCTCGTATATTCAAGTCATATTTTGGATTCAGAACAATGGCAAAACAGACATTTTACATTTAAATCCAAACAATTGCGTCGTATCTCAACAATGAACACTATAATTACACCTCAAACATTAATTTGGAAAAATCTTCTTTTGTCTCCATTATCAACATCCAAAATATCATTTACTTATGATCAACTTCCGTTTGCATCATTCCTTGTCGATGCAGACGCACATGCTGTCTCGCATCTCATGCAGACACGTTTTTGACATACGTTCAAATTTATTCAGCAATTGTCCTCGTTTTGACGTGATTGTGATTATTAACCTATGCTCGTTACAGCAGGAATCACATCATAGTAAGACAATCAAAAGTCTTGCTCGTCAGATACTGGATGTACTTTTCAACAAGAGTTGCTCGCATTGCATTGTGCCTTTATACATAGTGGCAGAGGGAGGGGGAAGGATACGTTCTACATATTCTGCTCTGTCCTCAATAATGCTTCCTCCAATTCTTACGACTAAATCGTGTGCCATATTTTTACTCATCTCTCTTCTACTCTGGAACAGCGCGAGTTTTGCCCGTGTTTCTTAGCGTGAGTTTCAGCGTGGGTATGGCTTCCCATCCCCAGATCAGAGGATTTCATCATAAAACATTTCTCCAAGTGACCTATTCAAAAACATACCTTCCTATTCCTTCTGACATTGCAATGGATACCTAATAATGGGGGCAAAATCAGGGAAACAAGGTGGGTTGTGGTGGAAGTTGGGTTTGTAGGGAAATTCCTTTAAAACCCACATCTAGTAGTGAATCTAAAGAAAAGGAAAAATCTAGCCCCTTTAATTTGCAACACCTCTAATAATTGATCGGTGACCTATATTACCAATAGATATTGGTCAACATTTATAATTATGTGGGAAGGTACTGACTTTGTGATAACACTTTATAACAAACAACTTAGCTATTCCCAAACAAAATGTTCTTGTGCAGACTCCCCGCCCCCCCGATAAATATCATTAAATGAATCTAAGCACTGCCTAGGAATGAACTACGATCAACCACACAGTTGGCAATGAAGCATCTGCCACTTTGGTGCCTGCACTCCTCTTCCACTATAGCATTTCATGTTCTTTCTGCTAAGCCTTT
This sequence comes from Leucoraja erinaceus, assembly GCF_028641065.1. NCBI lineage: Eukaryota > Metazoa > Chordata > Chondrichthyes > Rajiformes > Rajidae > Leucoraja > Leucoraja erinaceus. The sequence continues at coordinate 140,862,561 of NC_073377.1, forward strand.
GGCAACTTTCAACCTCCTCGGGATGGGTAGTTTTCCAAAGCTATATGGTTTTCTTGAATATGATAGCAGAGGGCTTAACAGACATTTAGTTTGCAAATGTGATGCGTTCTGCCCAGTTCTTGGATAAATTAAAAAAAAGAATGCTTAGCAACCCAGCAGTGGGTGGGGGGTGGGGCATAATGGATGTAATGTTTCAGGTTAACAACCACAAAAAGGTGAATCAGCTCAACCCCCCCCCCCCCACCCAATTTTGTTTCCCACTGTAGATGTGGCCAGAGTTGCTGAGATTTCTCAGCATTTTCTTTTTTTTTTTTAATATCAGGTTTCGCAACATCCACTGTATTTTACTCTTGGGTAGAGATCTTCAAACTTGCATCTGCAGCTAAAAGCAGATGGATGTTCCCCAGTAGCTTCACACTTAGAAAAGGGTAAATGGGACTTTATGGCACCACAAGGATATGCCATGTTATCAGCAGTATTCACAGCAGCCTAATCAAAATATTTACCCTGTCTGATCACACTTACCAAAATGCCACTTAAATAAATGTCTTAGAATTGGTGAAATTGTCAATGAGCAATGCACAGTCCAGGGTAGCTCGAAATGTCGCCTGCCATGTTATATGGGCATAAGCAAAGGGCCAACGTTCTCAATCCAAATTGTCGTAGGAGTAAACAAGGCCAGATTTGCATTCATTTGCAAACTTGGGCCTTTCTTTCCCTTCATTTTCATTATTATTTTAAATTTGGCAGAGGCTGCGAATGGATTTTCATGGCCTCTGAACTATTTCCAATGCTTTTGTGAAAAGTCTAGCAACCAAACTGCTTTTCGCCAAATATTTGACACAAAATTGAATGTTAATCCTTGAAAAGGCTAAATGAGAAGGTTTGCATTCATTGCAAGTGATATTTTCCTTGTGTAAAAATGGTCATAAATTTAAGCATCTCGGTAATAATTTTACTAGTCTAAGGCATGCCACGAGTTTATCCATCAACAACTGCGGTTTATTTAAGGTCAAATTCCTGTCAAATGCTGGTCTACTATCAAAACCATTATTAAAGGCAGATGTGCGATGCAGTAGATAATGACGTCAGTGAGAAGGGCTGATAAGGCTCAGTTCAAAAACCACTGCTCCATACTGACATCCTAATTTATCAACTGCATCGAAGCTCCAAAATGTATCCTTTTGTGTATGTTTGTCGGCTTGTTCTCCAGTAAATATTTGTTCAAAATTATTACTACAGGCACAGATATTTTTTAACAAATATAGAAGCCGACAGCGGCTAAAATGTTGACAACAAAGCACAAATCCTTCTTGGCTTAGACTGGAAGATTGCTTGGCCACAGTCATTATTACTTCCTGCAGAAATAACTATCACAGCCAAACAAAGCTAATGAAAATGAAGAAAGACGCAAAATGCTGGAGTAACTCGGTGGGATAGGCAGCATCTCTGGAGAGAAGGAAAGGTGACGTTTTGTGTCGAGACCCTTTTTCAGACACGGAACGTCACCCATTTCTTCTCTCCAAAGATGCTGCCTGTCCCGCGGAGTAACTCCAGCATTTTGTGTCTATCTTCGGTTTAAACCAGCATCTGCAGTTCCATCCCATTAATGAAGATGAAAGCAGAAAGGAGACTTTGATATTAGCATGTTACATTTCACATCTCCCCGATTTAGCCTTTGTTAGCGTTACTTAAAATTAATTGCCCGGAAGTAGCACAGTGGCCAGTTAAAATTTTAAGAGAAGGATTTTGAGGTTTTCACTGTTGTAGATGTATAAAATTCGACTGGAGAGAGGTTTAATCTTCGAATGTTAAGTTCAGCAGCAAATTTTCTTGCCTTCTGATAGTAATAAAGTGACATTTCCCGATCCACAAGAAAATTGTGGTAAATGGTGGCAAGTCTAGTGCAGATCTTCAGCTGAGATTTCTTACTGCCCAAATCCATGGCTGCAGCTAGAGCAAAGTGGTAGTAATTTTCTGCATCACGTGGGTCCTGAAATACAATCAAAATATGCATTGTAATGCAAGGGTAAGGATCAGAAAAAATTAATTCACAAGAATCTGAGCTGGCTCCACTTGGACTGCACTCAGAGTTATAGAGATACAGCACAAAACCGAGCCCTTCAGCCCATGGAACCAAGCGTGTGACAATAAACCTCTATTCTAATCCGACACTAATTCCAAAATTTACACTAATCGTGTATTAATCCCAATTTTGATTTTTCCTGCATTCTCTTCAAACTCCCCCCCCCCAATATTCCACCACTCACATAGACTTCAATTTCCCACTCACAGTGCCCAACTAACTGATCCACACATTTAGTTTGTAGACAAAATTGCTGGAGAAATTCATCGGGTGAAGCAGCATCTATGGAGCGAAGGAGTAGGCGTCGTTTCGGGTCGAGACCATTCTTCAGACTAAACACACATTTCTTAAACACACATTTAATTTAGTTTAGTTTAGATACAGCGTGGAAACAGGCCCTTCGGCCCATTGGGTTCGCGCCGACCAGCGATCCCCGCACATTAACACCATCCTACAGCTTTTAGGGACAATTTTTTAGTTTACCAAGCCAATTAACCTGCCAACCTGTACGTCTTTGGAGTGTGGGAGGAAAACAAAGATCTCAGAGAAGACCTACGCAGGTCAAGGGGAGAAGGTACAAACCCGGATCTCCGGCGCTGCATTCGCTGTAAGGCAGCAACTCTGCCGCTGCGCCACCGTGACTCCCCAAATCTATTTTGTGTCTATTTTTCCTTTAGGTGGTCCAGTTTCTTGTCGCATCTTTGGGATACGAGAAGAAGCTGGACCCCCTATAGGAAAGATAGACACAAAAGGCTGGAGTAGCTCAGCAGGTCAGACAGCATCTCTGGAGAAAAGGAATAGGTGACGTTTTGTCGAGACCCTTCACTTCTCGAGACCCTTCTCGACCCAAAACGTCACCTATTCCTTTTCTCCAGCGATGTCTGACCCGCTGAGTTACTTCAGCTTTTTGTGTCTATCTTCGATATCAACCAGCATCTGCAGTTTCTTCTTCCAACTAAAGGAAACCTACATGGTTACAGGGAGAACGTGTAAACTATGCACAGATAAGACACAAGGCCTGGACTTAATCTTAGTCTCTGGTGCTGAGGGCTAGTGGCTCTACCAGCTACCATCTCTTCACATGGTACTTTCCCCAGCAACCACAGGAGATGCAACACCTGTCCCTATACCCCACCCCTCGGCTCCATCCAGGAACCCCAACAGTTCTTTCAGGTGAGGCAGAGGTTCACTTGCGCCTCCTCCAATCTCATCTACTGTATCCATTTGTTCTCTGTGTGTACTCCTGTATACCGATGAGACCAAGCGCAGCAGTAGAGTTGTTGCCTTACAGCGAATGCAGCGCAGGAGACCCAGGTTCAATCCCGACTACGGGTGCCGTCAGTACGGAGTTTGTACGTTCTCCCCGACCTGCGTGGGTTTTCTCCGAGATCTCCGGTTTCCTCCCACATTCCAAAGAGGTACAGGTTTGTAGGTTAATTGGCTTGGTGTAAATATAAAATTGTCACTAGTGGGTGTAGGATAGTGTTAATGTACGGGGATCGCTGGGCCGAAGGGCCTGTTTCCATGCTGTAACTCTAAACCAAACCAAATCCATTCTCAGCCAAAAAAGCACTTCATATTTCGCTTGGGCATTTTACAACCCAGCGGCATGAATATTGATTTCCCTAATTTCAAGGGGAAGGAACGGGGAAAGATCTGGCTGACGATGGCATCACACGGTTATTTCCAGCGTCCTCCAGAGGATATTCCGTTCCACATGGTAGATGGTGGTGGGACGCAGAGCTTGTTCATTGACCACACTTTTTGAGATTTTTTTAAAAATAAATTTATTTTACATTTATACCAAGCCAATTAAAGACATGGGCAGGTAGTTGGATAGGAAAGGAATAGAGGAAAACAGGCTTAACACTGGCAATTGGGATTAACGTGGATAGACATCACAGTCAGCATAGATTGAAGGGCCTGTTCCTGTGCAGTACAGCTTGGTTTACTTTTGTTAAATTTAGCGATACAGAGCTAAAACAGGCCCTTCAGCCCACTGAGTCCGCACCGACCAATGATCCCCGCACATTAACACTATCCTACACACGCTAGGGACAAATTTATACTAAAAGGGCTCCTAATTAACGGTTGCCCGGGTGTCAATTGCCAACTAAAGTCCCGCCGGACAACCTAAAAGCTGTGCCATTTTGCCCGGCATGGCAAACACTCAACTCTGTATGGGTCGTTCAACTCTGTATGGGGGGGCCCCCCCTCTCTATCTCTCTACGTGTCAATCTCCGTCTCCGCCCGCCATCCGCATCCGGGCCGCTGGGCTCTCCGGCCGCTCATCTGCCGGCATGGCCGGCCGCCTTGCACATGCGCACTGCCACCGCCTGCACATTCTCCCCCTGCACATGCGCACAACCATGGCCAGCACATTATCGGCCGACCTGCACATGCGCACTGCCACGGCAACTGGTCGGCGCCGAGCACTTTCTCCCTGCCTTTGCATTGTGGGAAATCTGGCCGCCATTGCTGTCCAATCGCTGCCTCTCCTCGACCGCTGAAAACTAACGCAGAATCACTCCCTGGAGCTGGAGTAACTCCCTGGAGTAACTCTTGCTTCAGGGAGCAAGAGTTGCTCCAAAAATACTCCAAATGGAATTTAAACTGACGGTGATGAAAGGTCCACCACCAAACTCCAAATTGAACAATAACAGTCTATTGTACTTTATCTCTTTATTTATTGTGTATATATATATATATAGACACATTGAACTTTTATCTCCTGTTCTGTATTATGTTTACATATTCTGTTGTGCTGCAGCAAGCAAGAATTTCATTGTCCTAAATTTAGTTGCGTCTGGTTGGGTACCTATGGTAGGGTGAAGACTATTCCATGCCTTAATTGTGCGGGGGAAACTCCATGGGGCAGCCAGCAACTTGGGCAGAATAAATTGGGTGACGTTTTGGGTAGAGGTCCTTCTTTAGACTCAGACTTAGAAACATGCCCTTCGGCCCACCGAGTCCATGCCGACCACCGATCACCCGTACACTAGTTCTATCCCACACATTAGCGACATAAGTCAAAAGTCAAGAGTGTTTTATTCTCTCACGTCCCAGTTAGAACAATGAAATCCTTACTTGCAGCAGCACAGCAGAATATGTAAACATAGTACTCTGGAAACAATGTTATAAACGAGAAAACAAAACAATGCTCTATCGTATAGTATCGTGTGTGTAGGAAGGAACTGCAGATGCTGGTTTAAACTGAAGATAGACACAAAAAGCTGGAGTAACTCAACAGGTCAGACAGAATCTCTGGACAAAATGAAAATATTACGTTTTGGGTTGGGTCTGAATAATGCTCCTGCACACCTTTGAAATGTGGAAGGAAACAAGAGCACCCGGAAAAACCCATGCGATCAAAGGGAAAAGGAGTAAAATCCATACAGACAGCACCCATATTCAGGATCAATTCCGGGTCTCTAGCACTTTTAGGCAGCGATTTTATGGCCAATGTACTGCCCCATAGTCTTGAACTGAATTAAAACATACAGTAGCTGTAAAGGGGGACATAGCGTCACTTAGAGATTTAAGACTGAAAATGGATAGTTTTTTTTTAGTAACCAAAGTTATCAACGTATAATTTTTTGTGTGTTGGAAAACAAAATATAGTGGCACAGCTGGTAGACTTGCCGCCTCACACAACAGAGATCTGTGTTCGCCCTGTTCTTGGGCACTGTCTGTGTTGAATTTACCCATTCTCCCTGCAAGCGTGTGGGTTTCCTCCCACATCCCAAAGATGCATTGGCTGCTCCTCCAATTTATGATGGGCCTCACTCTGGCCATGGAGGAGGCCTCGGACAGGAAGGTTGGATTCGTAATGGGAGAGGGAGTTGAAGTGCTGAGCCACCAGGAGATGAGGTTGGTTATTGCGAATTGAGTGTAGGTGTTGTGCGAAGTGATCGCCAAGCCTGCGCTTGGTCTCACTGAGGTTGATCATACGCTGAATAATCCAACCACATTTTTGTTTGGAAATGGAAAGAAATAATAGAAATTGCATTCATTGCAACGTGTAAAATGAGTTGAGATACTGTATTATAATTTTGCTGCATGTCATTGTGGTATGTATCATGTCTTGATTGGTAAATTTAGTTTGTGACTTTATTTGAAGCAGAAATAATATGTGAATGCTTCATTGAGCATAATTCCGACTGGTAACTTCGCACTTTGTCCACGTGTCACGCAAGCCGTCTTTAATGACCACCTAAACTGTCATTTGGCAACCTAAAAAGCTGCCTAGGTTGCCCGACTAGCAACAGAGAAAAGAAGTTGTGAGAGCCCTAACTAAGCCAATTAACCTACAAACCTGTACGTCTTTGGAGTGTGGGAGGAAACCGAAGATCTCAGAGAAAACCCTTGTGGTCACGGGGAGAACGTACAAACTCAGCACAGACAGCGCCCGTAGTCAGGATCGAACCAGGGTCTCCGGCACTGCAAGCGCTGTAAGGCAGCAACTCTACCGTTGCGCCACCGTGACCACCCACTTGTCTTACCATTTTGTGTCGAACCTTTTTCCGCCATAAAAGGATTCTGTGATTCACCTTGAAATGTTTATAATGCTTTGGTGCTTCATGGATAGTGGTTGTTGCCGATTTAAATTAAAATATTTTACGTTTTTCATATTTATAAATCTTTGACTATTAATATGATTGGTTTCAAAATTATGAAAGACTATCTCAAACGTTAACATTCATTTTTTATGTGACTTCTTCACAACACTATTAATATCGCAGGATGTTTCAACAAGTGGGAGTGTCTGGGACTAGAGGTTATAGCCTCAGAATTAAATGAGATGAGGAAGAATATCTTTAGTAAGAGAGTGGTGAATTCTTTGTGGAGGCCAAGTCAATGTAAATTTTTCAGGCAGAGATAGGTAGATTCTTGATAGATTCTTGATTAGTGCGGGTGTCAGGGGTTATGAGGAGAAGGCAGAAGAATGCGACAAGGAGGGAGAGATTGATCAGCCATGATTGAATGGTGGAGTAGACTTGATGGGCCGAATAGCCTAATTCTGCTACTATCACATGACCTTAGACAATAGACAGTTGCAGGAGTAGGCCATTCGGCTCTTCGAGCCAGCGTCGCCATTCAATGTGATCATGACCTTATGGCCTAATATTCTATAGTCAGGCCCTCTCCTGCTGTAGCAGGGTGAATTAAAGAGAGTCTAGAGATAGTATTAAGACCACCTCTTCTCCAACCCAAAATAACTACAGAGCTTTAAGCAGTATTGTGCCAGCACACCAGCACACATATGGCTCCATATTCTGGCTGGATGATCTGCACAGCTAGGACTTCACAGAGTAATATGCATTTCTTACCTTCAGATCATAGAATGTAATGTCTCCCAGCTGACAATAAACTTTGACATAGTATATGGTTTCTTCATCAAACTCCATTGGGTGGGAGCAAAGGGACAGTGCCTTGAGATAGAAATGTTCAGCCATCTCACACTGACCAAGGGAGTGGTGTACTGTTGCCAATCGATGATAAGCCACACGCTCATTGAGTGCATCGCCTGTCAGACAAAGAGTACTTTGTAGGTAGCAAGCAAATGCATATATAGACACCCATGCATATATAGACATCCAAACCCTTCTACCCTACCCGAAACATCACCCATTCCTTCTCTCCAGAGATGCTGCCTGTCCTGCTGAGTTATTCCAGCATTTTGTGTCTATCTTAGGTTAAAGCCTTCCTGTACTGCAGATGTTGGTTTAGACAGAAGATGGGCACAAAAAGTTGGAGTCGTAATTACTTTTTTGCATGTCTTTCATTCATTTGATCTATATCTCTCCATATCACCATCTATATCTCTTGTTTCCTTTTCCCCTGACTCTTAGTCTGAAGAAGGGTCTTGACCCGAAACGTCGCCCATTCCTTCTCTCCAGAGATGCTGCCTGTCCAGCTGAGTTACTCCAGCTTCTTGTGTCTATGAAAGAATACATCATCATGTCTTTTTTAAGAAGGCCTTGGTCACTATCATAATCAACATCCTAATCTTTTGTGCAGGAAGGAACTGCAGATGCTGGTCTAAACCAAATACAAACACAAAATGTATTTTGTGTCTATCTTTGATTTAAACCAGCATCTGCAGTTCCTTCCTACACATCCTAATCTGATGTTAATTCCAAAGAGCTGTAGCTCCCCTATGCCATGTTTTCCAATTTGAAGGGGGGGGGGGGGGGGGGGGGGCAAGCAGGAGGTAGCAAGGTGGTGGTAGTTTGGGAGAGCAGAAGGCATCAATGAAGCACCAAAGAGCACCAAAAAGAAAAAGCAAGGGATGAATGAAATAATTTAAAAAAACGAATGGAAGAGAAATAGCGGAGAAATACAGATCAGTATGACAGCCCACTGTTAGGTAAGAGGAAATATGATTGCATATGATGAGCGTTTGACAGCACTGGGCCTCTACTTGCTGGAGTTTAGAGGATTGAGGGGGGACCTCATTGAAACTTACACAATAGTGAAAGGCATAGATAGAGTGGATGTGGAGAGGATGTTTCCACTGGTGGGACAGTCTAGGACCAGATGTCATAGCGTCAGAATTAAAGGGGGCTCTTTTAGAAAGGAGGCGAGGAGGAAGTCTTTAGTCAAAGGGTAGTTCATCTGTGGAACTCATTACCACAGAGGGCAAGTCAATGGATATTTTTAAGGCAGAGATAGACAAATTCTTGATTAGAACGGGTGTCAAGGGTTATGGGGGACAAGGCAGGAAAATTGGATTAGGAGGCAGAGATCAGCCATGATTAAATGACAGAGTGGATTTGATGGGCCGAATGGCCTAATTCTACTCCTATAACTTGTGATGGTGAAATAGCAACAAATTAAAGACAATTTATGGTTATTTTTCTCCACCAGTGGATTACAATAGGACAAAATGTTCAAATTTGTGGGGGTAGCATCCTTGATGAACAGAACAGGACTCTGCTTATATAAAATGTTGGTAAACTCACAGTTCACATTTTCACACAATGATAGGGTTTGAACTGCAACACCTATTGTTCAACATATTCATTGGGATGTCTGAAAATGCTAAAATACAAATCTTGCTTTTCTCTTTATAGTTGCTCGAATGCAAATTGCCTCGTTTAACTTTCTTTTCTTCATTTTCTACAGCACATGTGCGACATACCCTTTTCTAACATTCATGTCATACTGTGTTTTCTGGATGTGCACCTATTATAGGTCATATTAAGCTGACTGCAGCACTTTATATACAGCCCGCTAGATGGCAATGCTCAGCCGTTAAGATCAACAGTCATAAGCTCTACCCGTTAGGCCAGTGTCACAGGCTTGTTTGAAATGGGCCTGCACTGATCAGAGTCCAGTCCACATAATAAAAGAGAGTCTCACTAGTCCAGGCATCCCTACTACCTGAAAATGTTAGTTTTAGAGATACAGCACGGAAACAGGCCCTTCGGCCCACCAAGTCTGCACTGACCAGCGATCTTCACACACTAACACTATCCGACACACACTAGGGCCAATTTACACTTATGCCAAGCCAAATAGCCTACAAACCTGTACGTCTTTGGAGTGTGGGAGAAAACCGAAGATCTCAGAGAAAACCCATGTGGTCACGGGGAGAAGGTACAAACTCTGTACAGACAGCACCTGTAGTCGGGATCGAACCCGGGTCTCTGGTGCTGCAAGGCAGCAATTCTACCGCTGCGCCACCGTGCCGCCTTGATTTTGAAATTGATGTGAAGTGAATGTGCGATTTCCCCTTTCATTTTAATTGCTGCTTTCCCTTTCCCTCCCGTCTCAGTAGGAGTTAAATCCAATGTTTTTAATCTATTTCTTTGCACTGATTACAGGCGCACATCCTTGGGTTGAAAAGCCAGCATCTTAATCAGAATCTTTATTGAAATATGTCATTCTCTTGATAAAATAGTGACGCTTCTCGGCTGGAAGAAATGATGTTCAATAATTAATTTCTACTAAATTACAATCCATGGAAACATTACAGATTGAATCAGAAACAAAGGCATGGCTTACCAAGGGTCATGCTGAGCATCAAAGCCGTCTGGGCATATTTTAGGGCTTCTGAATGGATGTTCACTTGCAGCAGAAGTTCAGCCAGTTTGTTGCAAAGTCTGAGCTCCACCTTCATGTTTTTACTTTTAAGAGCAAGTGGAAGAGCTTGATCCTGTCAACATACATTTACAGTCTGGAAGCTTGTTTTCATGGATTAATTCATTTTAATCTTAACAACAAAACAAACAATATTAATAATAATTTAAAAAATCATCAATGCTTGGAAAGGAAAATGAAAATATTGGCTGGGTTTCTTTTAAATATCTTCAAATTTGATTTAAAATATTATGCCAAGGGCGGTCACGGTGGCGCAGCGGTAGAGTTGCTGCCTGACAGCGAATGCATCGCCGGAGACCCGGGTTCGATACCGACTACGGATGCTGCCTGTACATAGTTTGTACGATCTCCCCGAGATCTGCGTGGGTTTTCTCCGAGATCTTTGGTTTCCTCCCATACTCCAAAGAAGTACAGGTATGTAGGTTAATTAGCTTGGTAAATGTAAAAATTGTCCCTAGTGGTTATAGGATAGTGTTAAGGGACTGTCCCACTTGGGCGACCTAATTGGCAAGTTTAAGAGTTTAGGAAGGTTTGAAAAAATGTCATGTTGAAGACCACCTCTGACAGACCAATTCTTAATGAGTTGGTCTCCATTTATTGATTTTTTTGAGTCATGTGGTGCAACAGTATGGTAAAGACTAAAAGTTTTGTGTATGGGTGAAAGATTGTTTAGAATATAAAAAATCATCTCCTTGTGGCGATTGGACAAAATTCCTCCTGCTTTTTTTTTTTTTTCTTCTTCACTTATTTCTTTTTCTCACTACTTCTTTTTTCTGCGTCTTACTCGTGCACACTAGTCTATCTTACCTTCTTCATCACTTTTTTTTCTCCTCTTTCTTTTCTCTTAAAAAAAAAAGGAAGCTGTACAGAGAATGGAATATGTTAACATAATTTTGGGAACCTGTAAAAAGGTGTTGTATTGTACTTACTTCTAATAAAGAAAATTAAAAAAAAATAAAGACCTCCTCTGACTATGTAGAAGACCTCCTTCGACTATGTTGAAGACCAGCTTCGACTAGCTACGACTAACTTGGATACTGAATAGTGGGGAGTGAAGACGGCCTCCTTTGACCTTCCTTCGACAATAAAGACTATCTATGACTACCTTTGATTACCTATAACTAACATGCTGACCCACTATGACCTACTCAGACTAAACCTACGAGTAAAAAAAGTATCAATTTTTTTCCATGGTGTCCTTTTTTTATCTAGACTTAAAACTTATTTCTACTCTCAAGCGTTTCTCTGAGGGAGCGCTGTATTTATGTATTTATGTATGTATTGTTAGATCTATGTACCACTGTATGTAGCACGTTAGTACATGTACTGATGTAAAGGACTTTGGTCAACAAGAGTTGTTTTTAAATGTGCTATAGAAAGAAAATTGACTTGACTTTACTTTTTTTACTCGCGGGCATTTTTCGACATGTTGAAAAATACGCCGCAACCTAGCTGGGGTCTCAGGGTACTACTCTTGAGCATGAAGGAGAGTTACAAAGACCTCCTAGGACCTCGTGTCGACCATGCTGCGAGTATGAGTCGAGGGCAAACTCGTCAGAACTCGCGGATTAGGTCACCCAATTTCGACAGCCCCTTTAATTTGCGGGTATCGCTGGTCGGTGCGGACCCGGTGGGCCGAAGGGCCTGTTTCCATGCTGCATCTCTAAACTAAACAATTAAATCCTTACTTCTAAAGCTCAAAGTCAACTTGAAGTTCAAGACAAAACAATCTGCTACTATAATAAATTGAAAGGGTAACTATTGCAAATTCTACTGCTTCAGTGTTTAATGATTACTAAGTGATAGATTTTTTTTAAAAAAATGAACAAAACTGAATCCAAGCTATACTCATTTTTTAGGTTTGGATTTATTATGGTCATGTGTGTGAGGTACAGTGAAAAGCTTTGTTTTACATGCTATCCATTCAAATCAGAAAATACTATCCATATTAAGCCAAATTTAAGTGTAATAGGTAAAGAGAGCAAAGTGAGTGCAAGATATAGTTCTCAGCATCGTTCTGCATCAGTTCCGGAGACAAAGCCCAATGCCCATAATGGAACTGATGTGAATCTGACTGTACTCTAGCTGATGGAAGGACCATTTGAGGGAGTGCAGCGTAGGTTCACAAGGTTAATTCCCAGGATGGCGGGACTGTCATATGCTGAGAGAATGGAACGGCTGGGCTTGCATGCTCTGGAATTTAGGATGAGAGGGAATCTTATTGAAACATATAAGATTATTAAGGATTTGGACACGCTTGAGGCAGGAAACACGTTTCTGATGTTGGGAGAGTCCTGAACCAGGGGCCACAGTTTAGAACGGAGATGAGGGAACACTTTTTCACACAGAGAGTTGTGAATCTGTGGAATTCTCTGCCTCAGAGGGTGGTGGAGGTTGGTTCTCTGGATACTTTTAAGAGAGAGCTAGATAGGGCTCTTAAAGATAGTGGAGTCAGGGGATATGGGGAGAAGGCAGGAACGGGGTACTGGTTGTGGATGATCAGCCATGGCGGTGCTGGCTCGAAGGGCCAAATGGCCTACTCCTGCACATATTGTCTATTGGTTATTCAGCAGCCTGATAACAGAGGGGGGTGGGGAGCTGTTCCTGAGCCTGGTGAAGCATTATTTCAACCTTCTGTAGAAAAAGCTGGAAGAAGGTAGAATGCCCAGGGTGGGATAAGTCTTTGATTATTTTGGCTGCTTTTCAGAGAAGTGCAAATGGAGCCAATGGTAGGAAGTCTGGTCTGTGTTGTGGTCTGGACTACATTCATAAATAGGACTGCATGGAACTTGCAAAGCTATTGCTATTTTTATTCACCACTCAAAACGACGAGGTCAAGGCAATGGGGCATCAGATCAAGAAATCATGCAGGAAAGGCAGTGGTTCACATCATCCAATGCCAATTGATGGAATATGCTCTTGGCCATAAAACACGAGGACTAATCCTCATCTTTCTGGATTGGGGCCTCGCGGGTCAGACGGAGGAGCCGGGTCGGAGGAGTGGCCGACGGAGCTTGCTCGGGTCCGGGGTCGGCACCAGGGAGACGTGAAGTGGTGGGGCCTCAGCAGCGGTGAAGCCTCGCAACAATGGGGCCTCGGGGGGGGGGTGAAGCCTCACGGCGGCGGCGATGCCTCGTGGGTCGACCACCGTGAGGGAGGGTAGAATAGAATAATGAAGGATCTGGCGTGGGGGGGGGGGGGGGGGGAGAGAACAATGGACAATTGGGAAGGGGGGGCTTAACAAAGGACAATGGGGACCCGGCGTGGGGGGACTGCTAAGGAGAGGGGGACAAAAGGAGGAGTCAGCGTGCTTTGTAACTTTTTCAACGCCACAGGTGGCCACTATTTGTACACCTTGGGTATGCAAACAAAGAATCTCACTGTGCCTTGTCACATGGGACAATAAAGTATTCCATTCCTTCTCAAATTTTTTATATACAATTCTATCATGTGGGAAGATCTGTATCTGGGGTGTGATGAAAGGTTTGGATTTGGAAACAAATAAAGACCAAAAATGGATTTCCAGTATTTCCCAGTTACCAAAATATCTGGAACAATGGGGAAGATCTTTTTTTTTAAAGGGTTGTGACAATATTGATTAAGGATGATATCACAACTCTATGTAAAACTAACGAGGAAATACGTGCTACCCGTCACAGGCAGAGGCATTTACTGTTGACCTCTGTGGAAAGCATGAACTTCTTCGATGGATCTGCCACTGTTCTACAATAATACCATCACATTACTGAACTCGGAGTCCCGCCGATAGACTTCTCCAGTCTCTCCGTCCACATTGTTTGATTATTCTGTATTTTTATTTCTATATTGCACTATACTACGGACTGACGCTAAACTGCATTTCGTTGTACCCATACTTGTATTTGTGCAATGACATTAAAGTTGAATTGAATCGAATTGAATTGAACTGTTGACGTAAACACAACTCTCTGCCTAAAGAATCCAGGTCTCATACAGCAGCAAGGTCTGTGTACATTTGTTTTTAGTTTAATTTAGAGATACATCGCGGAAACAGGCCCTTAGGCCCACCGAGTCCACACTGGCCAGCGATCCCCGCACACTAACGCTGTCCTACACACACTCGGGACAATCTCTACATTTATACCAAGCCAATTAACCTACAAATCCCTACGTCTTTGGAGTGTGGGAGGAAACTGGAGCACCTGGAGAAAACCCACACAGGTCAAGGGGAGAACGTACAAACTCGGAACTCGGACACCATCGGTAGTCGGGATCAAAACCTTTCTTAGGCAGCAACTCTACCATTGTGCCATCGTGCCACCACTTGGGTCGGTAGGAGAGACGGCTGCCCTGCTAGCAGAGTGTTCATTATTTATACTTTTTTTGTTTTTTTTTGGTGTGTCTAGTGTCAGTTAGGGTATGTATTTATGTATGTCTCTCGGTATGTCTTATGTGGGGGGGGGGGGGTGGAAGGGGCTTTCAGCCGCCTCCTCCACGGAGAGGCGACTTTTTCCTCCCTCGCAGCCTAACATCATGGATTGGAGCGGCCTTTCCCGGCGTCGGGCCCGGAGCATCGGCAGCAGGCGCAGCATGGACTTTACATGCTAAGCGGGCAAACCCTTGCCGGGGGTCGCCAGAGAGGAGTGCTCCAAATGCTGGCCTAGTGTCGTTGACATCATGGGACTGTGGTCTGTGGAGCTTCTAGCCGCAGGAGCGGCGTGGACTTACCATCCGGAGCCCGAGATCCCTCGCTAGGGATCGCCGGAGAAGAGCTCTGACCGCCGGCCCGCGGCCGATAACATCCTGAAGCCGCGGAGTATGTCCAAGCCGCGTAGTGTGTTTCACCGTCCCGATGTCAGAGTTTTGAACATCCCGACCAGGGCCTGTACACCTGTAGCGGCGACTACAGGGGGTCTGTGGCTATCCGCCACAGTGAGGAATGTTGCGGTGGATGTTTGTGTTAAATTTTATTGTGTATTGTATTGGTTTAAGTGTATCGCTGCTGGCAAATTTATTTCACTGCATGTAATGTGCATGTGACGAATAAAATTGACTTTGACTTTGCACGGCATGTTGGCATGGCATGATGAGAATATTGCAAACCCTGTCCACAAAATGGCTGAAAGATTCAACAGGTAACCCACACCCACAGGCTTAGTCAACAGCCATATCTTTTAATAAAAGCATACCTAATTCTTGATGGAAGCTTAATATAATCTCAGACAAACACACTTTCATGCAGAGAATGTCTAGGAAGGAACTGCAGATGCTGGTTTAAACTGAAGATAGACACAAAATGCTGGAGTAACTCAGCGGGACAGACAACATTTCTGGAGGGAAGGAATGGGTGAGGTTTTGGGTTGAGACCTTTCTTCAGACTCAGGGGAAAGGGAAACGAGAGATACAAACGGTGATGTAAAGGGATATAGAACAAATGAATGAAAGGTATGCAAAAAAGTAACGATGATAAAGGAAACGGGCCATTGTTGGCTGTGTGCTAGGTGAGAACAGGTACAGACAATGAGACTCAACAAGAAGACTTTGAAGTAGGTGGGGGAGGGAGAGAGAGAGGGAATGCAGGGTTATTTGAAGTCCGAGACTGGGTTGTAAGCTGCCCAAACGAAATATGAGGTGTTGTTCCTCCAGTTTGCGTTTGAGCCTCACTCTGACAATGGAGGAGGCCGAGGACAGAAAGGCCAGTGTGGGGATGGGAAGGGGAATTAAAGTGTTTGGCAACCGGGAGATCAGGTAGACCCAGGCGGGATGAGCAAAGGTGAAATGCAGAGAAATGTGAATGGATGGAAGATTTGCCCAAACCTCCTTTCCAAATGATCTCACACAAGCAAAACTCAACGATATCAGTCGCAAGCCAATGATGGCCCTTAATTCGAGTTATCAATTCTGCTTCCATCCTCCCATTCCACTGGAATGTCAGATGCAATACTTTGAGAAAATGTTAAGAGGTACTTACCCTATAGAATGATATGGCTTTCTCTCTGGCCTTTGAACCATTAAAAAACACATCTCCGGCGGCTTCTAAAATTTTCATTGCAAACTCCAGACTTTCTGTGTTCATGGCAGCCTCTTGGGCAACCTTAAATTTGTGATTACAATTTGATGCACAAAATGATTATACAAAGCAAATTGCAAGACATTGACGAGAAATGTCCTCACATTCAAGTTTGGCTACTCGACTAAGTCACAAGAATGAATTGTATCATCGTTATTGATCAAACACTGGGAATGAATCATCATCATGTTTCCCTTCTCAGTCTCCGCATTGCTAATAATAGTAACTTCAAATTTGGACCAACTATATGAGAAAACATATATTTCTGCTGAGGGTTCAAGCTGAATTTCTTTTTACCTGGATGTACACGTCCACCAGTTCATTCTTTTCCAGAATATAATATATCTTCCCAGCCTGCAGCCAAGCATAAGTCTCCTCCTCTTTTTTCTTCAGATCAATAAAGATCCTAAGACTCTGTTTGGTGTACTCCAATGCTGTTCTGAACGCCCTGAATTTTAAGAGAAAGACTTCACTGGGTAGCTGGGGATGATGCATAAAAATAGACATAAAAATCAACAAAAGACAATAGGTGCAGGAGTAGGCCATTCAGCTCTTTGAGCCAGCACCACCATTCATTGTGATCGTGGCTGATCATCCACAATCAGTACCCCGTTTCTGCCTTCTCCCCATATCCCTCGTCTCTGCTATCTTTAAGAGCTCTATCTAACTCTAAAAGGAGATGATACTGACCATGCTTTCCTGGGCCTTGTACGCAGCACACAATTCAATATATTTTCATAGGGTGCTGAGGAAACTCAACGGGTTGGCCAGCATCCATGAGGGAAATGGACAGTTGACGTTTTAGGGCAGACCCTTCACTTGGATTCACAGTCTCTTGTGTCTCCTCCAACACATGCAGTCTCAGTCCAGGTAACGCTCCTGATCTGAAATGTCGACTGTCCATTTCCCTGCTCAGATCCTAACTGACCAGCTTGGTTTCACCAGCAGATTGCTCCTTTAGTTTGTTTGGACAAACAGCGTGGAAACAGGCCCTTTGGCCCACCGAGACCACGCTGACCATCGATCACCTATTCACACCAGTTCTATGTTATCCCACTTTTTCCTACACATTCCCCACACGAGGGGAAACTCAGGGAGGCTGATTAACCGGCACATTATTCCCTGAAAAATAATGTTTACTTCCTACAAAAACTAGGAAGAGGATCTTTTTGGCATTCACTGCATCCAAGGCTCAAATTAATCCAATTCGCTTCAATCACTTCACCCCTTTTCCAAAAAATGAACAGACCATGACCATATCTGTGATCATTATACTACCTCCATCGGTAGAGCATGTGACCCTTAACCTGTTCACTGCCAAGTTTTGTTTTCCACTGTTGGCCATGGCCAGACTATACTTGGGGGTGACACTGACCAGGTTCATCTCAGGGTTATGGGTAAAGGGCAACACAGAGAAAGAGCAGTAGAATTGCTGCCTTACAGCACCGGGTTCGATCCTGACTACAGGTGCTGTCTGTCCAGAGTGTATGCGTTCTCCCTGTGAGCACATGGGTTTTCTCCGGTTACCTCCTGCACTCCAAAGATGTGCAGATTTGTAGGTTAATTGGCTTCTGGACATTGTCCCTTGTGTGTAGGATAGAACTATTGTACAGGTGATCGCTGATCGGCGTGGACTTGCTGGGCCCGTTTCTACACTGTATAAACTAAACTAAATCTCGCACAATAACACAGTGTTTGAGTGAAGGGTGAAGGATACAATTCAACAAGATTACACCAAGTGCAAAACAGACTTTGCCCTTCAACTCGCAAGTTGCAAAGCTAATTAACTGCTCAAAAACACTGGGGCATTTAATTAATTAGTCAGTCATAGTGTGATACAATGTGGAAACAGGCCCTTTTGGCCCAACTTGCCCATACCGGCCAACGTGACCCAGCTGCACTAGTCATGTCCCTCCAAACCTGTCCTATCCATGTACCTGTCTAACTGTTTCTTAAACATTGGGATAGTCCTAGCCTCAACTACCTCCTCTGGCAGCTTGTTCCATACACCCACCACCCTTTGTGTGAAAAAGTTACCCCTCAGATTCCTATTAAAACTTTTCCCCTTCACCTTGAACCTATGTCCTCTGGTCCTCGATTCACCTAATCTCGGCAAATGACTCTGTGCATCTACCCAATCTATTCTTCGCATGATTTTAGAAACATCTATAAGATCACCCTTCATCCTCCTGTCCTCCAAAGAAAAGAGTCCAAGCCTGCTCAACCTCTCCCTATAGCTCACACCCTCTAGTCCTGGCAACGTCCTTGTAAATTTTCTCCGTACCCTTTACAGCTTAACAACATCTTCACTATAAAAGGGTGCCCAGAACTGAACACAATACTCTAAATGCAGTCTTACCAATGACTTATACAACTGCAACATGACCTCCCAACTTCTATACTCAATACTCTGACTGATGAAGGCCAATGTGCCCAAAGCCTTTTTGACCACCTTTCTACCTGCGACTCCACCTTCAAGGAACCATGCACCTGTACTCCTAGATCCCTCTGCTCTACAACACTCCCCAGAGCCCTACCATTCACCGTGTAGGCTCTGCACACGTTAGATGTCCCAAAATGCAACACCTCACATTTCTCTGTATTAAATCCCACCAACCATTCCCCAGCCCACCTGGCCAATTGATCAAGATCCCGCAGCAATTTTTCACAACCATCTTCACTGCCTGCAAAACCGCCCACTTTTGTATCATCTGCCAACTTGCTGATCTTGTCGTGTATGTTCTCATCCACATCATTGATATAGATGACAAACAGTGACGGGCCCAGCACCAAACCCTGAGGCACACCACTAGTCACAGGCCTCCAGTCCGAGAAGCTACCTTCCACCCTCACCCTCTGCTTCCTTCCATGGAGCCACTTTTCTCTCCATGAGTTCAAATTCAATTTTATGTCTTTACCTTTCAGTTCCCAAGTTGAGGTACAGTTGACTGGTGTTTTGTAGAACATGGCCCTCGAGTTCCTTGTTGGCCAACTTACGGGCAAGGTAAAGCAGAAATTCATTGTAGACGATACACTGGGCCTCATTTGGTAGGATCGAACTGTAAAATTGGCACAGCAACTGAGTAACTTGTACTTGGCCTGAATTTAAAAAAAGAAACATTTAAACAATAATTACATGTGCTATTTGAAGCACAGTCACGGCATGACTAAATAAATATAATTTATGATAGAATCAGACAATCTGTCCTTCAAAAATAATTTCTCTAGTTCACTGCTTTAATCAAAATTAGATTTTTTAGAAATGTATTTGGGCAACATTGAGTAACAAGTAATTTAGCTGCAGGGATCAATAACCTGAAACAATTTATTTGAATTGGCAGGCGACTCGAAGTGTACTAAAACAGTATTGTACATGAAGCAGGGTCATACAATGGAAACAAGGAACTGCAGGTGCTGAAGTAACTCAGTGGGCCAGGCAGCATCTCGGGAGAACATTGGATAGACAACTTTTTGGGTCGGGACTCTTCATCAGACTGATTGTGGTGGGGTGTGGGGGTGGGGGGGGGGGGGGGGGGGGGGGGGGGGGGGTATGTAGAAAGCTGGAAGAGAGCTGAGGGCAAGACAAAGGTGGAAACATAGAAAATAGGTGCAGGAGGAGGACATTTGGCCCTTCAAGCCAGCACCGCCATTCATTGTGATCATGGCTGATTGTCCCCTATCAATATCCCGTGCCTGCCTTCTCCCCATATCCCTTGACTCCACTAGCCACTAGAGCTCTATCTAACTCTCTCTTAAATCCATCCAGTGATTTGGCCTCCACTGCCCTCTGTGGCAGGGAATTCCATAAATTCACAACATCTTCACTTACCTTTTATGACCTTGTAAACACCATGAAAAAAATCACTCTCTTACAAATAGTCAAGTACTTACTTTCAATAAGATTTGCTTTCAATGCAATCAGAAGTGCACATTCATAACAAAATATCCCATTTTCTTGCAATTCTTGATCAATATAATGGTGTCCCAGCATAATTAGAACCTGGATAAGATTTTCATCGGATTGTGGACTTTGCGATTCAAAGAAAAGATGAACGGATTTTAAAAGTAAATGTTCAGAAAGTTGACTAATCTTTGACCAAAGGCAAAGCAAACCAAAGTTTGCATGGGCAATGGCTTGGTTAAGTATCTTTTCTGAATTCAAGGAGATCAAAACAGCTGCAATGTAGCTTTTCAAAGCTTCCTTGACATTTTTCATTTTTCTCATTGAGATCGCTATCATATTGTAAACAACTCCCCGTTGCACCGAACAATTCAGGACGGAGGTGGATTCCAGTAGAATATTTAACAATTCAATGGCTTTTGTAGGTTGGCTATTCAGAATGTGCAACCATGCAAGAGAAATGAGTGCATTAATAACCTCCTCAACACTAGCAGTAGCTCCAATGTTAATGGCCATTTCCATATAGTGAATTGCTTTCTCGTATTTTCCATGAAGTTTATACATTTTCGACAAGCTGAGGCAAATGGTTGGACTAATGTTGCCCTTATCAAGGCTGTTTGCTGCAGAGAGTGCCCGCTGGAGGCAAGGAGCCACCTGTGTTGGAATCATTGGTGTCTCTCCACCCACTTTACAGGCCCTTTTCATTATAAAGTTAGTGCATTTCAACCAATCCATTAATGTTCTTGTGGGCTGTAAACATGAACGCTTCACACAACTTATAGCAAGATTTGGTAGACATTCTTGATAATACAGTGATCCAAGAGTAAAATAAAAGTCTAAAGAGGTCCCATGTTCCAACTCCGTGGCATTTCTCAAGAACTGTAGCCTTTCAACGAAGGGCAGCCCTTCTTCATACTGTTTAAGCTTTAGATGAAATTTTGCCAAAAGGAAGCATGCTCTTGCTTCAGCAAGTCTATTTTCTGTAAGCACTGCCTTCTTCAAAATGTATCTCAGTATCTCAGCTTCTGTGTCCGAGGAGCTGATGTAGTTGGGGATACCCATGAGCAAGACTGCAATCTTCCCAAAAAGGGCAGAGTATTTCTCCTGGTTCTTCTGTTTCAAGTAGATGGCAACAAGGTTGGTGTACACAGCAATTAGGAGAAACAGGTCGGTGAAACATCCACTCATCAGGCATTGGGCCTCTTCAAAGTAAACTCTTGCCTGCGAGAACTTGAAGTTCTGGGCGCACATTCTGCCCAGGAGAAAAGCGAGCCTCGTTTGAGCCCACTGCATCTGTCGCTTTCTTGCTGCTTCCCGGGCCACCTCAAGATATCGAATCAATCCCTTCACTTCATGGTAGCCAGAAAAAGTGGATGTGAGGAAAGAAAAACTGGAGTCATAAAGGTTTTCAAAGTCCTTGCAGAATTCTTGATTATCCAAGAAGACCAATAAAGGATGAAGCATTTCAGTGTTGTCTAGGACTTGCGAGTTACCAACATGAAACGGTGGTGACTCATGTGGCCTTTCAAATTCTGGTGCATCCTTTCGATTGTATGCTATAGGATCTTGTCCAATCGCTTCCCTCTCTTTCTCTGATTGCACGCACTCTCTCCCCTTAAACCTGCACACATCTTCATTCAGCTTGGCTTTCAAGGCTGCAATGTCCAGTTTACTTGGAGTATGGTCGGCTCCTGTAAGGTAGAAATGGTTTATTTGTCTGGAGTAACAGAATCAAACGGTAGTATTACAAGGCAAATAAATAAAACAGCTGATTCCAGCAAAGGTATAAACAGTTCAGGCACGTGCCGTCAGGGTCAGCAAGGTAGGCACTGCCAACCCCCGATTAAAATTATAACCTAGTAAATACTAAATATAAATAGTAAATGCATGGGAGAATTATGCCTATCTAAGAGATCGATCTCTTAGGTAGGCATAATTCTCCGTGCCTTTCATCCGCAGCGCTTGTAACACGGGAGCTCTGTGCAGCCCATGTGCCGTCAGTGCTGCCTGAAGCTGTCACTTTCAAGCGGGGCTGAAGGCAGCTGAAATTCTGCCTTTGCAGCACTGCCCAGGCACAGCAGCCTACTGCGCATGCGCGAGTTTCTTGGCGGGGTTTTCAAATATGGATTGGCATTATGTTAAGTGTATCTTAGAAAACAGGGAGAGAAGAATGGAGCTCGTGTATCAATGATGTGGTAAGTACATTTCTTGGTGATGTTTTTAAATACTGTATTTCCCGGGGTGTGGGGGTGTGGGGGGGAGAGCTCCTTTCACAGCGTTTGGAGGAGTCTGGCCCGGGGTAAAGTTGCGGGGAGGGCACGAATATTGTGAAGGAGGGGATCTGGATAATGCCACTTGCGATGCTGCTTGCACGGAGCCGTGCAATGCCACCGCATTGAGGCCGGGGGGTGGGGGGGGAAGAAGCAGCTCGGGTGGCTGTGAGCAAAGATACTAGCTCCTCTAGGATCTTTGGCTGTGAGCAGTGGCCGTGCCGTGCTGGGCCAGACAGCGTAACCGGCCACCACCTCAGTGCCTCCTGCCGGCCCGGGTTCACCTCTGGCAGCTCTCGGTCTAAAAACCTCTCTCCTGCCGCTCGCTGGCCTCACTCATGTCCTTAAATTCCGACAGCGCGATTGAGGTTACTCGGCTGTGGGAATTTAAGGATTTGCAGGAAGCGACTGACATGAGCGAGTGACAGGTGAGAGGTGTTCAGACGGAGAGCACTGCCAAAGGTGAGCGGGCCGGCAGAAGGTGCTGAAGTGGCGGCCAGTTCTGCTGTCAGGTCCCGGCGGCCGCTCGCAGCTCCCCGAGCTGCTTCTATCCCTGGCTACAGTGCGTGACTTTGCGCCCGGAGAGCTGCGGCAGCGAGTGAGTGAGTTACTGGCATTATCCACGACCCCCTCCTTCTCAACACTCCTGCCCTCCCCACAACTTTACCCCTGGCACAGACTCTCCACACGCTATGAAAGGATCTCTACCCCCAATTGGCCCCTTGAACAAGTGTCTTTCAATAAGATGACAACTGATTCAGCTTTTCCCTGTACTCCCGTTTTTCCCCACCATCTCCCCACCATCTCTTCACCTGAAGGTGGTTGCCTGAGGTTGCAGAAGGTTACAGGTCATGGAATGTAAGACATTCCACTACCTGCATCCCTCGGCAACCACCTTTAACTAGCATCGCTACCGGCTTCGACTAAAAAAATTACCGATTTTAAAAACTGCAACCTATTTTTAGTCGCGGCCGGTTTTGAATTTTTTGAAAAAATCGCTGGAACATAGAAGAAGCGGAAACCACTTTCGACCGTTAGGGAGACTGACAAAAAGCTCCGGGAACCTCCGGGAATTGCACGGAAACCTTGGGTGGGGCGCAAAGTCTCCAGAGGTTTCCGTTCAGGTTTCCTAAGTGGGACAGGGGCATAAGTGATGGCATCCTCTCTATAATTCTTAACAAAATCTTTGGCTGCATCACATTCATTTTGACACCAAGACAGAACAAGAATGGAGTTCCTCTGGTCATCATCTTCTAACCCACCAACCTCTGCATTCAACAGATCATTCTCCACAATTTCCTTCACCCTTAAGAAGATTCCGCCACAAGACATATCTTCCCCTCTCCTTTTCTTCTGGCATTTAGCATTTATCAAGAACCATTGGCTTCCTGGTCCTCTGTAGCATTTCAACCATCCAATGCCCTTCACTCAACCACAAACTACTGCACTTTCCCTTGTGAGACTTGTCCTTTGATTTCTTCCCCTTCTCGCCATCCAGGGACCCAAACAGTACATCCATCCGTAGCTACAATTCTCTTGCACTTCTTCCAATCGTGTGTACTGCATTCAGTGTTCGTAATGTGGTCTCCTCTGCACTGGAGAAACCAAATATACAGTGGATAAACGTTTTGCAGAGCAGCTGCCTTCAGTCCACAGGGGTGACTCTGAGCTTTCTACTGCCTGTCCCTATAATTGCCCCTCCGTCTCCAAATCTGCCTCATATACGATCAAAGAGGGGTGGGGGGGGTCAAGGAAAGAGCGTTCACGTCACGGCTTCCACCAAACTTTCCACCACAGCGCACACAAGAAGCGCAAAACGCAATTGTATGCAGATGCCAAGAAGTGTGTTCAGCTCTGGCTGAACAATTCTAATCTTGTGATGTGGACTTGATAAGAAGTTTCAATGGAAGCTCAAGGGCAGCTTCCCATTTCCCAACTGGGGATGTTGTGCCTTCTGGACTCCATATTGAATTTCACTTAAAATAATTTGATATCTGGATCTGTATCAGTCATTTACTGGTAATATTAAGATGGAGTCACCAGAATCTACAAATGTTGGAATCTTGAGTGAAAAAAACTGCTGAAAAAATTATAGGTCTACGGAAGACAGCATCACCATTGCTGTGGAGGACCATCATCTACCACAACCAGAAAGCAGTATTGAACTACTATCTACATCTTTGGTGACCCTCGGACTATCCTTGCTCGGACTTTGCTGGCTTTACCTTGTACTAAGCGTTGCTCCCTTTCCAAGTATCTATACACTGTGAATGGCACGATTATAATCATGTATTATCTTTCTGCTGACTGGTTGGCACACAACAAAAGCGTTTCACTGTACCACGGTACACGTGATAATAAACTAAGAGGGCCACGCAGCATCTGTGGAAGGAATGGGCAGATCATGTTTCAGGTTGGGACCCTTCTTCAGACTGATGGAGGTGGGGGGGGGGGGGGGGGGGGGGGGGGGGGGGGGGGGTAGCTGGAAGAGAGAGATGGAGGTGAGGCAAATCATGGAAAGTTTTTTTTGGTTTATTGTCACATGTACGGAGGTACAGTGAAAAGCTTTTTGTTGTGTGCGAACTAGTTTGCAGCAAAACAATACATGATTACAATCAATCCGTTTACAGTGTATAGATATATAATAAGGGAATAATGTTTAGTGCATGGTAAAGTCCAATCAAGGATAATCTGAGGGACATCAAAAAAAGTAGATAGCATTTCAGGTGATGGGGGTGATTGGAGATGGGTGGTGTGACAAAGGCAAGAGGTGAAAATGAGACAACGAGTGTCTTCAGATAAGGAAAGCTACAAAATATAAAGGCCTGGAGAGAAAAGTTGGAATCGGAGTGGGACGGGTGGTGAAATAGTTTGGAATCAGGAGATTCGGTAGGCCTTGGTGGATAGAAACATAGAAAATAGGTACAGGAGTAGGCCATTCGGCCCTTCGAGCCTGCACCACCATTCAATATGATCATGGCTGATCATCCAACTCAGTATCCTGTACCTGCCTTCTCTCCATACCCCCTGATCCCTTTAGCCACAAGGGCCACATCAAACTCCCTCTTAAATATAGCCAATGAACTGGCCTCAACTACCTTCTGTGGCAGAGAATTCCAGAGATTCACCACTCTCTGTGTGAAAAATGTTTTCCTGATCTCGGTCCTAAAAGATTTCCCCCTTATCCTTAAACTGTGACCCCTTGTTCTGGACTTCCCCAACATCGGCAACAATCTTCCTACATCTAGCCTGTCCAACCCCTTAAGAATTTTGTAAGTTTCTATAAGATTCCCCCTCAATCCTCTAAATTCTAGCGAGTACAAACCGAGTCTATCCAGTCTTTCTTCATATGAAAGTCCTGACATCCCAGGAATCAGTCTGGTGAACCTTCTCTGTACTCCCTCTATGGCAAGAATGTCTTTCCTCAGATTAGGAGACCAAAACTGTACGCAATACTCCAGGTGTGTTCTCACCAAGACCCTGTACAACTGCAGTAGAACCTCCCTGCTCCTATACTCAAATCCTTTTGCTATGAATGCTAACATACCATTCGCCTTCTTCACTGCCTGCTGCACCTGCATGCCTACTTTTAATGACTGGTGTACCATGACACCCAGGTCTCGTTGCATCTCCCCTTTTTCTAATCGGCCACCATTCAGATAATAGTCTACTTTCCTGTTTTTGCCACCAAAGTGGATAACCTCACATTTATCCACATTATACTGCATCTGCAATGCATTTGCCCATTCACCCAGCCTATCCATATAACCATATAACAATTACAGCACGGAAACAGGCCATCTCGGCCCTACAAGTCCATGCCGAACAAATTTTTTATTTTATTTTTTATTTATTTATTTTTTTCCCCCCTTAGTCCCACCTGCCTGCACTCCTACCATAACCCTCCATTCCCTTCTCATCCATAGGCCTATCCAATTTATTTTTAAATGATACCAATGAACCTGCCTCCACCACTTCCACTGGAAGCTCATTCCACACCGCTACCACTCTCTGAGTAAAGAAGTTCCCCCTCATATTACCCCTAAACTTCTATCCCTTAATTCTGAAGTCATGTCCTCTTGTTTGAATCTTCCCTATTCTCAAAGGGAAAAGCTTGTCCACATCAACTCTGTCTATCCCTCTCATCATTTTAAAGACCTCTATCAAGTCCCCCCTTAACCTTCTGCGCTCCAGAGAATAAAGACCTAACTTATTCAACCTCTCTCTGTAACTTAGTTGTTGAAACCCAGGCAACATTCTAGTAAATCTCCTCTGTACTCTCTCTATTTTGTTGACATCCTTCCTATAATTGGGCGACCAAAATTGTACACCATACTCCAGATTTGGTCTCGCCAATGCCTTGTACAATTTTAACATTACATCCCAGCTTCTATACTCTATACTATTCCATCCAAGTCACCTTGCAGCCTCCGAGCATTCTCCTCACAGCAAACACTCCTCACAGCTAGCACAGCTTCGTGTCATCTGCAAACTTGGAGATGTTGCATTCAATTCCCTCGTCCAAATCATTAATATATATCGTAAATAGCTGGGGTCCCAGAACTGAGCTTTGTGGTACCCCACTAGTCACTGCCTGTCATTGTGAAAAGGACCCGTATACTCCTACTCTTTGCTTCTTGTCTGCCAGCCAGTTCTCTATCCACATCAATACTGAACCCCCAATACCGTGTGCTTTAAGTTAGTATACTAATCTCTTATGTGGGACCTTGTCGAAAGCCTTCTGAAAGTCCAGATATAACACATCCACTGGTTCTCCCTTATCCACTCTACTAGTTACATCCTCGAAAAATTCTATAAGATTCGTCAGACATGATTTACCTTTTATAAATCCATGCTCACTTTGTCCAATGATTTCACCACTTTCCAAATGTGCTGCTATCCCATCTTTAATAACTGATTCTAGCAGTTTCCCCACTACCGACGTTAGACTAACTGGTCTAATTCCCCGTTTTCTCTCTCCCTCCCTTTTTAAAAAGTGGGGTTATATTAGCTACCCTCCAATCCTCAGGAACTACTCCAGAATCTAAAGAGTTTTGAAAAATTATCACTAATGCATCCACTATTTCTGGGGCTACTTCCTTAAGTACTTTGGGATGCAGCCTATCTGGCCCTGGGGATTTATCGGCCTTTAATCCATTCATTTTACCTAACACCACTTCCTGGCTAACCTGGATTTCACTCAGTTCCTCCATCTCATTTGAACCCTGGTCCCCTGCTATTTCCGGCAGATTATTTATGTCTTCCTTAGAAGACAGAACCAAAGTAGTTATTCAATTTGTTTGCCATGTCCTTGTTCCCCATGATCAATTCACCTGTTTCTGACTGCAAGGGACCTACATTTGTTTTAACTAATCTTTTTGTCTTCACATATCTATAAAAGCTTTTGCAGTCAGTTTTTATGTTCCCTGCCAGTTTTCTTTCATAATCTATGTTCCCTTTCCTAATTAAGCCCTTTGTCCTCCTCTGCTGGTCTCTGAATTTCTCCCAGTCCACTGGTTGGCTGCTTTTTCTGGCTAATTTGTACGCTTCATCTTTTGTTTTGATACTATCCCTGATTTTCCTTGTTATCCACGGATGCACTACCTTCCCTGATTTATTTTTTTGCCAAACTGGGATGAACAATTGTTGTAGTTCATCCATGCAGTGTTTAAATGCCTTCCATTGCATATCCACCATCAACCCATTAAGAATCAATTGCCAGTCTATCTTGGCCATTTCACATCTCATACCCTCAAAGTTACCTTTCTTTAAGTTCAGAACCCTTGTTTCTGAATTAACAATGTCACTCTCCATCCTAATGAAGAACTCAACCATATTATGGTCACTCTTGCCCAAGGGGCCACGCACAACAAGACTGCTAACTAACCCTTCCTCATTACTCAACACCCAATCTAGAATCGCCTGCTCTCTCGTTGGTTCCTCTACATGTTGGTTCAGAAAACTATCCCGCATACATTCCAAGAAATCCTCTTCCTCAGCACCCTTGCCAATTTGATTCACCCAATCTATATATAGATTGAAGTCACCCATTATAACTGTTTTACCTTTATTGCACGCATTTCTAATTTCCTGTTTGATGCCATCCCCAACTCCACTACTACTGTTAGGTGGCCTGTACACAACTCCCACTAGCGTTTTCTGCCACTTAGTGTTTCGCAGCTCTACCCATATCGATTCCACGTCCTCCAAGCTAATGTCCTTCCTTTCTATTGTGTTAATCTGCTCTCTAACCAGCAACGCTACCCCACCTCCTTTCCCTTTCTGTTTATCCCTCCTGAATATTGAATATCCCTGGATGTTCAGCTCCCTGCCTTGGTCACCCTGGAGCCATGTCTCTGTGATCCCAACTATATCATAGTCATTAATAGCTATCTGCACATTCAACTCATCCACCTTATTACAAATGCTCCTTGCATTGAGACACAAAGCCTTCAGGCTTGTTTTTACAACACTCTTACCCCTTATACAATTATGTTGAAAAGTGTCCGTTTTTGATTTTTGCCCTGGATTTGTCTACCTGCCACTTTTACTTTTTACCTTGCTACCTATTGCTTCTACCCTCCTTTTACACCCCTGTCTCTACGCTCACACATTTAAGAAACCCTTTCCCTTTAACTCCATCCTCAACTATCACATTCGACACCCCACCCCCCTTATTCAGTTTAAAACCACCCCTGTAGCAGTGGCAAACCTGCCTGCCAGAATGCTGGTCCCCCACCTGTTAAGATGCAATCCGTCCCTTTTGTACAGTGCCCTCTTACTCCAAAACAGATCCCAGTGATCTAAGAATCTAAATCCCTGCCCCGTGCACCAGTTCCCCAGCCACACATTCAGGTCCCGTATCTCCCTGTTCCTGCTCTTGCCAGCACGGGGAACTGGAAGCAAACCGGAGATAACAACCCTGGAGGTCCTGCTTTTCAGCATTTTTCCAAGCTCTCTAAAGTCACGCTGTAGAATATTCATCCCCTTCCTTCTGACATCGTTTGTGCCGACATGCACTACCACGGATGGGGCACAAGCGTTTGATGCCAGGTCTGGCTTGGTCTCGCTGATGTAAAGAAAGCCACATCGGAAGCATCAAATGCAAAAGACAAGGTTACAAGCGGTGCAGCTGCCCCATTGTCTCAACTGGAAGGCCTACCGGGGTTACTGAATGCATGTTTATTTTAGGTAGACAAAAATGCTGGAGAAACTCAGCGGCTGAGGGAGCATCTATGGAGAGAAGGAATAGGTGACATTTCGGATTGAGACCCTTCTTCAGACTGATGTGGAGGTGGGGGGCGGGGGGGGGGGGGGGGGGGGGGGGAGGGGGAGGGGGGGGGGGGAGAAGAAGAAAGGAAGAGGCAAAGACAGTGGGCTGTGGGAGAGCTGGGAAGGTGAGGGGAAGGAGGGAGAAAGCAAGGTCTACCTGAAATTGGAGAAGTCAATGCTCATACCGCTGGGGCACCTAGGCAATTTTAGCTTAGTTTAGAGATACAGTGTGGAATACAGGCCCTTCGGCCCACTGAGTCCGCACCGACCAGCGGTCCCCACACATTATTACTATCCTACATACACTAGGGACAACTTACATTCATAGCAAGTCAATTAACCTACAAACCTGTACGTCTTTCGAGTGTGGGAGGAAACCGAAGATCTCTGAGAAATCCCACACGGTCACGGGGAGAACGTACAAACTTCCGCACAAATTCCGTACAGACAGTACCCA
The DNA here is from genome assembly GCF_028641065.1 of Leucoraja erinaceus. NCBI lineage: Eukaryota > Metazoa > Chordata > Chondrichthyes > Rajiformes > Rajidae > Leucoraja > Leucoraja erinaceus. The sequence continues at coordinate 140,892,702 of NC_073377.1, forward strand.
TAGTCGGGATCGAACCCGACTCGCTGGCGCTGCAAGAACTAAAAGGCAGCAACTCTACCGCTACGCCACCGTGCCGCCCTGAGAGAGGTGGTGCAGAGACAGGTGTTACATCTCCTGCAGTTGTAAGGGAAATGCCTCGGGAAGGGGCAGTTTGGGTGGGATGGGTTCATTGAACCAAGCAGTTGGGGAGGGAGTGGTCTTTGTTGAAAACAGAGGATTGTGGTTGGAAGATGTGACTATTAACGGGATCATGTTGATCTATAATATTTAACATATTTGTTTCCCTTCCTTTGTCCCTCTTGGGGAGTGGAGGACATGTTTAGTCTGACATACTGGGCTTATTCTCCAATTCTGCATTTCTGCATCAGTCTGAAGAAGGGTTTCGGCCCGAGACGTTGCCTATTTCCTTCGCTCCATAGATGCTGCTGCACCCGCTGAGTTTCTCCAGCTTTTTTGTATACTGTGATCCAGAGTCAGATTGTTACAACAGGATTGTTTACAAGCTGGAAAGAGTTACGGGCCTGTCCCACTTAGGCAATTATTTTCGCCGACTGTCATAGTCGCAGCAGGTTGCCGAAAAAAGGGCAACTGGACCCTCCACCCCCATGACGATGTCTATGACAATGTCTACAACAACCTACCACCTAGTCGACGTCCAGCTACGGCAAGCTACCGACAACCGGCGACCCATTAGGACGTCCACCTACGACCACACATACGTCCACCCGCGACAAGCTACGACAAGGTAAGACAATTCAGTCGCCGGTACTTGTAGCCGGTTGACGTAGGTAGACGCCAATGGAATTCACCGAAGTCAGCACCGACGCCAACCTACGTCATCTTGGCGACATCCTACGTCAGGACAAGTCAAGCTAAGCTCATTGGCATCAAGCCAACGGTTTCAAGCCGACAAGTTCCAAATATTTCAAAATCCAGCAGCGACCAGAAAAACGCTACGATTCTTTGGGCGACTGAGGAGACTCCTCACGACCACACAGGCGACACCCCAGCGACCATGTGGCAACAGCCTAGTCGCCTATAGTCGCCCAAAAAATCGCCTAAGTGGGACAGTGGCATTATGGAATCCTAGAGTGATGCAGCATGGAAACAGGCCATTTGACCCAACTTGCCCACTCCGGCCAACATGCCCCAGCTACACTAGTCCCAGCTGCCTGCGTTTGGCCCACATCCTTCCAAACCTGTCCAATCCAAGTACCCCCTCTAACAGTTTCTTTAAGCGTTGCGATAGTCCCCGACTCAATTACATTCTATGGCAGCATATTCCATACACCCACCGCACTTTGTGTGAAAAAGTTACCCTTCAGATTCCTATTAAATCTGTTCCCCTTCCCTGTGGAGTAGATCCAAGAATATTTTGCCAGGACGAGGGCCTGAGCTTCAGAGAAAGATTGGGCAGGCTGGAAGTTTATTCCTTGGCATGCAGGAGACTGAAGCATGATCTGATAGAGATGTATAAAATCATGGTGGATAGAGTAAAAGGAACCAGAGGGGCAACGTTTTCACATAGAGAGTAGTGGATATATGCAACAAGCTGTCAGAGAAGGTAGTTGAGGCAGGTACTATAACACCATTTAAAAGACATTTGGAAGGTACATGAATAGGACAGGTTTAGAAGGATATGGACCAAATGCAGGCAGCTGGGACTAATGTCGATGGGACATCTTGAAGCATGGACAAGTTGGGCTGAAGAGTCTGTTCCTGTGCTGTAAGACTCTAGAACTCTATAAGGGGGTGAAAGGAACTGTGCAGCCAAGAATTCCATATCTGCCAAAAAAAGGTGAATAAAAGATATAGGCTGTGGGTCAAAAAAAAAAGGGATTAATGAGAGAGTAGTCAATGTGATGTTTGAAAATTAAAGTCAGAGAAGAATCATTGAGAAACTGCTAAAAACAAGGAAATTGGAAAGTTTGTTGTTCTGGAAGAACGTGATCAAAATAGCACAGGGGCATTCTTCATTCTTCATTGATTGATCCAGATTAAAATAAGACTTCTAAATAAATCCAATTCTCTGGTGATTAGTTGACCAATCTGGAATATTCAGAAATACAATTTTGACAAGCAGTTGGATGAAATGTGCAGGAAGGAACTGCAGGTTCTGGTTTACGTCAAAAATGCTGGAGTAACTCAGCAGGACAGGCAGCATCTCTGGAGAGAAGGAATGCGTGATGTTTGGGATCGAGACCCTTCTTCAGACATGTCTGAAGAAGTGTCTCAACCGGAAACGTCACCCATTCATTCTCTCCAGAGATGCCGCCTGTTCTGCTGATTTACTCCAGCATTTTTGTGTCTATCTTTGATGAAATGAGCAAAAGGATATAACATAATATTTTATTAAAACTACTCGCAAATCGCAAAAATTCACAACGTTGACCTACATTTATGCACAAAAGAAAACATGGTTAATAATCCCATATGACTGTTACATAATGTAAATTGGTGACCAATTGGCAATAGAGATTTATACATAATTACCTTTTATATCCTCCTGGAAATCGATTGGTTCCAGCGTGTCTGGATATAAAAGAATACATTAGTGAATAACGTGGACACTTATGCAGCACATCAAATGAACATAAAGGAGTTCAAATGTAGTATATAACATTATCAGAAGGAAAAATTCTGCAAGAGATAGCTGATAATTTCTTTAATCTTGTGAGAGAAAGTTCAAAGCCCAACTACTGAAACGGCCAAGCATAATAACTATGATGCAATCGTAGAAAAACGAAGGGAAGAAAAAAAGCAACTAAACATTGGTCTCTCAAAAGTTTGTACTCGATAAAGGACAAATGCAGATGAAAAGTAGCAAAACAGCAAATCTGTTATAACTTGGTGCTTAAAGTAGCCAGAGAGCAACCTCATATAAAGGAGGTTTTATAAATATAAATACCACAGGAAAGAACTGCAGATGCTGGTTTAAATCGAAGGTAGACACAAAATGCTGGAGTAACTCAGCGGGACAGGCAGCATCTCTGGAGAGAAGAAATGGGTGACGTTCCGGGTCGAGACCATTCTTCAGACTCGACCCAAAACGTCGCCCATTCCTTCTCTCCAGAGATGCTGCCTGTCCCGCTGAGTTACTCCGGATTTTAGCGACTACCTTTGATTTAAAGCAGCATCTGCAGTTCTCTCCTACTCATGTAAAGGGGAGTGGAAATAGAAAGGAATGAAAATAAAGCATAAAAAATACTTTTGACAAATAAATTCCTGATTCTTTTCATTCATAATAATACAAAAAAGTTACAAAGCAAATCAATCAATTCAATTAGAGCTCATTGCAGTATGCTTCCATTATACTGCTCTACTCACCCATTTGATAAACCTCACTGATGTCAGTCTGTGCCATGTGTTTGAGCAACTTAATGGAGTCTTCATCAGTGAACTTTTCACACTCCACAAAGACATGTTTTTCCGCCTCATCGACAAACAGCAGGTCCTTTGACCTGTGAACAAATCAGTGCGTTATTCTGCCATCCGCCTCCAGCAAACGCAGAGATGAATGGTAAGTGAAGATGATTCAGACGTGCATTCAAAGCATATCCTGGCCTCCAGTCACCATTCTTCATGCACCAAGAATGTAACTCGGCATTCAGTGATTTAAACACTAAACTCAGCCAACGGTGGTGCACAAATGTGCTCCTAATGTATTGTGCGTTAGAGTCAGAAAACCATCAAAAGTGCTTTGTAGTATCACGTGGATGCAAGGAGTCAGATGCAGGTCAGTGATACCAGCAAATGGCAAACAATATTAGCTACACAGATCATACATCTTTGCAGGCACAGAAATCGCTATCAAAACATGGGAGGGGGGGGGAAGACACACAATTTCTTGGCGGCCGCGCACGCACACACACACACGAGGCTTCAGCAGTGGGCCCTGTGGACGATAACATCGGGAGCTGACCTGGTTGGTGACCGACTCCGAACTCCAGCAACAGCAGCTTCGTCCGCCCCTTTCATCGGCCGGCTGGGGCTTCAACATGGGAGCCTCGATCGCCTCGATGCAGTAGTTTGATTTTAAGCCGCGCCAGGCGCTGAAAGGCCCCGCGAACAAGCCAGTTCAGCCCTTAGAAAGCGTCTGATAAAGACCGGATTACAAAACATGGGGGTGGGGGGGAGGGATTGTCCCCCACCTCTCAAAGCATGGGGGACATGCCCCCCCCCCCCCTCCTCCGTCCCCCAGGATTTCAGCCCATGCATCTTTGCAACCATCAACTGTGTATTAAAAGTAAAGAAAGCTACTTCAATTTTAACACAGAATTGTAGGATCATCATAAATGTTTATCATCAGAAGTGCATTAAATAGAGAGCATAATGCTGGCAGCAGAATACCAACATAAAACCAGTGACACATTGTGCTTCACTGCAGTAATTGTCCAATTTATGATTTTAGGTGCGCAGAAGAAAATGATTGGAAGCCAAACATTTAAATTAAAATATAGGTATTAGTTTCCCATTGTCACTCGTACCGAGACACCGTGAAAAACACTGCTTTGCGAGCTATCCCAGCAAAACATACACGAGTACAATCAAACCGCACATAAGTACAATTGGTGACAGAAAAAGAGAAAGAAAACAGAGTGAAGAATACAGTGTTACAGCTACGCAAGACCCTGTCCCACTGTACGAGGTAATTCACGAGTTCTTCCTAGTTTTCCCCTGATTCGAACTTGGAGAATGTCCGTAGCGGGTCCGTAGTTCGTAGATGTCTCGTAATGGTCAACTACGAGTAAAAAGTACCAATTTTTTTCATCACGAGTATTTTTTTGCTCGTGGACATTTTTTACAGGGACGAGTTTACCGGATTTCCCAAGTACCTACCATTAGCATTACGAGCCATCCACAAACTCCTATTGACTCGCTACGGATATTCTCCAAGTTCGAATCAGGGGAAAACTCGGGAGAACTCGTGAATTACCTTGCACAGTGGGATAGGGGCTTGAGGAAGCAGAGATTGAAAGCAAAAGTGCAAGGATCGCAACAAGGTAGACTAGGAGATTGTAATAACCAGACTTCGACGAGGAGGCTGAGGCAAAGAGGCTACACTTGATTCGAAATTTGTGATTTTTTTTGTCCACTGAAGAAATGGCAGGCAGGTTGGTGCAATTTGTTTCCTGCAGGGTGTGGGAAGTCAGGGACACCGCTGGTGCTTTGGACAACTACACCTGCAGAAATTGTGCCCATGTACAGCTCCTGAATGAACATGTTGGGGAACTGGAGAAGCAGCTGGATGACCTCAGGGCAATCTGGGAAACAAGAGTTTCCTGGACAGGACTTACAGTGACGTTGGCTCGCCAAGGATACAGGAAGAGCGAAGGTGGGTGACTATGACAAAGAGGAATAAACATGGAGTGCAGGAGACCCAGGTGGCTGTACCTAATGAAAACAGATACAACCTCTTGGGAGCTGTCGGGGCAGACGACGCTTCTAGTCCGAGCAGCAAGCAGGTCGGTGGCTCTAATCCTAACGATGAGACTTGACCGGCGAGACTGACGTCGGGCAGAGCCATAGTGGTGGGTAACTCCATTGTCCAAGGTGCGGACAGGAAATTCTATGACACTAATGGGAGTTATCTACAGGCCCCCAAACAGTAGCCTGGACATAGGGTGCAAGTTGCATCAGGAGTTAAAATTAGCATGTAACAAAGGTAATGCTACAATGGTTATGGGAAATTTCAACATGCAGGTAGACTGGGAAAATCAGGTTGGTACTGGACTCCAAGAAAGGGAGTACATCGAGTACCTCCGAGATGGATTCTTAGAGCAGCTTGTATTGAAGCCTACCAGGGAGAAGGTTATTCTGGATTTAGTGTTGTGTAATGAACCCGATTTGATAAGGGAACTCAAGGTAAAGGAGCCACTAGGAGGCAGTGATCATAATATGATACGTTTTAATTTACAATTTGAGAGGGAAAATGTAAAATCGGATGTGTCAGTGTTGAGTTGAACAAAGGGGACTATGGAGGCATGAGGGAGGAGCTGGCTAAAGTTGACTGGAAAGGGACCCTAACAGGGATGATGGTGGAACAGCAATGGCAGGTGTTTCTGGGAATAATGCAGAAGATGCAGGATAATTTCATTCCAAAGAGGAAGAAAGATTCCAAAGGGAGTAAGAGGCGACCGTGGCTGACAAGGGAAGTCAAGGACAGTATAAAAATAAAAAAGACCTATAACAATAGCAAAGATGAGCAGGAAGCCAGAGGATTGGGAAACATTTAAAGATCAACAGAAGGTAACTAAAAAGGCAATACGGGGAGAAAAATGAAGTATGAAGGTAAGCTAGCCAAGAATATAAAGGAGGATAGTAAAAGCTTCTTTAGGTATGTGAAGAAGAAAAAATTAGTTAAGACAAATGTGGGTCCCTTGAAGAGAAACAGGTGAATTTATTATGGGGAACAAGGAAATGGCAGACGAGTTGAACAGGTACTTTGGTTCTGTCTTCACTAAGGAAGGCACAATCTCCCAGATGTACTAGGAGACAGGGGACCTAGAGAGACGGAGGACCTGAAGGAAATCCACATTAGCCAGGAAATGGTATTGGGTAGACTGATGGGACTGAAGGCTGGTAAATCCTCAGAGCCTGATGGTCTGCATACCAGGGTACTCATCCCAAGGAGGTGGGTTTAGAAATTGTGGACACATTGGTGATCATTTTCCATTGTTCTATAGATTCTGGATCGTTTTTTGTGGATTGGAGGGTAGCTAATGTTATCCAACGTTTCAAGAAAGGAGGGTGAGCGAAAGCAGGGAATTATAGACCAGTTAGTCTGACATCGATGGTGGTGGGGAAAATGCCGGAGTCGATTATCAAAGATGTAATAGTGGCACGTTTGGATAGCAGTAACAGGATCAGTCAATGACAGCATGGATTTACGAAGGGTAAATCATGCTTGATAAATCTTCTGGAATTTTTTGAAGATGTAACAAGTAAAATTGACAAGGAGAGTCAGTGGGTGTAGTGTACCTGGACTTTCAGAAACTCTTTATAAGGTCCCACACAGGAGATTAGTGGGCAAAATTAGAGCACATGGTATTGGGGGTAGGGTATTAACATGGATAGAAATTTGGTTGGCAGACAGGAAACAAAGATTAGGGATTAACGGGTCCCTTTCAGAATGGCAGGCAGTGACTAGTGGGGTACTGCAAGGCTTGGTGCTGGGACCGCAGCTATTTACAATGTCCATTAATGATTTAGATGAAGGAATTAAAAGTAACATTAACAAATTTGCAGATGACACAAAGCTGGGAGGAGATGTTAACTGCGAGGAGGATGCAGAGTGACTTGGACAGGTTGGGTTAGTGGGCAGATGCACAGCAGATGCAGTATAATGTGGATAAATGTTAGGTTATCCACTTTGATAGCAAAAACATGAAGGCAGATTATTATCTAAATGGTGTCAAGTTGGGAAAAGGGGAAGTACAACGGGATCTGGGGGTCCTTGTTCATCAGTCAATGAAAGTAAGCATGCAGGTACAGCAGGCAGTGAAGAAAGCTAATGGCATGTTGACGTTCATAATGAGTGGAGTTGAGTATTGGAGCAAAGAGGTCCTTCTGCTGTTGTGTCGGGCCCTGGATAGACTACACCCGAGGTATTGTGTGCAGTTTTGGTCTCCTCATTTGAGGAAGGACATTCTAGCTATTGAGGGAGTGCAGCATAGGTTCATGAGGTTAATTCCCGGGATGGCGGGACTGTCATATGATGAAAGAATGGAACGACTGGGCTTGTATTCACTGGAATTTAGAAGGATGAGAAGGAAACTTATAGAAACATATAAAATTATTAAGGGATTGTACACGCTAGATGCAGGAAAAATATTCCCGATGCTGTGGGAGTCCAGAACCAGGGCCACAGTTTTTAACTCCAGAGAAGTTACTTTCACATGTCCATCAATCCTTCACTCAGCAAAGATGGAAATTCATCATTTCTAACACCATCCTACACACTAGGGACAATTTACACTCCAAATTTACCTCCAAACCTGTATGTCTTTGGAGTGTGGGAGGAAACCGAACATCTTGGAGAAAACCCACGTGGTCACGGGGAGAACGTACAAACTCCGTACGGACAGCACCCGTAGTCAGGATCGAACTCAGGTCTCATGGAAACATAGAAAACAGGTGCAGGAGGCGGCCATTAGGCCCTTCGAGCCAGCACCGCTATTCATTGTGATCATGGCTGATCGTCCCCAATCAATAACCCGTGCCTGCCTTATCCCCATATCCCTGAACCTCACAAGCCCTATCTAACTCTCTCTTAAATCCATCCAGTGACGGCCTCCAATGCCCTCTGTGGCAGGCAATTCCACAAATTCACAACTCTTTGAGTGAAAAAGTTTTTTCTCACCTCAGTCTTAAATGGCCTCCCCTTTATTCTAAGACTGTGGCCCCTGGTTCTCGACTCGCCCAACATTGGGAACATTTTTCCTGCATCTAGCTTGTCCAGTCCTATTATAATTTTAGATGTTTCTACAAGATTCCCCCTCATCCTTCTAAACTCCAGTGAATACAACCCTAGTCTTTTCAATCTTTCCTCATATGACAGTCCCACCATGCCAGGGATCAATCTCGTGAACCTATGCTGCACTGCCTCAATCACAAGGATGTCCTTCCTCAAATTTGGAGACCAAAACTGGACACAATACACCAGATGTGGTCTCACCAGAGCCCTATACAACTGCAGAAGAACCTCTTTACTCTTATACTGAAATCCTCTTGTTATGAAGGCCAACATTCCATTAGCTTTCTTCACTGCCTGCTGTACCTGTAAGCCAACTTTCAGTGACAGGTGTACAAGGGCACCCAGGTCTCGCTGTACCTCCCCCTTACCTAACCTAACCCCATTGAGATAATAATCTGAACCCTTATTTTTGCCGCCAAAGTGGATAACCTCACATTTATCTATATTAAACTGCATCTGCCAGGCATCTGCCCACTCACTCAACCTGTCCAGGTCACCCTGCAACCTCTTAACATCCTCTTCACAGTTCACACTGCCACCCAGCTTTGTGTCATCTGCAAACTTGCTAGTGTTGCTCCTAATTCCCTCTTCCAAATCATTAATATATATGGTAAACAGTTGCGGCCCCAACACAGAGCCTTGCGGCACTCCACTCGCTACTGCCTGCCATTCTGAAAATAACCCGTTCACTCCTACTCTTTGCTTCCTGTCTGCCGACCGATTTTCTATCCATGTCAACACCCTACCCCCAATACCATGTGCTCTAATTTTAGTCACCAGTCTCCCATGCGGGACCTTCTCAAAGGCTTTCTGAAAGTCTAGATACACTACACCCACTGGCTCCCCTTCATCCATTTTACTTGTCACATCCTCAAGAAATTCCAGAAGATTAGTCAAGCGTGATTTCCATTTCATAAATCCATGTTGACTTGGACTAATCCTTTTACTGCTATCCAAATGTCCCATTATTACCTCTTTAATAATTGACTCCAATTATACCAAAGAAAGTGCTGGAGAATCTCAGCAGGTCAGCACCTTTCCCACCACCGAAGTCAGGCTAACTGGTCTGTAATTCCCCGTTTTCTCTCTCGCTCCTCTCTTGAAAAGTGGGATAACATTAGCTATCCTCCAATCCACAGGAACTGATCCTGAATCGATCAAACATTGGAAAATAATCACCAATGCGTCCACTATTTTTAGAGCCATCTCCCGGAGGACCCAGGGATGCAGACCATCAGGCCCAGGGGATTTATCATCCTTCAGTCCCATTAGCCTACCCAATACTATTTCTCACCTAATGAAAATGTCTTTCAGTTCCTCTGCCCCCTTAGATCCTCTGTCCTCCAGTACTTTTGGGAGATTGTTTGTGTCTTCCTTAATGAAGACAGATCCGAAGTACCTATTCAACTCTTCTGCCATTTCCTTGTTCCTCATAATAATTTCACCCACGTCTACCTTCAAGGGACCCACATTTGACGTTGCTACTCTTTTTCCTTTAACATATCTAAAGAAGCTTTTACTGTCCTTCTTTATATTCCTGGCCAGTTTCCTCTCCAGCGCTACAAGCCCTGTACAAGCGCCACAAACACTACAGTCTCCAGCACTACAAGCCCTGCAAGGCAGCAACTCTACCGCTGCGTGTCAGCTTCCCTGTCATTCTTTACTCTTCAACGACCATCATGAAATAGATCATTTGGCTCATCCCTATTTGTGCAATTCTGCCATGTTAAATAGTTGTGTGGGAAGGAACTGCAGTTATTGGTTTACACCAAAGATGGACACAACATGTTGGAGTAACTCAGCGGGACGGGCAGCATCTCTGGAGAGAAGGGATGATTGACGTTCTGAAGAAGTCTCGACTTGAGACGTCACCCATTCCTTCTCTCTAGAGATGCTGCCTATCCCGCTGAGTTATTCCAACATTTTGTCTATGTTTAAATAGCTGTCATGTTTCCCACATTGCTACAACACTATAAAAGCAAGTTTGTCCTTTATCATAATGATATAGAATATGAAAATTAATGAAAAGTTCTTTTTATTTAATGTGAATTTGTATATTCATTATAGAAAAACTTGCAGTGCATGCAGATGTTAATATTTTGCATATTAAGATGTATTAATAGGGAGACTCCTTGGTGAAAGGGTGTACAATTTTACCTCTTGACTGCATGATCCAGTTAATGTCATCTTCATCAGACTTAAATCTTCCAATAATTTAGCAAAAATGAAAAAAATCTTTGTTACTTTTAAAATAAGTTGCACAATTCCTCATGACGGAAGTGAACATTTTCACCTTGGACTGAGCTTTTTTAGCACTGAAAATCATGTTTTGAGCACAATAGAATAATAATATTTTTTGTATAAAGATCGGAAATTGTTTTAATGCTCAGTATTCAAACACGATCTTCCCAAATGCAATTATTGTGAGATTGATAGATTGTACGTCAATTTAAAAGATATGTTTACAGAATGAAGCGGTTGGGCTTGTATACTCTGGAATTTAGAAGAATGAGAGGGGATCTTATCGAAACATATAAGATTATTAAGGGTTTGGACATGCTAGACGCAGGAAACATGTTCCTGATGTTGGAGGAGTCCAGAACCATGGGCCAGTTTAGGAATTAGGGGTGAACCATTTAGAACAGAGATGAGGAAAAACGTTTCAACACAGAGGGTTGTGAATCTGTAGAATTCTCTGCCTCAGAAGGCAGTGGAGGCCAATTCTCTGTATGCTTTAAAGAGAAAGTTGAATAGAGCTCTTAAAAATAGCGGAGTCAGGGGATATGGGGAAAAGGAAGGCACGGGGTACTGAGTATGGATGATCAGCCATAATCACAGTGAATGGTGGTGCTGGCTCGAAGGGCCGAATGCACCTATTGTCTAAATACCTAGCAGCATAAACTCACGGGGAAAATAACATTAGACATGTAGGATGGTAGATTGGCCAATTTTAATACAATATAGGATATAGAAACAAGGAACTGTAGATGCTGGTTTATACCAAAGAAAGACCACAGAGTGCTGGAGAAACTCAGCGGGTCAGGAAGCATCTTTGGAGAAAATGGGTGGGCGATATTTTGTATTTGGATTCTTCCTCAGACTGAAAGTCATGGGTGGGGTTCAGAGCTGAAGGCAAGAAAAAAAACAAAACAGGATGAACCAGGCTCAGCCACAAATGACTTCAGGCAGGGCCTGGTAAGCCTTAATAAAGTGCTACTCCAATTCAACTCATGCAGTTTGTGAAAATATGTTGCAATAACATTAATTGATACTAATGAGAGACTAAGCAAATTTATGCCATTGTTTTCAAGGCAATATTCTTACTTGCAGACTTGGTTCTACTGGATTTGTAAATTTCATTCCTGTTTGCAAGGAAGCACAGACATGTACAGCACAAGGAATGGGCCCTTCGGCCCATAATATTTGCGCCGAACATGTCAAGTTACACTGATCTCATCTGCCTGTACTTGATCCATATCCTTCTGTTCCTAACACTTCCATGTGCCTCTATGTTTGGTGTAACAGCGCCTAACGGCAGCGGCTCGACTACAGTCGTCAGTATTTTGTTTTATTTTTGTCCCGTTAAATGTATGTCTTGACTCTAGTTTTTATTATTTTTCTTTAGCTGTGTATATGTGGGGGGTGGGGGAAACCGTTAGTCTCTTCCCTGTATGGGGACCCGACTTTTTCCCTGTCGGGTCTCCGATGTCGTTGGGCCTAACATCGTGGAGCCGGCAGCAGCCTCCGGCCGGGACCACCCTGAGGGCTCCAGTCGCGGAGCCTGCGGACCTAACCGTCTTTGGAACGGGAAGAGCTGTGGTGGCGCGCGGCTGCGACCCGACTTCGGAGCTTCGGAGGCTCCAGCCGCAGGCCTGGTGGACAGGAACATCGGGAGCTCGCAGGTCCCCGGTGGGAGACCGCTTTTCGGAGCTCCCGCAACTGCAACTTTTCCCGGTGGAATCGCGGGGTTTAAAGGACTCGGAGCGGGGCCTAACATCGCCCGGCGCGGCTTAAACGGCCATGGGACCTACCATCATCTGCCGGGGGCTTTAACATCGGGAGCCCCAGTCGCCTCGATGCTGCAGTTGGACCACTGGACCGCGGAAGAAGAACAAAGGGAAGAGATAAGACTTTTGCTTTCCATCACAGTGAGGAGGTGTTGGAGATTCACTGTGATGGATGTTTGTGTAAACTGTGTTAAGTGTGGGTTTGGGGTTTTTTGGTAATGTATGACTGTAGAAAATGCAATTTTGTTCAAACCAACCATTATTTGAATGACAATTAAAGGCATTCTATTCTATTCTATTCATCATTTAAACACCACTGTCGTATCTGCCTGCATCACCACCACTGACAATGCGTTCCAGGCCCCCTCCACTCTCTGTGGCAAAACTTGCACCACACACCTCCATCAAACTTTGCCCCTCTCACTTTAGAGCTGTGCCCTCTAGCGTTGGACATTTCCACCCAGCGGAAAAAGGTTCTGACTGTCTACCTTATCTATGCCTCTCATAATTATATATACTACTATCAAGTCTCCCCTCAACCTCTGACGTTCCAGAGAAAACAATCCAAGTTTATCCAACCTCTCCTTGTTGCAGAAACACTCTAATCCAAGCAGCATTCTGGAAAACTTGCCTACTTGGGCTGCCACCTTCAGTGAACTATGAACTTGGACTCAAAGTTCCCTGTGCACATCAAAGATTACTTTGTTCACTGGGAAAAAGTCCCTGGCATGCAGCCAAACACATTATAATCACTGATCACACCGCAACTTAAATGATCCCAGATTCATTTAGGTTTTTTCTCGCATCAGTGGGTTCACAATGAATCACTGAAGATATATGAAAAAATAAACCTGGTTAGCTGGCTGCGAATGCAATGTTTCATTTCACATTTCAATATGATGTTCAGTTTTTATACTACAATATGTGCAGGTAATCTTACTTTGTTACAGCTTTTGTGGTATTGCTTTCATTCTCGGGCACCTTTTGAATGATCAGTACACTCTCTCTTGATTTCCTCACGGGCCCTCTTTATTTTGCATGCACAGCAAGTTGCCGAACTGCAAGATGGTTTAATTTAATTCCCAGTATTCATGTAAGCACTTTCCAATAAAGGGCAGTTAATAAAAAAGGTTTAGAGCGATATGGGTCAAACGCAAACAAATGGGACCAGCTGAGATGGGCATCTTGTTAGGCGTGGAAGTTTGACCCGTTTCCATCCTGTGAGACCCTACTACTTTAGAGTAGTGGACGAGTCATGACTTGGATTTTAAATGTGAAAAGAATTACTTACTGTGACACAAAGTCATCTGGTTTCACGTGACTTATTTTTACAAATCCAGTTTGTCTGGTTGTTTCATTTTTCCCCAGAAACCACTGCATACATGAGCTGAGCAAGCCGACGACCTGTATCCTGTCACCCGTCTGGAAGCTCAGCTCGTCTAGGCCAGTGTCTTCACAATCAACTGCTGCCACGCAGGTGCCAGTTCCTGACCAGGATTAAACACAGCACATTGCAATTAACTCTCCACAACACTCACAACTATTTCTAATGCTGAAGATAGACACAAAAAGCTGGAATAACTCAGCGGGACAGGCAGCATCTCTGGAAAAAAGTAATAGGTGACGTTTTGGCTCGAGCCGAAACGTCACCTATTCCTTATCTCCAGAGATGCTGTCTGACCCGCTGAGTTACTCCATCTTTTTGTGTCTATCTTCGGTTTCAACCAACATCTGCAGTTTCTTCCTACATATTTCTAATGCTGCTTTTAGTTTAACTTTTTAGTTTAGAGATACAGTGCAGAAACGTGCCCTTCGGCCCGCTGAGTTAACACCGACCTGCGATCCCCGCACATTAACACTATCTGACGCACACTAGGGGAAATTTACATATGTACCAAACCAATTCACCTACAAACCTGCATGTCTTGGAGTGTTGGAGGAAACCGAAGATCTCGGAGAAAACCCACGTGGTCATGGGGAGAGCGCACAAACTCCGTACAGACAACACCCGTAGTCGGGATCAAACCCGGGTCTCTGGCGCTGTAAGGCAGCAACTCTACCGCTGCGCCAACGTGCCGCCCTTTTTAGAATTGTTCTTAAATCTGGAAGCAGGGATAAATCCGGACTGCCTTTTTAAAAATACGGCAATTGCCAGCAATATTTATAGCTCAACCCTAAATTTCTCTGGATAGAATGGTTTTATTGACCACTTGGAGACATTTATGAATTCACCGCATCGCCGTGTGTTTGGAATTACATTTTGGCAAGTACAGAAAAGGATGGCAGATTTCCTGACCCCCAACAAATTAGTGAACTAGATGCGTTTTAAAGCAAAATCAGAACTTGTGGATCAGTCTGAAGAAGGGTCTCGATTGTCCTTATCTTAACAGTATTTTAGGAAACAAAGCGAGAAGAATGGGGTTTGGGTACAAATAATATGGTAAGTAAATTTATTTGAGCTATATTGTCAAAAAATATCATATTTCGCGGCAATGAAGACACTATTTCAAGAACAATGTTGCTGTACTGAGTGATAGCTAAGTCTATCCCTCATTGCTGGCAGCTGATGGGAAGCGGCTGTAAAAGGACAGCGCCGCTGGGGGGGGGGAAAGTTCCTTTCACAGCGTGTGTGGAGTCTGGCCCAGGGTAAAGTTGCAGGGAGGGCAGGAGCATTGAGAAGGAGGGGGTCAGGGATCGTGCCAGCAACTCACTTGCCGCGACGGTCTGGGCGCAGAGCCACCGCATTGTGGCCGGGGAGTGAAGCAGCTTGGGTGGCTGCGAGCGGCTTCCGGGACCGGACTGCGGAACCGACCGCCACCTCAGCACCTTCTGCCGGTCGGCTGAAAATCTCTCTCCTGCCACTCGCCGGCCTCGCTCATGTCAGCCTCTTCCCGCAAATCCTTAATTTGCGACAGCGCGATCTATGGACCAATTGAGGTTACTGGGCTGTATGAATGTAAGGATTTGTGGGAAGCGGCTAACATGAGTGAGGCCAGTGAGCAGCAGGAGAGAGGTTTTCCGCAGGAGAGCACTGCCAGAGGTGAGCGGGCCGGCAGGCTGTGAGGTCCCGGCGACCGGTTCCGCTGTCTGCTCCCGGCGGCCGCTCGCAGCTACCCGAGCTGCTTCACTCCCTGGCCATAATGCGGTGGCTCCATGCCTGGAGCACCGCAGCAGCGCTGAGCGAGTGAGTTACTAACATTATCCCCGACCCCCTCCTTCTCAACACTCCTGCCCACCCCGCAACTTTACCCCTGGCCAGACTCACCACACGCTGTGAAAGGAACTCTACCCCCAATTGGTCCCTTGAACTAGTATTGTCATTCAATAAGATCACAACTGATTCAACTTGTCCCGGTGTGCCTCCGTTTTTCCCACCATCTCTCCACCTGTTGTAACCCTCCCCCACCCATTCAGTAATTCAGAATGAAGGAGATTTGGGCAAATTGAATTGTTACTTTCTTTATTTTTATTTTTTTGAGCGTGAGAAATTCTATGTCCCACCAGCTTTCTTTCAAAATTTAGCAACTCAAAATGGGGGTGCCTCTTCATTGCCGGGAAATACGGTACTTTATTAAGAGATATGGCTTTTGATGACTTTATTAAAATGTCAACTGACAGCTTACGGAGAGGAGAACAATCTGCGCATGCGCGGTTTAGGATTTTTTAAAAGCCGACTGACTGCTTACCCTGAGTAATTACTTACCGCACGTGCCTGCAATAGGGGCACTTTTTATAAACAAAAATAGTCCCAGATTAATCACTCAATTTCACTTTCATGGCTGTCATGGTGGAATGGAACCCAGTAATCTGGATTAGTTAGTAGTTTGATAATTTAGCCAGGAGCATCCCTGTACCTCCCTGTACCTCCAACATCCACATCACAACTCAAACACCAGATAAAAGAAAATACATCGATTGGTGTCAAGATCCAATAAAAATAAGTTGGGAATACTCCAAATATCTACTGTGCGAAGAGAAACAGTTAATGTTTCAGACCGCTTGCAAGATGGGAAAGAAAATTAAGAGACATAAAAAGCTTTAAAAGAAGTACAGAGGCGCTGTAGGGAGAGAGGGAGGAATGGGTTAAAAAAAAAAAGAAACACTAGGCGATTAAAGGTTAACAAGGACGGAGCAAGGAAAGAAAGAGCAGCGATGGACCAGAAACGAGCAGTTAATGGGTAAAGAGCAAAATTCTCCTCACTGGAGTAGAATGGAATGACTTTAAACTAATATTATCAGTCTGAAGAAGGGTTTTGACCAGAAACTTTACCCAATCCTTCTCTCCGTAGATGCTGCCTCACCTGCTGAGTTACTCCAGCATTGTGTCTACCTTACCGAACTTATTGTTGAGCCTTAAAGGCAATGAAGTGCCCTGTTACAAGATGATGTATTATTCTTTCGACTTGCATCAAGCTTTAATAGCGCAATGACAGAACCCGAGGGCAGGGATCAGACAGGTGAACGTGAAACATTAAAGTGACAATGTGGATGTGAGTTGGTCATACAGGTTAACTAAATACCATTTGGCCTTCCAGGTGGAAGGAAAACCACTCTGTGAGCAGCAAACGCAGGATGCTACATTGATTTACAAGTAAAGCATTGCTTTGCCCAGGAAATGTTCTGGTTGAAACGCTGCTGTAACTAAGAGGACAGATGATACATTTTTGCACTGGCTCTGAATGGTGCTGTGGAAACATAGAAAAATAGGTGCAAGAGTAGGCCATTCGGCCCTTCGGGCCAGCACCACCATTCAATATGATCAAGTCTGATCATCTAAAATCAGTACCCCATTCCTGCTTTTTTCATCCCATATCCTTTAATTCATATAGCTCCAAGAGCTAAATCTAACTCTCTCTTCAAGGAAGCCCAGGAGTGGCCGAAGAGATGGCACGGTGGCGCAGCAGTAGACTTGCTGCTTTATAGAGCTTTCATCTGATCTAGTGGATCATGACAGAAGCTTCCTCGTGGCGATCCCCGGAAATGACGACACGATGCACTCTGTGACGCGTCGGGCGACCAATTCTGTCAACATGTTGGACGACGACGGAAGCCAACAGCGAACTGTACATCGTCTGACACATGAGCGAACGATCTGATCTATAACCTGCTGTATTCCTCGCTATCCATAATACCACCAAATTCCATGCCATATGCAAACTATCTAATAATTTATCCAACATTCACACCAAAATTGTGACAAAAGAGACTGCAGATGATGTAATCTGCAGCAAAATACAAACTGCTGGATCAACTAGGGCAGCACGGTGGCATAGCAGTAGAGTTGCTCCTTTATGGGTGCTGTCTGTATGGAGTTTGTACGGGCTCCCTGTGACCGCGTGTGTTTACTCCAAGATAGAAACATAGAAATTAAGTGCAGGAGTAGGCCATTCGGCCCTTCGAGCCTGCACCGCCATTCAATATGATCATGGCTGACCATCCAAACTCAGTATCCCGTACCTGCCTTCTCTCCATACCCTCTGATCCCCTCGGCCACAAGGGCCACATGTAACTCCCTCTTAAATATAGCCAATGGACTGGCCTTGACTACCCTCTGCGGCAGAGAGTTCCAGAGATTCACCACTCTCTGTGTGAAAAAAGTTCTTCTCATCTCGGTTTTAAAGGATTTCCCCCTTATCCTTAAGCTGTGACCCCTTGTCCTGGACTTCCCCAACATCGGGAGCAATCTTCTGTTTCCTCCCACACTCCAAAGACCGACAGATTTGTAGATGATTTGGCTTGGTACAAATGTAAATTGTCCCTAGTGGGTGTAGGATAGTGCTAGCGTGCGGGGATCGCTGGTCGGCGCGGACTCGGTGGGTCGAAGGGCCTGTTTCCGCGCTGTAACTCTAAACTAATCCAGATATGGTCCTGTGGGGAGAGCCACGGAAACTCACAGAATGGAAATGGAGACTCACGGAATGGAAAAGCATCCAACTGAAAGCATGATGATTACCTGTTGTAATCGGTGGGCCTGTGTGTACACAAGTCAATATAGTGTCACAAGAAATGAAATGAAGTGGAAGTAAAAAGGTAAAATGTTAGATGTGAAGCAAAGAGCCCGGTGGAAATCAGCCAAAATAACAATTGGACAAATTCAGCGAGAGGGCAAGAAACATAATTGATGCAAACCACCAACGCACCTGAAAAAGTGACCAAAGGCCATGAGAAGGATTCGGAAAAAAAGAATGTGTCATAAAACTACATCGTAACAATGAACCTGAACACATTTGATGCATTCATCTTCTTCTTCTTGCCGATGGCGTGCACAGCCAACCTTTTCCATTTGATCGTATTTGATTGCACATGCCGGGTTGATTGCATTCGTCGAAGCAGGGCGGACCACGTGAAGGTTGCAATCTCCCATCCCTGATACACTCATGACTGTTATTGTTGCTGCTGCCAAATTTTAGGGTTCCTTTCAAAACTTTTGGTTTACTCCACAAACTTTGAGATTTAATGGTGCATCATATGGTGCTTCGAGATTTAATACACCAAACAAACATGCTCCTCCCTTAAATATTCCTGCTTCAAAACTCAAAAATAGTGCATTCGTAAAGAGCTAAATCCTTACAGCGCTGCTAGCCCTTCACTTCCCATACCTTTCCTTTTCCATTTCCCCAAGGGATTCAGGCTTTGAAGAAGAAAAACTTCCCACGTGATTTACTCCAATTTAACATTCTGTTCTCACCGCTCCCAAGGCAGTGTCCTCTATACTGGGTGATCACATTGTAGAACCCAACCAGCTGTGACACTGCGGAAAAGTGGCACAGCTAGCAGAACCACTGCTTCATAGTTCCAGAGACCCAGGTTTGATCCTGACCTCAGCTGCCACCCATGTGGAGTTTGCACGTCCCCTATGCAACCAGATGAGTTTCCTCCACGTGCTCCGGTAATCTCCACCCCCGTCCACATCCCAAAGAGGCGCAGGTTTGTAGGTAATTGGCCTCTGAAAATTGTCCCCCTTGCGTTCAGGGAGTGGATGAGAAAGCGGGATGATACAGTACTAGTGTGAGTGGGTGATTCTTTGTCAGCGTGGACTCGGTGGGCTGATGGGCCTGTTTCCTTGCTCTATTGCTCAATCCAAGTCAATATCAGTCTGCAAATGCAACCCCAACTTTCTAAGAGCCTGATATTTGAACGTTCAATCTGGTGCCATGGACCTCAGCTTCCCGCACTGCTCCCAACTAATTAAATGCAAGCTCAAGGAAAAACAACCGGGTCTCAAATGATGCCACTGTTTTTTGTGCACTGAGAAATTCAACATCAATGAAAATGTTTAGTTTAGTTTAGTTTATTGTCACGTGTACCGAGGTACAGTGAAAAGCTTTTTGTTGTGTGCTAACCAGTCAGCCGAAAGACAACACATGATTACATTCGATCCATTTACAGTGTACAGATACATGATAAGGGAACAACGTCTAGTGCAAGGTAAAGCCAGAAAAGTCTGGTCAAGGATAGTACGAAGGTCACCAAAAAGGTAGATAGCAGTTCAACACTGCTCTCTGGTTGTTGTAGGATGATTCAGTTGCCTGATAACAGCTGGGAAGAAACTGTCTCTGAATCTGGAGGTGTGCGTTTTCACACTTCTATACCTTTTGCCTGATGGGAGAGTGGAGAAGAGGGAGTGGCCAGGGTGCGACTGGTCCTTGATTATGATGCTGGCCTTGCCAAGGCAGCTTGAAGGTATAAAATGAGTCAATAGAAGGGAGGTTGGTTTGTATGCTGGTCTGGGCTGCATCCACAATTCGCTGCAATTTCTTATGGTCTTGGATGGAGTTGTTCCCAAACCAAGCTTTAATGCATCCTGATAAAATGCTCTCTATGGTGCATTTGTAGAAGGTATGCTTCGAGCCTCCTGTATAACTGATTAACGCTGTGTAAAAGAGTGCACAAGGCATCCCTCAATCCACATGTGAGTGGTTGACAATGGGGGTCACTCATTCAGAAACAGGTCCTCATAACAATCCAGGGTAGACAAAAATGTTGGAGAAACTCAGCGGGTGAGGCAGCATCTATGGAGAGAAGGAATATGCGACGTTTCGGGTCGATACCCTTCTTCAGACTGATGTTGTGGTGGGGGGGTGGGGAGAAGAGGGGGGTTTAGTGGGACGGAAAAGGAAGAGGTGGAGACAGTAAACTTGTGTCATAACAATCCAGGTCTGCTTCATCAATTCTTGATGGGACCTGCCTGAGTAAGTCTGAGACACTACATTGCTAGCCTGGAGTTGAGCATTGGACCAGCATTCATGCACTTAAATATACTTCCGCATCTCAAGAAATCCCCCTCGGACTACTTAACCTCACCACAATCCAGACCAGAGCTACCACAGCCATCCAACCCTAAATCCCAGCCACCATCATCACCCCTCCACTCAGTACATTGATCTGTGTAAGAAGGAACTACAGATGCTGGTTTACACCGAAGATAGACACAAAATGCTGGAGTAAATCAGCGGGACAGGCAGCATCTCTGGAGAAAAGGAATAGGTGACATTTCGGGTCGAGACCCTTCAATAGACTAAATGTCAGGATGGGGGAACACCAAATACATTGATTTAGGGCTCAAAACCCACCGTTTCCCACAGATGTACCAGATCCTTGCCCGACATTCCCTCCAAATTCCCTGCACAGAAGCTACTTCTTTTTCCATTTTTGTCACTTACTCTACTGTAAAATGTTAGCATCTCACCCAGTGCACAGGAAAATTCTGCAGCCTCGGCATTTGGCATTGTTCCTTCCTGGTGTCTTTTGAAAAACCACCTGAAAACAGACAGGAATTATGCTGGGATTTATCAAAAATTTCCCCCTGTACAACATATAATTAAAACATACATAATTATAACAAAACCATATAATTAGCCTATTTTTAGCCAAAATGCTTTAAAATTTGTCCACATTTGTGGATATCCCTCAAAATGTCTTCAATGTAATTTTATGCTTCCCATTGTCTACCCATTGCAGTGAACGGGACAAGATCTTGGGATGACAAGTGCAGAGATGGAAACCTCAACCTCAAGGCACAATATCTCAATGACAATTATTATTATTAAAATTTAAGGTCCAGACTTTTAAGAGACGACATTACATAATATACATTGCATATAAAAACATCATAAATTATATACCAAAAAAAACCCCCAAAAAAACACACAAAAAAAAAAAATGCAATACATAATTTAAAATCCAGAATAAAAAAAGAATGATCAATGTCCTACAACGAGACAGTGATACCAGTGTCTCCTCAACTGGGATTCGTAGCGAGTAGTGCTTAACCTTGTGTTTGACAAGGCCACAATAATTACATTTTTACAGTAATTTACCCTGCAAATGTATTTATACATATGATTTCTTAGGATAGCTTCTAAAGTACTGACTTCTGCAACCACAATAATAAAATGCCCAAGGTAGTTTACCCTATAACAGACACTAAGATTATTGTCAGACAATTTAAAATCAGGACATTTTAGACATTTATCCTCTTTGCTTCTACAGATCATAACAGCACTCTTACAAGCATTATATTTAATATCATGTTCCACACCATACACAGAACATATAGCAAGGAGCTGCTGGAGACCAGCGCTAGATGGACTAAAGACCACAAGATCATCTGCATACATAATATGGTTCACTAAAATATTACTAATCATGCACTCGTATTACAGGCTTTCAATTGCTTGGACAGATCATCAATATAAAGATTAAAAAGGACTGGGGACAAAATTCCCCCTTGTCAAACACCATCGCTAACCCCATTGCCCCATTTTACCTGTATAATCTAGTGGGCATACCAGTAAGCCAGCATTCTCACCATGTATTTAGGCACCCCTCTTTGACTCATTTTGACAAACAACTTCCTATGATTAACACGATCAATAGCTTTGGAAGCATCAATAAAGCACATCAAGAATTGATACACCACAACATCTTTTCACACTGACCTTTCTGTCCTAGGCCTCCTCCATTGTCAGTGAGGCTAAACACAAATTGGACGAACAGCATCTCATATTTCGCTTGGGCAGCTAACACCCCTGTGGTATGAATATTGATTTCTCTAATCAAGTAACCCCGGCATTTCCTTTCTCTCTCCATCCCTCCCCCACTCAAGATGCATCAGCTTCTCATTTTCACCCAACAAACAGCTAACAATGGCCTGTTTCCTTTATCATCATTACTTTGTTGCATATATTTCATTAATTGTTCTTTTATCTCTCTCATTCATCGTCTATATCTCTCGTTTTCACTTTGCCATGACTTTCAGTCTGAAGAAGGGTCTCGACCGAAATGTCACCCATTCCTTCTCTCCAGAGATGCTGCGTGTTCCGCTGAGTTACTACAGCTTTTTGTGTCTATCTTTGGTTTAAGCCAGCATCTGCAGTTCCTTCCTACTACACCTTTTCATTTACGTTGAGGCTCAAAACAAGAGATCTCTGAAGCTAGGGTGCAATGTAGATTGCTAATACAGAGTGTTCTCAGGGCAGGCACATGTGGTACAGACTGACAATAAAACTCCCTTTACTCTAACCAACAATCTGACTTCAGACATACAGCACGGAAACAGGCCCCTCAGCCACCATGTCCATGCCCACCAGTGATAACCCCCGACACGAGCACACACTACAATTTTACTAAAGCTAATTAACCTACAAACCTATACATCTTTGGAGTGTGGGTGGAAACCGGAGCATCCAGAGAAATGCCACACCGTCACAGGGAGAACGTACAAACTCCGTACAGGTAGCACCCATAGTCAAGATTGAACCCTGGTCTCTGGCACTGTTGGACTCACAAATCGCAGTAGTATATTTTTCATTGCATCAGTGACAGTTATACCAATAGAAATGAAATTTAACATTTATGGAAAATACATATCTTGAATTTTGACAAGGGTAAATCACAAGGCTCTGAATGAAATTTATCCCCAAGGTTGGAACACAACCAATTTCTCCCCTCCCTCTCCACCTACAATTTCTTCCTCAAGATTCATCTCACACCTTTTGTCTTTTCATCTTGGGCCTTTGTCCAACTATCTGCCTATCAAACCTCAACCCCTTCACCTGAATCCACATATTACTTGCTAAGCTTTGATCAGACCATTAATCAGACTAGGAAAGGGTGAAGATAAGTTAATTTGACATTACAGTGAAGGAGGAGAGGGATGTACAGAATCCAGAGAATATTTTGATATCTATAATTTTGAGTTAAGTTTCAATGAGATAAAAAAAGAATGGGAGATAGAGTTTGGGGATAATCCATAAGTTTTAAGTAAACACAAGGAACTGCAGATGCTGGTTTACAAAACAAAAAAAGACAGTGTGCTGGAGTTTGCTCAGCAGGCCAGGCACCATCTCTGGAGAACATGGACAGGTGACATTTCTGGCCAGGACCCTTCTTCAGACAGATTGTGGTGGGGTGGGGGAAAAAAAAAGAAAGCTGGAAGGGAGAATGGACGGGAGAGTTACTCCAGCATGTTCTGTACTTTTTTTGTAAACCAGTCTCTGCAGTTGCTTGTTTCAGTGTTTTCAGAGTTTTGTTGGCTGCAGGCATGAGGAATGGATCTGCTAAAATGGTCTCAAACTTTAAAAAAAACCCAATAGAACCGATGAATAATAAATTGACCAGCCCATGTTTAGTGATGGAAAGTTTATAGAAAAATCCAGAAGAATATTATAAAATCATGTAGAGAAACGCTAATCAAGGATAATTAAGAAAGTCTACTTCCCACTTAATGTACACAGTCTCACATGACAAACTGGTCAGAAAAATAAAAGAACATCATCACCAGGGGAAACTGGTTCAAATGCTTTCCCAGAAGCAGTCACTGGGAACCTTAAGTGATTGGAAGGTTGGTGTTTAATGGGGTCTCCTCAAGGATCAGTGACAGGTGCCTTAGTTTTCATGGTATGTGTTAAGGATCCAACCTGCAATGTAGGTTAGGATTTTTTCCTTTGATATAACTGTGCATGTTGCTTAAACTGAGGAAGCAAGTTGGAAACCACAGGAAGATACAATATGAAATGGACAGAGCAGGCATCGAGGGGGATAGTAAGGACAACTTCCTTTAGTACTTTGTGAAGGAAAGAAACCAACTTGTCATAAACATTGATTCTGTGATGCTTAATCCAAGTTGGATTTCAACAAATTCATTTGGACTTTTCACTGCTTCTATGAGGACAAAAGACCTGGGTCTTTGGAATGGTTGTGGTAGTTTTAGTGAGCGAGGGGGGCTTTGGTGAAGAGGATCTTTGGGATTTTCTCACCTTTGATTGTTCACCATGAATTGATGCCAGTCAGGTAAATAAACAGTTCATAAGGTCATAAGTGAGAGAAGCAGAATTAGGCCAGTCAGCCCATCAAGTCTACGCCATTCAATCATGGCTGATCTATCCCTCCTTCCCAACCTCATTCTCCTGCCTTCTCCCCATAACCCTTGACACCCGTACTAATCAAGAATCTATCTCTCTCTGCCTTAAAAATATCCACTGACTTGGCCTCCACACCCTTCTGTGGCAAAGAATTCCACAGATTCAACACCCTTTGACTAAATAAATTCCTCATACTCTTCCTAAAGGAATGTCCTTTAATTCTGAGACTATGACCTCAAGTCATAGACTCTCCCACTAGTTCAAACATCCTCTCCATATCCACTCTATCTAATACACTGTTGAGTATTTTCACTTTTCAAACAAAACTAGACCCAGTGGGACCCATTGGGTCCCTGTCACACGGGATGCCTGGTCCCCCAACGCAACCCGGTCCCCAAACGTAATATTGCACCACTCACCTATAGCCCCCACGGGAGGCCAGGTGCCACAACGCAACCCGTTCCCCAACGCAATATTCCACCACTCACCCGTTCTCCCAATGCAACCCATCCCCCCACCGCAATATTCCACCACTCATACATAGCTATCAACTGTGCAGGCGCGGCTCATTTCCACTCATCCCCCAGCACTCCTTCCCCATCTCTTCACCCTCCCCCATTTTGAACTTAAAACAAAATCCAATTCCCTTGCACTGCCCCTACCCATTACAATGTTTCAAATTACAGGACTCGGTGTCCCTGCTGCCCCTGTCTTTGTAACATTGTAGCGGACAGGGGCAGCACGTTGGAATTGGATTTTTTACAAGGTGAAGTTACATTTTTTAAGTTTAAAATGTGAATAGCTTGTAAAATATAACATCATTCTGACCAAAACCTTGATGAAAAACATCAGCAAGGTGAGCAAGGTGGTCCAAAAATTGTAGCTCTATCATGTACAGTTTTGGCATAGTCCCGGGAGCAGATGCGCACGTAGACAGAATCTCAAACATGGTGAGAGTTTTAATAATATACTAGACTTAGTGGGACCCATTGGGTCCCAGTCACCATGATGGGGTGGGAGAGGAATTGTGTATGTGGGTTGGAGGGGTTTGCAAGGGGGAAGAGGAGGGGGGGGATGTGGGGTGTATAGGCTTTATTCTCCTTGCCCCGCCCAGTGATTAACAGCAAAGATTAACAGCGGGTGCCAGAAGGGGCATTACCTTCATGGTGACTGACATGCGAGAAGACCAATCTGCTGATCTCACGATTTTTTTTAAACCTTCATAACCAATCGAAACAAAACTTGGTAGCTTGGAGTAGAGGAGAAAGGTGAGTAAGGTGGCGAGTAATCCTAGCGATATAGGATAGCATTTTTGCCCAAATTTAAATACAACTCAGACCAGACTCAGACTCGCTGGAGTTTAGAAGGATGAGGTGGGGGGGAGTGGGGGACTTGATTGAAACGTCCAGAATAGTGAAAGGCTTGGATAGAGTATATACGGAGAGGATTTTTCCACCAGTGGGATAGACCAGAGGCGATAGCCTAAGAATAAAAAGGACATACCTTTCAAAAGGAAATGAGGAGGAATTTCTTTAGTCAGAGGGTGGTGAATCTGTAGAATGCATTGCCACAACAGGCTGTGGAGGCGAAGTCAGTGGATATCTTTAAGGCACTGATAGATGGATTATTGATTAGTACGGTTATCAGGGGTTATGGGGAGAAGGCAGGAGAATGGTGTTGAGGGAAAGATAGATCAGCCATGATTGAATGGCAGAGTAGACTTGATGGGCCGGTTTTTCCTAATTCTGCTCCAAGAACTTATGCATATTTAATTTATTCCCAGCAAGAGAAAAATGTAGAAGAGGTCTGTGGATTTTTAATCCTTTAATCTCTACTTAAACAGCTGTTAGTGCCCTTGGCACATGGAGAGAATTTCACAACCACCACAGGGATTTCTGAATGCAAGGAAATTATTATCAGAATTATGAGTACTCGAGGATGGCACGAAGATAGATAGCATCATTGTTCTTTGTCAATTAAGGAAGAAACCTTTCACTTAAGCCACAAATAGCATATACTCTCTTTGCACAGAACAATATTTTTCTGGAAAGTTGAAGATTTTGAACCAGGACAGGAAAATTAAGGCACCTACTGGTGAAAAGGGTCAATAAACTCCCCATGTGATTCTGGAACCAAAACTTTATTTCCACCGGACGTCGTCTCTTCAAGCCATCTGGAACCAATTGTTGCACCGTCAACGCTAACAATTGCATTCATTTCCGGCTGCAGGTCTTCTTCACATCTTTGATGGCGGAGTGGATAGCTTATGGAAAATACCCCTGCAGGAAATAACAAACAGTTGTTGAGGTCCACTTCCGATCCTACCAAATCACATACAGTCAAGAAGTCACCCAACTGCAATAAAGATCGGACGCTTTGTAGTGCAAGGGTTAAACAGACAATTCCAGCTAAAATGGGAAATGGAGTTATCAGCTAAATTAACAGCCCTACATTCCATAGCCCTTCGAAAACAAGATTCAGACGCATTATCTCCTGGAATTGACCTCGTACCTGTGTTCATTGTCTGGGAACGTAGCCTTTCTCGGGCTATTTAATATGAAAAATAATATGTGATTCTGTTACATTCTGTTTGTAGTTTGTTTGGTTGTTTGTTTGTTTGTCTTTTTGCACAAAGTCTGCGAGCATTGCCACTTTTCATTTCACTGCACATCTCGTATGTGTATGTGACGAATAAACTTGACTTGACTTGACAGAATATGTAAACATAATACATAACGGAAGAAAAGGTTCAGTGTATATATACACATGCACACATACTCAATAAATAACAAATTTAATGCAATAATAATAATAATAATAATCTCTGTTGCAGTTCAGAGCTTATTTGTTGTCATGTTTAATAGCCTAATGGCTGTAGGGAAGAGGCCTGTTCCTGAACCTGGACATTACAGTTTTCAGGCTCCTGTATCTTCTTCCCGATGGCAGTGGTGAAATGAATGGGTGGCCAGGATGGTGTGGGTCTTTGATGATGTTGGCTGCCTTTTTGAGGCAGTGACTTCAATAATTCCCTTCGATGGTGAGGAGGTCAAAGTCTCTATCCTATTAACAACTAAAGAGCAGTCCTGAGCTACTAGCTACCTAATTGGAGACCCTCGGACTGTCTTTAATCAGTCTTTTCTAGTGGTCTCTTGCA
The DNA here is from genome assembly GCF_028641065.1 of Leucoraja erinaceus. Taxonomy (NCBI): domain Eukaryota; kingdom Metazoa; phylum Chordata; class Chondrichthyes; order Rajiformes; family Rajidae; genus Leucoraja; species Leucoraja erinaceus. The sequence goes on from NC_073377.1 coordinate 140,920,704, forward strand.
TTAAGTGTTATTCCCTTTATCATGTATCTGTACACTGCGGATGGCTCAATTGTAATCATGTATAGTCTTTCCGCTGACTGGTTAGCACCCAACAAAACGCTTTTCACTTTATCTCGATACACGTGACAATAAACTAAACTACCCTCATCAATTATTTTCATCTCCTCCTCAAAAAACTCAATCAAGTTAGCAACTCATGACCTGCTTGGACAAAGCTTTGCTGACTATCAATATTTATCCTATTCTCTTTTAAATACGAGGCAATTCTATCTGAAGAACCATCTTCAATTGCTTCCCCACCATTGATGTGAGGCTTACTGGCCTATGATTTTCTGGCCAGAATTTCTAAACATTGGCAATTCTCCAGTCCTCCAGATCCTCACTTGTTTGTTAGAGGGAGCATAAAGATCTTTGTATTGGCCCCTGCAATCTCATCTCTTGCATCACTCAAACTAGGATAGATCTCATCAGATCTCACTAGAATAGATCTCATCAGGCCCTTGGGAGTTATCCACCTTAATGCTTTTCAAGAGATCCAGCATCACCTCCTTCTTGATCTCAAACTGCCCTAGCACATTAACATACACTGCACTGATCTCACTTCCCTCCATGTCCTTCTCTTGGTGAATACAGATGCAATATACACATTTAATACCTTGCCTACATCCTTTGACACCCGGCATAAATTGCTTACGTGATCCTTGCATGGCCCTCTTACCTTCTCCCTGTTTATACTCTTATTGGTAATGTACACACAACTTTACAACTCCTCCCCCTTCTGTGGTGGGGTAGACTGAGACTGACCCCCCCCCCCCACCCCTCAATTCTTTCCACTCATCACAAATTTCATGTTTCATGTGTTTGTGTTTTCATGACTGTTGGCAGATCAATTTGGCTCCTGGGATAAATAAAGTTCTATCATATATTAAAAAATCATATCGTACACATAAGGAGTGACATTCCTCACCTTCCTGTAAAAGGTCTTTGCGCATCATTTTGAGAGAATCTTCATCTATTTGGACGTCAAGCATGGCATCTTCATTTAGATAATTCAGCCAAAATTCTTGATCGAACAATAGATTCTCCAGGCAATGACCAATCAAACCTACAAGGCAATTAAAAAATTCAGTTGTAGGTTATAATAGATGCAAACAATTATTTGGTAACCTATGTATGGACAGCACGGTGGTGCAGCAGTAGAGTTGCTGCCTTACAGCACTTGCACAACAGGGACTCAGGTTTGGCCCAGGCTACGGGAGCTGTCTGTAAGGAGTTTGTACGTTCTCCCTTTGACTGTGTGGGTTTTCTCTGACATCTTCAGTTTCCTCCCATACTTCAAAAACATACAGATTTGTAGGTTAATTGGCTTGGCATAAATGTAAATTGTCCCTGGTGTGTGTAGGATAATGTTAATGTGCGGTCTTCGCCGGTCGCTGTGGACTCGGTGGGCCAAAGGGGCCTGTTTCCGCACCGCATCTGTAAATTAAACTATGATTAATTTCTATTTAAGAGAACAAGTTCTCAATTTTTTTAAATGTGTACACAATAATGCCAATCTTCGTGAGAAGGAATGGGTGATGTTTTGGGTCGAGACCCTTCTTCTGAAGAAACATTACCTATTCCTTCTCTCCAATGATGCTGCTTGCACCATTGAATTACTCCAGCATTTTATGTCTATTATAGTTTGAAGAACTGTTTTCACCATTATACTTTAGCAGGGAACACGAGGTAAACTATGAAATATGCTTGCAATATTCAAACGACATTACAAAAAAAGTGTTTCTACCTAGTGAGTAATATGATGAAAATTTCCAGATTTCTTCGAAAGTTTGAAAAGTAATCACCATCCTGTCTTGGTCACTATAAATGGACAGCAGCCTGGCTGAAAGCTCCTGAAATAATCAAGGGGAAAAACATTAAGGAACTCAAACCCAGCAGAAATAAATGTAGTGAGTAAAATTGTAAGACTGATCCACGTTTTGCCTCAGAAAGCAACATTAAATAGGAAACTAGACTAAATGGGACACGTTGGGTCCCTGTCACATGGGAGGCCTGGTCCCCCCAACACAACCCGTTCCCCAATGCAATATTCCACCACTCACCCGTTCCCCCAATGCAATATTCCACCACTCACACGTTCCCTCAATGCAACCCGTTCCCCCAACACAATATTGCACCACTCACGCATAGCCCCCAACTGCAGACACGGCTCATTCCCCCTCATTCCCCAGCACTCCCTCCCCTCCTCTTCTTTCCCCTCTCCTCCTCCCCTCGCCAATCCCTCCCTCACCACTCCCTCCTTCTCCTTTCCCCAACCCTCAGTCACTCCCTCCATAACTTCTCCTCTCCCTACCCTCCTCCGATCCCTCTATCCTCACCTATCCCTCCCCCTCTCCCCCACTTTCCCTCCTCACCTGCCAAGGATCTTTCCCCTCTCCTCCCCCAATCCCTCCCTCCCTGCCCTTTCCCCTACACTCAGTGACTCCCTGAGTATCTGCAGTTCTTCCTCCATGGGTGATGAATTGTGAGATGTGCTTGGCTTCACCATTGTAACAATAATGCTGCCGCCGCTGCTGCCTTTCCCCCAGAGCTGCAACATTTTGAGTATCTTTGATGGGACTCACTAGCCCTGGCGACTCCCTAAGTAGCTCCCAAATCCTTAAACTTTTTCAAGGACAAGAGCATCAGGCACAAGGAGCTTCTCCTCTGAGATGTACACCACCCTTCATTGTGGCCCTGTCTAGCTAATGGAACACCTCCCCAAAGGAAGTACTGCAACTGCTCAAGGTGGCAGCTCACTTTCACAGGAGTAATTAACTTCAGGAATGAATGTTTCCCCTGCTCAACATTCCCAAAAAAACATTTAGCAAATGAAAAAGTGTATTTGTGCAAGTAGAACTACAGGTATAACATTAACCGTTAAGATGGAATTTTTAAAGAATTTCGGTATTTTGTTTAAAAAAGGCTCATGCATGGAATTGAATTTGTTGTTTAGTTTAGTTTAGTGTTACAGAGCGTAAACAGGCCTTTGGTCAACGCCGACCAGCGATCCCCGCACAATTAACACTATCCTACACCCACTACGGACAATTTTTATATTTTTAAATGTGTGGGAGGAAACCGAAAATCTCGGAGAAAAGCCACGCAGGTCACGGGGAGAACGTACAAACTCCGTACAGACAGTACCCGTGGCCGGGTCTCTGGCACTGCATTCTCTGCATGGCAGTAACTTTACCGCTGCACCACCATGACTGCCCTAAGCCACTTATTGCCACTGAGCCAAGTGCTTTGCAGGATATTATTTGGGACAGCTAATTTTGAACAAGATTACAGGAGTAGGCCATTCAGCACTTTGAGTTGACACCGCCATTCAATATGATCATGGCTGATAATCCAGAGCCTGTACCCCGTTCCTGCTTTCTCTCCATATCCCTTGATTCTGTTGGCCCTAAGAGCTGAATCTGACTCTCTCTTGCATATCACTTCCTTCCACCCCTCAGTTTCTCCTGATCCATCTGAAGTCTAGCTCCCTGCACAACTAGGATAAGATTTGTTTTGGGTTGAACTTCATTGTCAACATCCTCATGAAGGATGCTTCAGGAAATGAATGAGAATCAGGATCACATTGTTGCAAGAATGTTTCAAGAATGCAAGGCCTTGGCTAACAGCATTTCCAGTTGTGCTTAAGTAAGGTGCTCCAGGATATTGGTTGGAAATCGGACATAATATAGTTCCCACTCCTTATCTTTCTTTTGCTACATATTTTGTGCGTTGTGACTTACGCTGAGGAGGGTTGTGACCTCCCCACAGTCATTCTCTAGAATTCGCAACTTTCCTCTCAGCATGTCCTGTAGCAAATCATCAGGAATTCCTGTTCTCTGTCTCTTCATTATCAGTTTCATTGAGATATCTGTCAAGGAAACAAAATGATATTTTCCCCCATAAAGACACTGCATTGCATTTTAAAATGTACAAATAGATTTTATTTATATCAGGGTCGACAACCTTGTTTTGCATAGGGGCCAGGACCCATGTCTGTGAGCGGATGGCGGGCCACATATATAAATATTTATATATTTAAGCAATATTATGTCTACTGAACATTGCAGTTAGTTTGAGACACTGGTATTGGAACTACCCTCAACCCTCTGTCCTAAACTTCATGCAGACCCTTTGTTACCCTCTCTTCCCCCTCCCCCCCCATTCGCTCTCTACCCCCTTCTCCCTCCCCCCTCCCTCTCTCCCTACCGGGGTGCACTGAGCACAAGGCACCACAGCTGCTGCAACTGCAACTACACTTTTACATCATTGGAACAGCGCCCACCAATCCAACTAACCTTGTACCCAGTTCGTGGGATTATATCAGTTCCGATTTTATGTATCAGCAAACAGGATTGCGAGGAAATTAAAGCAAGTCTTTATGTCACTGGCCAACAGTATTAAACAGTCTAAAAGAAGTCTAGATTACGGATAAAAATACGCCTGCGGGCCGGATGATTTCGGGTTAAGGGCCGGATCGGGCTCGTGGGCTGTAGGTTGCCGACCCCGGATTTATTTAGATAGTTACTGTCATTTTAAACTAGCGATTGTTGAGAGGGGATCTTATACAAACAGATAAAATTATTAAGGGATTGGACGCGCAGGAAAAATGTTCCCGATGTTGGGGGAGTCCAGAACCAGGGGTAGCTATTTAGAACTGAGATGAGAAAAAACCTTTTCACAGAGAGTTGTGAATTTGTGGAATTCTCTGCCTTAGAAGGCAGTGGAGGCTGATTCACTGGATGTTTTCTAGAGAGAGAGAGATTTAGCCCTTAGGGCTAAAGGAATCAAGGGATATGGGGATAACGCAGGAACGGGGTAATGATTTTAGATGATCAGTCATGATCATTGAATGGCAGTGCTGGCTCGAAGGGACAAATGGCCTACTCCTGCACCTATTTTTCTTGGATAGAGCTCTTAGGGCTCGCGGTATCAAGGGATATGGGGAGAAGGTAGGAACGAGGCACTGATTGTGGATGGTCAGCCAAAATCACAAGATCACACTGGCTCGAAGGGCCAAATGGCCTACTCTTGCACCTATTGTCTATGTATCTAAGGACAGTGAATCTCTACATGGTGCTTCCTGCTGGATATAATATGCACAATAACATTACTTGTTCCCCTGCAACATTCAGGGTTGCCGGAAAAGTGGTGCCAAAGAATTCGAACCTTGTATTTTTTTTCTTAAACACATTGAATCCCCTTTATACTCATCTGACATTTACATATATGTTGGGAAAAATAAACTCACTGATATTTTAACATAGAACATAGAACAGTGCAGCACAAGGTCTAGTCATGATTTTGATATGAAACAAGAATCATGTCATGAATCACTCTGACCTGCAACTTCATTGCCACATGACCTCCCACATGCAGAAGTTGCCAAATGAGTTACAAATCCAAATTAATTATAAAATTCTTAAAGGATTGGACAGGCACGATGCAGGGAAAATATTCCCGATATTGGGGGAGTCCAGAACCAGGGGTCACAGTTTAAGAATAATGGGAAGGCCATTTAGGACTGAGTTGTTGAGGAAAAACGTTTTCACCCAGAGAGTTGTGAATCTGTGGAATTCTCTGTCATTGTGGCAGTGGAGACCAATCCACTGGATTTTTTAGAGAGTTAGATTTAGCTCTTAGGGCCAAAGGAATCAAGGGATATGGGGAGAAAGCAGGAACGGGGCATTGATTTTAGATGATCAGCCATGATCATTGAATGGTTGAATGGCTCGATACAAGATACAAGATACATTTAATTGTCATTTGGACCCCTTGAGGTCCAAACGAAATGCCGTTTCTGCAGCCATACATTACAAACACATAGACCCAAGACACAACATAATTTACATAAACATCCATCACATCGCTGTGATGGAAGGCCTAATAAACTTATCTCTCCACTGCACTCTCCCCCCCCCCTATGTCAGAGTCAAAGGCTCGAAGGGCCGAATGGCCTACTCCTACACCTATTTTTAATGGGGTTTTTTAAATATTCAACCATAATGGCATAAAATCTAATTCCAAAACATTCTGGGAGAACAGAAACTTGCTGAGAAACAGACACATATACCAGATTGCAATAATCTGGGAATTAATACTACACTATGTTTGTGCACACAGCCTTATTTCATGCCTTATGATAAACCATTTACAGAAAAATAATGTGCTTCTTTCCACAAGGCAAAATACTTCACAGGGTTCAAGTCAATGTCTTACATACAAATTATTTCCCCTTCTCCACTGCCTGATCCATTTAGCACATGCAGTATTTCCTGATTTGTTCTTTAATTTCTCGCAAGAGAAGTTGCAGATTTTTCATTTATTGAACAATTGATTCAAGGAACTCAAGTCACTTCAAAGCGCTGGGTTAAATCTGCAGCAATTGTGGGTCTTTCTCCATTTGTAAATAATCATTATGCCTGCTGCCACTGCATTCTTCATCAGCCGTGCCACGCTGCTTAAAAGCTAGTTCGAACTCTGCATTACTTCTGAGTCCAATAATCTCAACACAATGCTTTCAGATTTGCTGACCACGATGAGAGGATATACTTCCTTTCTGCAAACACTCAGCACATCAGCATTCAGTTTCTTATCTTAATGCACAAGGGTAATCCACTTAAAATGCGAGTTATGAACTCCCTTTGCTCAACAAAAACTTCCTGTTTATTAAGTATGTCTAAATTCCATCAACACTTTGGTCAGCATTTTTACGGAGATGAGGAAACACTTTTTCACACAGAGAGTTGTGAGTCTGTGGAATTCTCTGCCTCAGAGGGCGGTGGAAGCCAGCTCTCTGGATACTTTCAAGAGAGAGCTAGATAGGACTTAAAGATAGCGGAGTCAGGGGATATGGGGAGGAGACAGGAACGGGGTACTGATTGCGGATGATCAGTCATGATCACATTGAATGGCGGTGCTGGCTCGAAGGGCCGAATGGCCTAATCCTGCACCTATTTTCTATTGAATGGACTCCTCAGCCCACCATGTCCGTAATGCCAAATTAAACTATTTTCATCTACTCGCACGTGATCCATATCTCTTCATTACCTGCATTTCACGTGCCTATCCAAAAGTCTCTGAAATGCCACTATCATATCTGCCTCCACCTTCAACCCTGACAGTGCAGTGCGTTCCAGGCACCCTCTATCCACTACACTGTGTAAAATAAAAACTTTTCCCACACAACCCATTTAAATTCTCTCTCTCTCTCTCTCACCTTAAAGCTATGCTCTCTAGTCTTTGACAATTCCATACTGGAAAGGTTTAGATTGGCGATTCTATATATAATATACTTTCTATCGTCTCCTCTCAATCTTAGATGTTCCAAAGAAAATAATCCAAGTTTGTCTCACACTAAACTCACACTTGCTTGGATTAAACTGCCATTTCTCAGCTCATTTCTCAGCTATATCCCATTGTATATTTTGACAGCTGCCCTCGGGGTCTGCAACTCTCCCAATTGTAATAAGTAACTCCATCCTTCTGCAGGATTCAGTCTGGTGAACCTTTGCTATATTTTCTCTATAGACAAACCTTTCTCATATAGCCTTTACATGATGTTGGTGAATCTGCGAAATGCATTGCCACAGAAGGCTATAGGGGCCGTGTCAGTGGATATAAGACAGAGATAGATAGATTCTTGATTAATACAGGTGTCAGAGATTATGGGGAGAAAGCAGGAGAATGGGGTTAGGAGGGAGAGATAGATCAGCCATGATTGAATGGCGGAGTATACTAGATGGACCGAATGACCTAAATCTACTCCTATTCCTTATGACTTTACACTGGAATAATCCCAATGAGAGTTTTTATTTTTAAATCTGGGGCCAATGAAGTCAGACCTGTAACCAGATACCAAAAACATTCACTTTGACCCTTGTTCTGCTCTATTATGTAAACTGCACTGGAGTGGTATTGATCCAACCAATATGTTGCATTGGAATGATTTGCTCAAGAATTTCCTCTTCTGCTCCCTTCTGCTCATCTATGTGCATTTATACACATATACATATATATATATACACATATACATATAACAACATACACACACACGCAAAGGCAGCTTTGCATTTAGTGATGATACCCTTACAGTTTAACAAAATTGGTATTCTAAAAAAAAAACGCGTTTATTTGCAGCAAAAATCACTGCAAAGTCTGAAAATACAATAGATTTAAAATCTAAATATTGAAAATAAATACCATTCCACCAACAGAGGAAAAACAGATTACTGGTTTGGGAACAATGTCTTCCACATTACATCATTAAAGGATACAACACAAAACATTAATTGATCTTTCTGGATATGCTCTCAGAAATCAAGAAGCTATTGATCGGCTATACTTAGTCTGGGTTAGCAGCATGCAATTTATAAATAAGTATTGATAAATACCAGTATCTCACATTCATAGATCAATGAAGAAAATACATACATCAGTGACAATCAGACTTGCTTAATAAACTGACCATGTGATAAATCTATAAAATAAGCAGCGAGTCAGGGGGAAATTTTCATTTTTCTTTTATAATGGCTATTAAATACACACAATGATTATTGACTTTTCATATTTAACTTTTGTTTTTTGACAGGTGATTTGCCAAATTTGTCATTGCGTTCAATCATAGCCTCACACGGCCAGAGGGCTAGGTTTGATCCTGATCTTAGATGCTGTCTGCGTGGAGTTTGCACAATCTCCCTGTGATTGTGTGGGTTTCCTCCCCCGTCCCAAAGACATGTGGGTTTGTAGGTAAATTGCCCTCTTTAAACTGACCCCAATGTGTAGGAATGATGAGGATAAGGATAACATAGAACAAGTGTGAACGGGTGATCAATGGCCCTCTACCGACCCTCAGTCTGAAGAAGGGTCTCGATCCGAAACATCACCCATTCCTTCTCTCCAGAGATGCTGCCTGTCCCGCTGAGTTACTTCAGCATTTTGCGTCTATCTTTATCAATGGTCGGAGTAGACTCAGTGGATGAAACAGCTTATTTCCATAAACTAAACAAAAGCTTAACTTTGTGTCATTCTGAAAATTCAAATTGATAAAACTGGAAATATGTGCCTGAAAACATTGTATCTATCAAAATTATTAAAAATAGTTTCTGCCATATGCTGAAAGGTGACCACAGTTCCAAGTCGAATTGCAAGAATTAATCAAACATCTTCTTGAAATTTATCTTCTTATCATCTTCCTGAACTTTTCTGTACAAAATCTTTTTATGCTTCTGACAATATTGCATCATTGTTTAGTTTAGTTTAGAGATACGGCGTGGGAACAGGCCCTCTTCATATCCATAACTATTTCAAAGTTAATAGAACTGTAGTTGCTGGAACCCAAAAGGCATAACACATGCACTTCAGTCATTTGCTCTTCCCAGTTTCCATAGTCTAGGTCAAGCTTTGCTCTCTCCTTGGTAGAATCCTCTACATGTTGGCTAAGGGAAGCTTTACTGAACACATTTGACAAATTCCACCTAGTCTTCTTAATTCAAGGAGGGCTAACTTCAATAGCACAGGGTGGTTGAATTAAACATTTGTATCTAAAAACCATGATCTTTAGTTCTAAAAAAAAAGGCATAACTCATGTCAAATGAGCAGCACAGTGGTGCAGCAGTAGAGTTGCTGCCTTACAGCACTTGCAGCGCCAGAGACCCGGGTTCGATCCCTACTACGAGTGCTATCTGTACAGAGTTTGTACGTTCTCCCCGTAACCACGTAGGCTTTCTCTGAAATCTTCAGTTTCCTCCCACACTACAAAGATGTACAGGTATGTAGGTAAATTGGGTTGGTATAAGTGTAAATTGTCCCTAATGTGTGTAGGTTTAGTGTTAATGTGCAGGAATAGCTGGTCGGTGCAGACTCAGTGGACCGAAGGGCCTGTTTCTGCACTGTATCTCTAAACTAAACTTAACTAATTAAGCCCTTCTTCTTGCGTATGGCGTGCACAGCCTAGTTGTCGGACAACTTGTTCTCTTTGATCTTATTTAATTATGCACGCCAGTTCGATTGCATTTGTCGAAACAGGGCGGACCACGTGAAGGTTGCAATCTCCCACCCCATTAAGCCCTTGGTACCATGGCAGTCCCAGTCTATAATGGGAAAACTAAAGTTCCCTACGATGATAACCCTAATAGTATTGCAGCTGCCTGCAATCCCCCTGCATATTTATTCTTCTATAAGCGCTGTAAGGCAACAACCTTACCGCTATGCTACTGTGTCACTCTAATCTCTAGTGTTTCCAGGTATCAACTGGACTGTCAATATATTACAGCATGTGGTGTTTTAACCGCAAAGTCAATTCCTGCCACCTTCGTTTCTGACAAATAATGTGCATATCCACATCTGAACTGAGGTTTACACACCTTCCACACACGCATGAAACTGGCTTCTCTGATTAATTGTGCACCAGTGTCAGTTTCCTGCAGCTGACAGGGCTGCAAGTTATTGTACCTGGTGCTTGTGACAAAACTATGAATATTGCCAATTATTCTTCTAATTCCCATCAACTATTTGGATGCTTATGGTACATTTCCACCAAAGAGGATAAAAGATCAGCTTCTTTTATCTCTCAGCTCTACCCATACAAACCACCAGTAATGTCATCTCTACGACTGCCGTGCCGTTTCCTTTCATCTGGAAAGTAACTCCCCTTCCTCTTGGACCCTCAACTCTATCTAGCCTGCAGCACCTGTACCCTGGAACGTTAAGCTGCCAGTCCTGACCCTCCCTTAGCCAGGACTGGCATTTTTTTCTCCCCCAAATAGCCATGGGTTTAGTTTAGTTTAGAGATACAGCTTCAGCCCACCGGGTCTGCACCGACCAACGATCCCCGCACACTAACTCTGCCCTACACATACTGGAGACAATTAACCTACGAACCAGCGCGTCTTTGGAGTGTGGGAGGAAACCGAAGATCTCGGAGAAAACCCACACAGGTCACGGGGAGAACAAACAAACTCTGTACAGACAGCACCCGTAGTCGGGATCGAACTGGGGTCCCTGGCACTAAAAGCGCTGTAGGGCAACAACTCTACCGTTGCGCCACCATGCCTACCACGGGATGTCAAAACAGAGTTGAGAATACGAAAGATCGTTCACATCAAGGAAAGACACAAAATAGTTACGTTCTGAACAATGTCGGACAGATCGGGGGTAGACAGATCCCCCCCGCCACGGGTACCATGTAATCCCGTGCTACCTGCTCCATGGTTGGATAGTCGCCGACTAAACCGTCTCCCCCACCTGGTTTGCCAGGTGAGGAGGGGGCTGTGGACCCCCAGCAGGACCAAAAACAAGAGGGCAAAGAGCAGATGAGCTCCTAGCGATCCAATGGCCACCCACACTTCAGTGACAGTTGCGATCACTGTCGCACACAGCATTGTGAGGCACCGTGCCCGTTGATGTTTTCAACGATGATGATGAACAACTAATTCAAAGTTTTTTCAAAACAAAAATACTTCCTCCAACAAAAAAAATATTGTGAAACAATTCAGAACATTGAATTAATTACAATGGAAGCCTTCAGCAAGTACCAGTTTTCTTTGAGTGGTAGTAGAGAATTGGTGGCAGATTTGTCAAATACACATCATCATAGCATTAATAGGCAAAGAGAATCCAGGAAAACATCACACTGCCATGTTAAAATGTGACAAAATTGAAGCTATTGCTTTGCTCATATTCCACCATAACAATGACATTGATTATGAAAGTCACCAGCAACCAACGTCATTAAAAAGAGGGAGTGCTGCTTAACTAATCTTCTTGATCTTAAAGGGGAAACTAAAATATATAATCATATATGTATAAAATCATGAGAGGAATAGATCGGGTAAATGCACAGAGTCTCTTGCCCCAGAGTAGGTGAATCGAGGACCAGAGGGCATAGGTTTAACTCGGGTGAAGGGGGAAATATTTAATAGGGGTAATTTTGCACATTTTGCAGTTTTGCACAATAAAGCATATTTGGAAAAGTTACCAAACGGTGAGATTGCACCAAGAGTCGTTGTTGCAAAGCCCACTCCCGGCTACAGTGACCGATATGTGCGGATTTTAAATGAATTCAGTCCCTCGAGTTACCTACAGTTCAAGCAGGACTCCATGCTCGTGTGGCTGCGTCGTGGAGGCGGCCTGGCCACTCGGCCCGTCTCCCCGGGGAGATCCCGGCTGTCCGCTGCACCGGGCAATGTCCCTCTCTCTTGTGTCGCAGCGCAAGGGAGTGAATCGTTGCCGGCGGCCGGACTGTCCCGCTCGGCGGTCTCCATCACCCCGCCGGCTTGTCTGTGTCTGTCTGTCTGGTTGACTTGACTTGACACCGCCTCCTCTTGCCGCTGCAGCTCTCTAAAAGTTTCCACCGACGCTCACAAGAAGTTTCATGCTCAACTCTCCTGCGAAAATCTGCCAGTGAATGCCCGCGGGACTTCCTATTTTGGACTTGCACCGAGGCACATGAGAGCGGCGGCCGGCACTCCTCTCCTCTCCTCTCCTCTCCACCGCCACTACTCGTGACGGTCTGTCTGAGCAGCAGGTGGGATGGTTGCAGGAAGGAACTGCAGGTGCGGGTTTAAGCCGAAGATAAGACACAAAATGCTGGAGTAACTCAGCCGGGCAGGCAGCAAGGAAAGGGTGGGATGTCCCGTCCAACACACCCCTCCCTGCAAGGTCGGAGAACCAAGCACAATTTTCCACATTTGCTGATTTATACAAAATGTATCATTTTTTAAAATATTATATATATTTTTTACATTTCGGTCTTGACTTGCAACAGAGTTCTTTTTTTCATCAAAATGCTGGATTTACAGTAACATTACCTCACTTTTTTTCTATGTGTAAGAAAGAACTGCAGATGCTGGTTTAAATCGAAGGTAGACGTAAAATTCCGGAGTTAAGGGCCTGTCCCACTTTCCCGAGTTATTCACGAATTCTCCCGAGTTTTCAAACTCGCAGAATGTCCGTAACGAGGCTGTATGAGTCGGTGGATATATCGTAGCGGCTCGTTATGCCAGGCGTAGGTACTCGGGGCATCACGTAAGTCGGGACGTTTTTTTAACCTGAAGGAAAATATCCACAAGCAAAAAATATAGCCTTGAGTACCTACGGCTGGCATAACGAACCGCTACGATATATCCATGGACTCCTACGGACTCGTTACAAACATTCTGCGAGTTTGGAGAATTCGTGAATAACTCGGGAAAGTGGGACAGGCCTTACTCAGCGTGTGAGGCCTGAAACGTCGCCCATTCCTTCTCCCCAGAGATGCTGCCTCACCCGCTGAGTTAAAGGGCTGTCCCACTGTACAAGCTAATTCAAGAGCTCTCCCGAGTTTAAAAAAAAATCAAACTCTTGGTCTTCTTTTCGTGCCTTTGAAGCTGGTTGGTTATATGACAGTTTCCCATTCCTTTACACAGTCCTTTGCGTTTTTATTGAACACTGCAAGATCCTTTGGGCTGCACTGGTTGGGTAGTAGGGGGCAGACAAGGCAGTGCTGCATTGTATGGTCCTCTTCTCCACATTCACAGGTGGTTTGGCCAGTTTCATAGCCCCATCTGGCCATGGCAGCTTTTGATCGCCCTGTTCCTGTTCTCCGGCGGTTGAGCGTCTTCCACTGGACCCATGGTGCTTCTGAGCCCGGAGGGAGGGTTTCAGAAGGAGGGATACCCATGTCAGTAGGAGGGGGGTCGTCCTCAAGCCTTTTTGTCCATAGTTGGAGTCTGGTTTCTTCCCGTGATGCTATTAGGGGCTGGACATGGCTGAGAAAGTTTCTCCTGAACTTCAGCCGTTGGGCCGGGGGTACATGTCCGTAGAGGAGGTGGCGTTCATCACTGATGGCCTTAGTCATCTCTAGTCGGCTGGTGACTTCCCGTCTCACATCAGCTGGGGCAATGCCAGCGAGGAGGTGCAGGTTGTTTATGTTGGTGGGCTTCAAGCAGCCAGTGATTGAGCGGCAGGTGTTATTCAACGCTGGGTCTAATTTCTTGGCATGGGATGATCTCTCCCAAACAGGACACGCATGCTCCGCAGAGGAGTAGCGCAGGGCCAGAGCAGTAGATCTTAATGTGTGTGCTGTGGCTCCCCATTTGGAGTTGGTCAGCTTCCGGAGGATGTTATTTCGGGAGTTAACTTTCAGTTTTGTGTTTTTGACGTGTTCCTTATAGGAGAGAGTGCGATCCAGTGTTACACCAAGGTAGACAGGGTTGGTGCAGTGCTCAAGAGGTGTTCCAGACCATGTGATGTTAAGGGGTCTGTTTGCTTCCCGGCTCCTGAGATGGAACGAGCAGGCTTGGGTCTTCGCAGGGTTTGCGTGTAGGTGGTTGCGCTCGTAGTAGTGCATGGAAACTCGTGGTAAGCACGTAGAATGTACGTAGCAGGTATGTCGGAACTTGGGACGTCTCTTAACGGCTCGTAACGCTAACGGCAGGTACTCGGGAAACGCGGTAAGCACAGGAAGACTCGTGAAGATTTTTCACAAATGTTGAAAAATGTCCACGAGAGCCCCGAGTACCTACGAGCGGCTATTACCGTAATTCTCCGAGTTCGAATTAGGGGCAACTCGGGAGAACTCTTGAATTAGCTCGTACAGTGGGACAGGCCCTTTACTCCAGCATTTTGTGGCTGCCCTCACTTTTTTCTAATTCTTTCATCTGATGGAGTACATGAGTTTTCAACTCGCATTTTTTGGGAATCTAACAAGGACACAGTTTGTTTTTTAGCAAGTCTTTTATTTATTGAACTTTTTTTTAAAATGGTACCTATTAAGTGATGTGTCCATAGTACTACTTATGCTGCTGCAAGTAAGAATTTCATTGATCCTTCTCAGTACATATGAAAAAATTAAACACTCTTGGCATTTCGATAACTTGCTTTCGTCCCCTAGTGCAGGACAGAATTGATGGTCAATGTGCTGGTGGAGGAGCAAATACAACAGGCTGATTTGTCTTGAATGGTGTTGAGGTTCTTCAAGATAGACACAAAATGCTGGAGTAAAGGGCATGTCCCACTTGGCTGTCTTTCTCGCGCCATTTACACAACCTGCTAGCGTGTGGATAGCATGTGGATAGCCTGTGGGTAGCGCGGGGACAGGCGCGTGGTGTGGAGGAGTGTGGAGTGGCATGGAGGAGTGTGGACTTCATCCTGCACGAAATCTTCACGCGCCACCGGCCTGTCGTGTAACTGACGGCCAAAGTGGGACAGGCCCAAGACCCTGACACGATGCAACGTCTCACCTCCAACAGCAGCAGAAGCAGGCAAACGATCGCCGAGCTCGGCCTGGGGCTCACAGCCGTTGCGGACCCGGATCTGCCTCCACTCCTACTCCCAGAGAGGGGCCAAGACGATTGGTGGAGATAGACACAAAATGAAGGAGTAACTCAGCGGGACCAGCAGCATCTCTGAAGAGAAGGAATGTATGACGTTTCGGGTCAAGACCCTTCTTTCAGACTGAAGAAGAGTCTCGACCCGAAACATACCCATTGCTTCTCTCCAGAGATGCTGCCATTCCCGCTGAATTACTCCTCCATTTTGTGTCCATCTTCAAATGACGTCACGCGCTCCAGACGGCTGTGCGGGCGCATGATGATGAGCGCGACTCTCGCGGGACCGTCACTACTGGCCTGTCGCGTAAGTGACGGCCCAAATTGTAGGAAAACTTGTTCTATTTGATCTTATTTGATTGTGCACGCCAGGTTGATTGCATTCGGCGAAACAGGGCAGAACACGTGAAGGTTGCAATCACCCACCCCTTCCATACCTTGCAATTAGGGGCAATTTACAGAAGCCAAAGGCCTTCAAAACCTGCACGTCATTGGAATGTGGAGAATGTGAAACCGGAGCACCCAGAGATGACCCACAAGGTCACAGGGAGAACGTACAAACTCCACACATAGTCAGGACCGAACCTAGGTCTCTAGTGCTGTGCCACTGGGGGAATGGTGCTGAGCTTATCCTGCTACCCCAACATCATGCCAGTAATCATCAGGATGTTGCCTGGATTAGAGAGGGTGAGCTATAAGGAGAGATTGGACAAACTTGGATTGTTTTCTCTGAAGAGTCGGAGGCGGAGAGGTGACCTGCTAGAAGCATGTAGATTTATGAGAGCCATAGATAGAGTAGATGGAGTAAATGTCAAATACTGGTGGATGCAGATACAACAGTGACATTTAAGTGCCATTTAGACAGTCACATGAACATGTAGGGAATGGAGGGATGTAGACTATATTCAGGCAGGTGGGATTAGTTTAATGTGTAGGAAGGAATTGCAGATGCTGGTTTAAATCAAAGATAGACACAAAGTGCTGGAGTAACTCAGAAGGACAGGCAGCATCTGTGGATAGAAGAAATGGGTGACATTTCGGGTCGAGCACCTTCTTCAAATTCTTTAGTTTTGCTTCTTTAGTTTAAATTGACATCATGGTTTGTACAAGCATGGCCTATGCTGTTCTGTATTTAGTCCCTGTACTTAACTGAAGTGCATAAAAAAGCCAAACCAAGCTGAAAGTCCGTACGCAGGAGATACTCAGGGAGGTCTCAACTGTGCCATTGTGACAGTCTTTTGCCGAGGATCGCCAGTGTTGGAGCTCTGATCGCGGGGCATGTGGACTTTAACACCATGAAGCCAGCGGTCTCCGGTAAGAAGCGGCTGACTCGGGAGCTCCATGCCACGGAGTGTTCCGATCCATCCCGACGACGGAGTTTCCATCATCCCGACAAGAGGGCTTGAACAGCGGACCGTCGGCAGCAGCAATGCGGAGGGTTCAAGGCCCCGACCACGGGTGAACAAAGGAGGAAGATGACTGAACTTTATTGCCTTCCATCACAGTGAGGAATGTGGATTCCACTGTGGTGGATGTTTATGTTAAACTTTGTTTTATGTTCTGTGTGTAATTTTGCTTTTTTACTCAGTATGGTAACTCAAATATCACTGTACCTTAATTGGTACATGTGCCAATTAAATTGAATCTTGATCTTGAATTTTGAATTTTAAATCTTTGACTGCAGGAAAAGATTGGTACAGTCGGTTAATGCTGAAAGGCTTTTTATTTCAGTTTTGGGAGTCTATGATATTCAGAAATGTTTTAAAAACTATTAGAATGATTGCACATTTAAACATGTGAATGTTGTACACCATTAAAATTAATAATGTAAGTGTAGATCACAACAGACAACAGGTGCAGGAGTAGGCCATTCGGTCCTTTGAGACATCACCGCCATTCAATGTGATAATGGCTGATCATCCACCATCAGTACCCCGTTCCTGCCTTCTCCCCATGTACCCGTAGCTCTCTCTTGAAAGCATCCAGAGAACCGGCGTATACCACCCTCTGAGGCAGAGAATTCCACAGACTCACAACTCTCTGTGTGAAAATGTTTTTCCTCATCTCCGTTCTAAATCCCGCTCTGTGGTAAAGAAAGCTTTTGGTATGCTAGCCTTTATAAATCAGAGCAATGAGTATAGAAGCTGGGATGTAATGTTAAAATTGTACAAGGCATTGGTGAGACCAAATCTGGAGTATGGTGTACAATTTTGGTCGCCCAATTATAGGAAGGATGTCAACAAAATAGAGAGAGTACAGAGGAGATTTACTAGAATGTTGCCTGGGTTTCAACAACTAAGTTACAGAGATAGGTTGAATAAGTTAGGTCTTTATTCTCTGGAGCACAGAAGGTTAAGGGGGGACCTGATAGAGGTCTTTAAAATGATGAGAGGGATAGACAGAGTTGATGTGGACAAGCTTTTCCCTTTGAGAATAGGGAAGATTCAAACAAGAGGACATGACTTCAGAATTAAGGGACAGAAGTTTAGGGGTAATATGAGGGGGAACTTCTTTACTCAGAGTGTGGTAGCGGTGTGGAATGAGCTTCCAGTGGAAGTGGTGGAGGCAAGTTCATTGGTATCATTTAAAAATAAATTGGATAGGCATATGGATGAGAAGGGAATGGAGGGTTATGGTATGAGTGCAGGCAGGTGGGACTAAGGGGAAAAAAATTTTGTTCGGCACGAACTTGTAGGGCCGAGATGGCCTGTTTCCGTGCTGTAATTGTTATATGGTTATATGTTATATGGTTAAATTAAATGGCTTACCCCTTATTCTTAAACTGTGGCCCATGGTTCTGGACTCCCCCAACATCGGGAACATGTTTCCTGCCTCCAGCATGTCCAAACCCTTAATAATCTTATATGTTTCAATAAGATACCCTCTCATCCTTCTAATTTCCAGAGTATACAAGCCCAGCCGCTCCATTCTATTAACATATGACTGTCCCGCCATCCTGGGAATTAACCTGGTGAACCTATGCTGCACTACCTCAATAGCTTTATTTACATAATAATAGCATAATAGCATCAATTAAAGTATTAAACTGAGGTAAAATACCAAAAAAACAGGCTTCACTAGTTCTCCAGGTTGAGAATTTCGAATGGAAATGAGTCAGGTCTGATTGAAGAACTACGAGATGTGTCCATTTCCTTTGATCTGACGGCTTCAGGAAGCAGGGTGAAAACTACCAGGGCTGAAAAGTAACCATGGCAACCTTGACCCACATTCGGAAATTCTCTCTGGAATTGGAGCCTGAATATAGGTGGACAGATAATCATTAACCAGTAATGCCAGGAATACATAACGCAAAGTCATTTCCAAGTATCTGGCCTAGCAATAGTGAATGAAGCAAACATTGGTATATTCCTGTGTTGGAAGGAACTGCAGATGCTGGTGTAAACAGAAGATAGACACAAAATGCTGGAGTAACTCAGTGGGACAGGCAGCATCTCTGGAGATAAGGAATAGGTAACGTTTCGATGTTGAGACCCTTTTTCAGACCCTATTGTTCTAATATCCTAATTCCTATATTCCTAATGTCCACTGTTCCCATGCACAATGAGAAAATGTAGGATTCGATGGAATTGAATGATTTATGTGGAAAGATATTCAGTGGCCGAGCTTGGTTTGTCTGGTTCATTTGATAAACAGTTGGAGAATTATTTTGTTGCAACCATATAATATGCTGAGTTTTTTCATTTTAAAACAGTGTTTAGCTTAGAAATACAGCATTTGGCCCACTGTGTCTGCGCCGACCAGCAATCCCCTATGCACACTAGGGATAATTTACAATTAAACCAAGCCAATTAACCTACAAACCTGTACATCTTTGGAGTGTGGAAATCGGAGATCCTGGAGAAAATCCAGGCAGATCATGGGGTGAATGTACAAACTCCATACAGACAGCACCCATAGTTAGGATTAAACCTGGGTCTCTGTGCTGCGCCACCGTGCTATTCATTATTTCCCGTGACTTATTTTCCTTCCTGTTGTAGGGTTTTAAAACTTTAAAGCGGTGTCATCTAGCCACTCCCTCTCATTCATCTCACAATTTTTGCACAATATTTGATCTTTCTGACTATGTCCTATATGTTTAAGAAACCATCCCTTCAATGTAATGTAAATATGAACCAATGTAAAGCAGACAATTGTTGTACTCAAGCTGAAGCTGAATTGTTCTACACAATTGTTCTACTCAAGCTGAAGGAGGGTGGTGTTGGAAGCTCTATGCTGCCAGTTAGCAGTCTCTCTGTTTCTCTGTTTCACTACTAATCAGACTTCTCCATCATCTGCCATCAGCACTCTTTCGATGAATCTTATTGTAATCATAATCATACTTTATTGGCCAAGTATGTTTTGCAACATATGAAGAATTTGATTTGCCATACAGCCATACCAATAAAAAGCAACAGAACACACAAAATACATTTTAACATGAATATCCGCCACAGTGACTCCTCCACATTCCTTGATGGAAGGCGAAAAAAAGTGAATGATACAAAGGACATTTATTATCACATAGACCAATTGGTGTAGTGAAATTTGACTTGCCATTGCAGCACACAAATAAAGATAAGACACAACTTCAAAGAATTTAACAGTAAACATAAACACATAAAAACATCCCCCCACAATGGTTCCCACTGTGGGGCAAGGCAGCAAAAGTCCAGTCCCGTCCCTGTTCACCCATAGTCGGGCCTATTGAGGCCTCTGCAGTCACCGCTATGGCAGCCCGATGCTTCAGGCCCTCTTGCCGGATGATGGAGTTCTGGCATCGGGTGAAAATTCTCAGCGGCTCGGAGTGTCTGGAGGGGCTGCTTCCTCCCCGGAGACCGTGGCTCCCAAAGTCCACGGGCCGCGCTGGTCGGAGCTCCGACCCTGGCGATCTTGTCGTGAGATCCCAGGCTCCGCGGTGTTTAAAGTTCAGCGCCGCCCGCGGCTGGAAGCTCCACAGACTGCAGCTCCGCGATGTTGGAGTCGGCAGTCACAGCACTCCGGAGCTTACTGCACGGCAACCTGGGTAAGGCATCGCCCGCTCCACGATGGTGCCTCAGCGCTGACCCGCCGCCAAAGCTGAAGTCCTGGCCGGTCCCGGCAGGAAAATGCCGCTCCAGTCTGCCCGTAGGCCGCGAGGAAGGGGCGAAGATACGGCTCAGAGAAAAGCCGCATCTCCGACCAGGTAGCATCTGCGACCCCCCTCCCCTCCCATCAACATAATAAAAAGACTAAAAGGCCCCCAACACAAACACTTTTAACTAACTAAAAATTAAAAAAAAGGGTGACAAGACTAACGGCTGCTGGCAGGGCAGCCATACTCAAAAACGCCTCTTAAATCTCTCCCTTCTTTGTACTCTAGCGGCCTCTAATCTTCCGTTGATGGGACGATCTTACTCCCGTAGCCGGAGGCGGGTCTCCTCATCGGGACGATCAAGCTCCTACATTGGGAGGGAATCACAGCTCCCCCACGCTGAGCGATCTACCCCGGGTCGGGGCTAGACGAACATCGTGTGGCTTTTGGAGCTTCCCGACATCAGTCTCAACCCGAGACTACGAGCTCCTTGATGTTAAAGACCGCAGGTCGCGGTTGGAGCGTCGACCCCAGACAAGGAATCGGCTCCAATGGTAAGTCCACGCCCCGCGGTGGGGCTCAAAGTCAGTCCCGAGCAAGGCCTCCAGCTCCACAATGTTAGGCCGCAGAGTGACCGGAGATCGCATCTTCGGCAAGGTAAGAGATTGAAAAAAATTCCCACACCCCCCACATAAAACAAACCCAAGAACATTAACACAAACTTTTAAAACACACTAAAAATAACAAAAAAAAGATGAAAAGGACAGACTGACTGTGGGCGAGGCTGCCATCGAAGCACCACCTGGTGGACTTCAAGACACAGCACTTTGTAAATTCAAGACACAGCACCTAGTTTTCTGAGTGGGGTGTATATATACAGAAAGAGATGATTGAGTGTGATCCTCATCTTTGCACATGAGGGATGTGTTCCAAACTTTTCCCAGGCTGTTCTGCTTAATGTCAAAATATGATGAAAAGTCAATTTTACTTGGACAATAGCCATGGCAAAGGCACTGTTTAATTCTTTATAAGTGTTTTGGTATCATGCCGGAAATCCTGGCACATTTCCTGTTCCTGCAAGGATCTGTTTATGCAATCTCTGCTGACAGAGATACTCCAGCACTAAACACTCCAAATCAACTAAACTAAAGGAGCCATGTCAAAGATTTGTAGGAAATATTCCGTGTCCAAGTTTGGAAAGAAAAGACCGATGCCACCACACGATCACAGAGCAAACTGGTGATCTACTGCATATGGAAATAGGGACTTAAGATGCAGCAGCAATTTTTCTCATGAGTAGGCCAAGACACCACAATGTGAATTAGTTATTCAATTGGAAGAGATCCAAAATCCACATCGTAACACTTCCTGATAAGATAAAAAAGGAAACCATCGACACCTTTGTGCTTATGCTGCCACTCATGGTCATTTCCAACAGGAAAATGCCACATTCCCTATAAATTATGATCTCTCACATGCCCAATTATTGAGTGATACAGTATGGAAACCGTGTGCGGACGTGGCGCCAATGGACGAGATGCCGAAGCAAAGAAGTGGAAGCCAAGTAACCGAATGGAAAGAAAGCCGAAATGCCAACTAACCGATAGGGTGGGACGCCTAAAAACCAACTAACCGAAAGGCTGCATCACCTAAAAGCATACTCACCGAATGGCCGCTCTGCTGAAACGCCACCTACCCGAAAAGCGGCGTCGCCTACAAGCCAACGAATCGAATGCCGCTCAACAGAAAAGTCAAATAACGGACGTTGCCGGGGGACGGGACTTGTCAGTGATCGGTCCAGACCCCCGCGTCCATCACATCACTGTGGAGGGATGAACATTGTCCCAAACCTCCGCTCCACCCGACCCGCAGCCCACGGAGGGTGGCCGTGGGAGAGTGGGGGCTGTCCCGAGGGATGCGCACCTTCGGCCGCTTTAAACTTGGTGCTTGGGTTCAGATTGCCCAGTCACCATTGGCTTGTGTGGGAAAATGACATCTACCCTCCTCTACCCCTTCTCCCCCCCTCTCTCTCTCTCTCTGTTCTCCCTTCTCTCTCTTTCCACTTCTCTCTCTCCCCCTCCCCTCTCTCGCCCCCTCCTCTTTCTCTCTCCCCCTCTCTCTCCATTCTCTCTCTCCCCCTTCTCTCTTTCTCTCCCCCTTCTCTCTCCTCTCTTCCGTCTCCACTGGCGGGAGGGTCATTTTCCCACACAAGCCATAGGTGACTGGGCAATCTGAACCCGAGCACCAAGTTGTAAGCGGCCAAAGGTGCGCATCCTTCGGGAGAGCCCCCACACTCCCACGGCGACCCTCCTCCTCATCTCCCCTGTGCGACTGCACTATGACGGGCTGTGGGCCGGGTGGAGAGGAGGTGTGGGACAGGCTCGTCGCTCCGCCCACCGAGAGTCACTGATCGTCTGCACCGCCATCGGACCCCAACCCCCACACCAGGGTGATCCACCCCTGACCCCTGCACCCTGACACCCACACCGGGTGATTCACCCCCACCCCTGCCGTGGGGACAGACAGCTCAGGGCATAGTAAGTCGCTTTTAAAATTACCCCCACCCTCCAGCCGGTGGAGACAGAGGAGAGAGAGAAGAGGGAGAGAAAGAGAGAAGGGGAGAGAGAGAGAGCGAGAGAGAGGGGGAAGAGTGAGAGGAGGGGGGAGAGAGGAGGAGAGAGAGAAGGGGGACAGAGAGAAGGGAGAGAGAAGGGAGGGGGAGAGAGGGGGACGGAGGGAGAGAGAGAGAAGGGAGAGAGAGAGAGGGGGGAGAGAGAGAAGAGAGGAGAGAGAAGGGGGAGACAGGAGGGTGCGGGTCATTTTCCCACACAAGCCATAGGTGAATGGGCAATCTGAACCCAAGCAGCAAGTTGCAAGCGGCCAAATGTGCGCATCCCTCGGGACAGCCCCCAATCTCCCATGGCCACCCTCTGCGGGCTGTGGGTCGGGTGGAGCGGAGGTGTGGGACAATGTTCATCCCTCCACAGTGATGTGACGGACGCGGATCAATCTGGACCAATTACTAACAAGTCCCGCCTCCGGCAACGTCATGTCCGTTATTTGACATTCGGTTCGTTGGCTTGTAGGCGACGCCGCCTTTCAAGTCGGTGGCATTTCAGCAGAGCAGCCATTCGTTGAGTTTGCTTTTAGGCGACGCAGCCTTTCGGTTAGTTGGCGTTTCAGCTTTGTTTCCATTCGGTTATTTGAATTCCACCCCTTTGCTTCGGCTTCTCATCCATCGGCACCACATACGGGTACCTGTGGAAACAGGCCATTCAGCCCAACTTGCCCACACCAGCCAACATGTCCCAGCTACACTAGTCCCACCTGCCAGCATTTGGTCCATACCCCTGTCCTATTCATGTGCCTGTCTAACTGCAACTATGTTGGGATAGTCCTCGCCTCAACAACCTCATCTGGCAGCTTGTTCCATACCCCCACCACCCTTTGTGTGAATAGGTTAGCCCTCAGATCCCTATTACACCTTTTCCCCTTTACCTTAAACCTATATCCTCCGTGGCAATTAAATTTAATCTTGAATCTTGAACACGTCTTTAGGATGTGTGAGTAAATTAAAGTGTCAGGGGAAAACCCAATCGATCACAAGGAAAAACTCCATACAAACATTACCGGAGGTCACAGCCAAATATGGGTTACTGGAGCTTTGAGACAGATGCACTATTTACTAAATAACAATGGCTGCAGATTCTCTCTTGTCTGATCCTTTTTTTTTTAACTGTTCGTAAAAACAAGATTATTCTAAATCCAAGGAAAATGAAAAGGGTGAAAGGTTTTTGTTCCCTCCAGCCTGTGGTACTATTTGATGATATGTGGTTGATCTGATCTCAACTTCTCCTGCCTGTTCCCCTTACACTTGATTTGTCTTTAGATTAATTAATAGCCTAAATCATCTCTGAGTAAACTTTTTTTTTGTACTTACATTTTTATTGATTTTTCAGAGATATATACAAAACAGTGCAACACCATCACCATAAATAAAACAAAGTAAGAAAAACAGCAATCAAACTTAAAAAATAAGTAGATAGGGGGGAAAAGAAGGAAGTAAATAAATAAAAAAATTGAAATAAGACCGTGTGGTTCACTTACCAAATTAAAAAAGAAAAAACATTACATTGATTAGTTATCTGGAGATAATTCAATATTCATACAAACATACCATCTAGTTCTATATAACACAATCTTCCCATATCTAGCTCGGCATTTATCTAATTGGTGTCATGGCTCAAATAAACGGTCCATTTTTCCCTGATCTTCCCAAATGAATTCTCCTTGACTCTCAAGGAATCTCCGAGTAAACTTAATGACTGTGCATCCACAGCTGTTTGATGTAGAAAATTCTAAAAATTCACAACTTTCAGATGAAATTTCTCCTCACTGCAACCTCCGTCTCCCAATTCCAAACTATATCCACACAATTCCACCTCCGTCTCCCAAGGGAAACTCATCAGTGCTTCACTTGGGCTTCGAGATTGATCCCAGGAATGAGTGGGTTAACACATGATGAGCGTTTGACAGCACTGGGCCTGGACTCGCTGGAGATTAGAGGGATGAGGGGAGACCTCATTGAAACTTACCAAATATGGAACTATTACAAGCATAAGGTGCAATAATAAGTTAAAACATAAAGGCTACCAGGACCTGGTAATGGGAGGTATAAAATAAATTTTTAATAAAAACACGGTTGGTATATCCTTTTTTGCGGAGTTTTGTGTTACAATAGAGCGATTGATTTTCCTTTCCTCTTTTTTTCTTTTCTTTCTAGGGTCTTATTTCTTTTCTTTACTTCCTTCTCTAATTCCTTCCCTAAGGGGTTCTCTGCTCCCAACACTTTCCTGCACCTTCACGATTCTTGCTTACTTTGCTTACTTCTTATATTTCTATCTTTTTTAAAGCTCAAAAAATGAAGTGGTACAACATAATGTAATAAGAAATATGCGATGTATTAATGTGATTTACTGTACTGCTAATAAAAATAAAATAAAAAATAAAAATAAAAAAAGAAACTTACCAAATAGTGAAAGGCCTGGAGAGAGTGGATGTGGAGAGGATGTTTCCACCAGTGGGAGAGTCCAGGACTAGAGGTAATTGCCTTAGAATTAAAGGACGTTCCTTTAAGAAGGAGATGAGGAGGAATTTCTTGAGTCGGAGGGTGGTGAAACTGTGGATTTCATTGCCACAGAACTGTGTGGAGGCCAAGTCAATGGATATTTTTAAGGCGGAGATTGCCAGATTCGTGATTAGTATGGGTGTCAGGGATAATGGGGGGAGGCAGGAGAATAGGGTTAGGAGGGAGAGATAGATCAGCCCTGATTGAATGGTAGAGTAGTCTTGATGGGCCGAATGGCCTATTTGTGCTCCAATCACATATGAACGTATCTGTGGAGTCAGAGGGATAGCCAATGTCTCAGGTCAAGGCCTGCATTATAACTGATAGTGTAGAGGGAAAATAGCAAGCATAAAGAGGTGATGGATGGTCATGGCACCAGGTAAGAGAAGCAGAGGGTGGAAGATGGGAGTGGAGGCTGAGATGTGATGTGTGGAAATAACAAATGACTGCACAAGTCAGTGTGAGATCATACTTGGAAGTCAGTGCTTTAATTTGTGATGGCATGCACCAGTACGGAGTACCATCACCTCTAAGAAGTTAAACCTCATTGATTCCTGGGCATGTGACACATATGCTTATTAATCATGTGTAGTGGCACCTTGGAGTATTGTGTGGCATTCTGGTCGTCCAGCTGCAGAAAGGATAGGAAAACAACTTATTTTTAAAGTTGGAAAAGGTGCAGAAAAGATTCCCAAGAATGTTACCAGGACTAGAAGCTTGAAATAGAAGGAGAGACTGGATAGGCTGGGAATTTTTTTCCATGGAGTGATGGAGATTGAGGGGTGACCTTATTTTGGTATATTAAATCATGAGGGGCACAGAGAGGGTAGATAACCACAAGATTTACCCCAGGGTAGTGGAGTCTAAAACCAGAGGACATAGATTTAAGATGGGAGGGGACAGACTTAATGGGAACCTTTTCAAACAGAGAGTAGTGCGTATATGGAATGAGCTGCTAGTGGAAGGCATGATTACATTTGGACAGGTATATGGATAGGAACCATTTGGAAGGATATAGGCCAAATGCAGGCAAATTGGATTGGTTTAGATAGACACGTTTTTCGGTCCTCTATGGTAGGCTGTTGTTTTTCCTGTTTTTACAGGGCAAAAAAAGCAACTGATGGCTGAATCTGATCTAAGAACATGGGTAAATAGCTCGATAACCAAGTAATTAAAGGAAACAGTGTAGGAAGGAACTGCAGATGCTGGTTTAAACCGAAGATAGACACAAAAAGCTGGAGTAACTCATCGGGACAGGCAGCATCTCTGGAGAGAAGGAATGGGTGATGTTTCGGGTCGAGCCCCTTCTTCAGACTGAATGTCACGGGAAAGGGAAACGAGAGATATAGACGATGATGTGGAGAGAGACATAGAACCATGAATGAAAGAAATACAAAAAAGTAACGATGACCAAGTAAAGGGCCTGTCGCACTTTCACGACCTGATTCACAACCTTTCTTGATGCCACGAGTACCAACGAACAAACATTACGGCCTGCTACAACCTCAGGCCCGTACGAAGCTTTTCAAAAAGGGGGGTGGCATGACAGGATTACAAAAAACTTAATGTGAAATAATGTGTGCGCTGCACACATCACGAGCGCGAAGCGTGAAGCCCCTCGATGCCAGGGTCCAGGGCCCGCTTAAGAGCCCTGGAAGCTCAGGGGGTTTAGATGCTCTCTCATCCATTCTGAGTCTTGTTTTGGAGCATTTTTGCACCAAATTTATGACCAATATTTCAGAAATTAACAGGAATTTGAGGTAGCTTTTTCACACAAAGGGTGCTGGGTGTATGTAACGAGCTGTCAGAGGAGGTAGTTAAGGCTGGGACTATCCTAATGTTTAAGAGACATTTGGACATGTACACGGATAGGACAGATTTAGATGGATATGGGCCAAACGCGTGTGAGTGGGACTAGTGTAGATGGGACATGTCGGTCGGTGTGGGCAAGTTGGGCTGAAGGGCCTGTTTCCACACTGCATCATTCTATGACTAAAAAGTGAAGAAGAAAAATGCATGTAGATAAGGAGAGCAGATTTGAAAGAGGAGTGAAATGTAAAGGCAGAGAGAGGTTTATGGGTGGAAAGGAACATAGGAAAGGAGGGGGGGGGAGAGTGGGCTTGGGCAGATGGGTGAAGGGAAAATAGTCACAAAGTGCTGGAGTAACTCAGCGGGTCAGGCAGCATCTGCGGAGAATATGAATTGGCGACGTTTCACAGAGTGTTGGAGTAACTCAGCGAGTCAGACAGCATCTGTGGAGAACATGGATAGGTGACATCACGCAGAGTGCTGGAGTAACTCAGTGGGTCAGACAGCATCTGTGGAGAACATGGATAGGTGACATATCACAGAGTGCTGGAGTAACTCAGTGGGTTAGGCAGCATCTCTGGAGAAAAGGTATAGATTATAGTTCAGGTCAAGACCGTTCTTCAGTAATATTAATGATGTGCCATGCATAGACATTCCTGAATGTTACCCAAACCATCGTGAGCTACTTTGTTACGGTGCTTGCCCTCTCCTATAACGTCTCTGCTGCCTTGGGTGATGCAGGACAGGACACGGGCTTTGGTACATGGTGTGAAGCTGTTGCAGTCTGTCCCAGCCTGGTAAAAACCTGGATGGAGTGGATTTGGAGAGGATGTTTCCATTAGTGGGAGAGTCTAGGACCAGTGGCCACAGCCTCAGAATTAAAAGACATTCCTTTAGGAAGGAGATGAGCAGGAATTTCTTGTCAGAGGGTGGTGAACTGTGGAATTCATTGCCACAGACAGCTGTGGAATTCATTGCCACAGACAGCTGTGGAGGTCAAGTCAATGGACATTTTTCAGGAGGAGATTGATAGATTCTTGATTGATAGGGGTGTCAGAGGTAATGAGGAGAAGGCAGGAGAATGGGTTTGAGAGGGAAAGATAGAGTCATATGGTGATACAGTGTGGAAACAGGCCCTTCGGCCCAGCATGTCCCATCTGCACTAGTCCCACCTGCCCACGTTTGATCCATATCCCTCCGAACCTGTCCTATCCATGTACCTGTCTAACTGTTTCTTGAATGTTGCGATAGTCCCTGCCTCAACTACCTCCTCTGGCAGCTTGTTCCATACACCTACCACCCTTTGTGTGAAAAACATAACCCTCAGATTCCTATTAAATCTTTTGCCCTTCACCTTAAGCTTACGTCCTCTGCTCCTCGATTCACTTACTCTGGGCAAAAGACTCAACCATATCTATCCAAATCATGATTTTATACACCTCTATTAGATCATCCCTCATCCTCCTGTGCTCCATGAAATAGAGTCCCAGCCTACTCAACCTCTCCCTATAGCTCTGGCCCTCTAGTCCAGGCAACATCCTCATAAATCTTCACTGTACCCTTTCCAGTTTGATGACATCTTTCCTATAACATGGTGCCCAGAACTGAACACAATACTCTGAATGCGGCCTCACCAACTTCTTATGCAACTGCAACATGACCTCCCAACTTCTATACTCAGCCTGACCCGCTGAGTTACTCCAGCACTCTGAAACATCACAGAACAGGGCAAGATTAGCAAGTTTGCTGATGATATAGAAGTGAGTGGTTTTGCAGATAGTGAAGATGGTTGTGAAAGATTGCAGCAGGATCTGGATCAATTAGCCAGATGGACAGAGGAATGGTTGATAGTCGCATGGTTCCTTGAAGGTCGTATCGCAGGTATATCAGGTGGTCAAAATATATTTTGGCACTTTGACCCTCATCAGTCAGAGTATTGAGTATAGAAGTTGGGACGTCATGTTGCATGTAAGATACGTCATATAAGACGTTGGTGAGAACGCATTTAAAATATTGTGTTCAGTTCTGGGCACAATGTTATAGGAAAGATGTCAAATTGAAAAGAGTACAGAGATCCCCATCCTGGATCAGTCCAATCAGGGTTTTGTCATCCACAAACTTAAGAAGCTTGACAGAGGTGTCTGTGGAGGCGCAGTCATTGGGTGTCAAGTGGTGATTGGAGTGGAGTGTGATTGGAGTGGGGTGGGTGTAGAAGGGCCCAGTCTTTCCAGACTGAGGTCAGGCTGCGAGTGGGGGTGAAGTGTTGGTTGGGGTGGGAAAGGTTCTACTCTTTTCATACTGGAGTCTTGCCTTAAGTAGGTGTGAAGTGGTAAATGGGAAGGAGTGGGTGCAGGGTCCATTCTTTGCAGACTGGGGTCTGTCTGTGTTTGTTGAGGAGGGGGTTTCAGGGTTACGTTTATGATTTTCGCGCCTGCAGTAAAACTCATTCAGGTTGTTCGTCAGCTGATGATTGTCCAAAGAGCGGGGGGCTTTCCTCTTATAGCTGGTGATTTCTTGCATGACCTTTCAAACTGAAGAAGAATCACTAGCTGAGAACTTGCTCCTCAATTTCTCAGAGTATCTTTCCTTAGCAGCTCTGATTCCTCTTCTCAGCGCTTTATCGATTAGGCTATCTTTTAAACCCATTAGGCTATCGGCTGACGCATCCCGCAGTCCCCCGTTCTCAAAAGGAAATGTTACATCTGTATATAATCCACAAAACTATAAGAATTCATATTTTTCAGTATTGTTACAAAGAAAAGAAAGCAGTTGTTGTTTGATATTACAGGTGCAGTTTTATCAAAGCCTTGGGTGACACTTTTCGTAATTCAGTGGTGATGGAGATTTTTAGGTAGTGTGATTGCTCAGCTCATATCCGCAAGGTGGGTTTGCGCCTCGATCCCGGCAGTTAGAAGGGCCCAGCGAGTTTGAATCTTCAATGTAGTTTTTTTTCTTGCAGAATAGGAGAGAATAAGGAGGGTTAGGCTGGGATCATTCTCTGTGAGATGATCTTAGTGCGGGAGTGGAGAACTGTGTGGGCCACTTTGGAAGTGATTTCATCACTGGAAAGTCTTGCCTTCCAGAGGAATCCGTAGGATGTGCTAGGCGACAAGTGGCAGTTCGCCCACAGCCCGAGCTGCGGCCCCCTCATCCGCAACCCGGGTTCCTCTGGAGTTCCATTCTTTGCAGAGTTGCTGCTGGTGTGAGTCTGTGTTTGTCGGTGTCCCGGGAGGGGGCCACCCCCCTGGAATGGAGTGAGACTGGGAACTGTATTGCCCCCTCCCTCTGCAACTGCAAACAAAGCCTGCACCTGCAATACGGTACAGTTCCCAGTCATCAGCTTGTACAGGGGTGGCCGGAGACGTCACAGCCCGATGCGCCCCCTCATCCGCAAAGAGGGCGGGGTTGGAGCTTTCTGGGCTCTTATAGCTGGCTGTGATTCTGGGATCTCTTGCAGTGGTGTCCCTGACGTCTCCAAAGAATGGAAGAAGAATCCCCTAGCTGAAAAACTTTCCCAGCTCAGCTCCTGTAAGGGGGTGGCCGGAGACGTATCTTCATCCACAACCCCAAGACAGCTCTGATTCCATCAGCTTCTGTCAACGGGGAGCTTTAGTTGGATTAGGCTGGCTTTTGGGATCTCCGTGCTTGCGTGGGCCTGGGGGGCGGTGTCCCGTTGGTCCTGACGTCTCCGGTGACTGGCACTGGTTCCCGACGTGAAGACAGTGCAAAGCCCCCGCGCCGGTGCATCGGGGAGCTCAAACATGGAAATGGGGTGTACATGGGGTATATAATGATCCCAGTTAAAACGTGTGTATTTATATCACAACTCATGGAATTTGTCATATTTTTCAGTAATGTACCCTCACCTTCTCTTTTATGAAGAAATTTAATTCCCCTTTCTTCGAAACCGCAGTTCCAATTGTTTGATATCGGTTGAACGTCTTCAAGGACCTTATTTCAAGGACCGAAAAAATGTCGCTATTCGGAGCTTTTCGTTATTTGGAACTTCGGATAAAAGGTTGTGCACCTGTATTTGATATTGTTTAATATTATTCATATGGAGGAGAAAATATAATAGCTCTAAAACTTACCTTAATTTTGCAATCTCACTCAAGATATTCCCCCTTTCCATCTCGCCTCCCCATCTCTCTCTGCTCTCCCTTCCCCTCTCTCTCTCTCCCTCCCCCCCCCTCTCTTTCTTGTGGGGGGGCGAAGATGAAGGTGGCGCGGGCCCAGCGGGGGCCGGGCTGGGCGGGATGAAGGTGGCGTGGGGCCCGTGGGGGTGGCGTGGACCCAGCGGGGGTCAACGAGGGTGGCGTGGACCCAGCAGGGGTGACGTGAGCCCAGCGGGAATGGCGTAGACCCAGCGGGGGTCAGCGGAGGTGGTGTGGGCCCAGCGGGGGTGGTGTGTGCCCAGCAGTGGTCAGCGAGGGTGGCGTGAACCAGCAGGGGTCAGCGTGGGGGTGCGAGGGTGGCGTGAACCAGCAGGGGTCAGCAGGGGTGGCGTGGGCCCAGCGGGGGTGGTGTGGGCCCAGCGGGGGTGGTGTGTGCTCAGCGAGGGTGGCATGAGCCTAGCTAGGGTGGCGTGGGCCCAGCGGGGGTCAGCAGGGGTGGCGTGGGCCCAGCGGGGGTGGTGTGTGCCCAGCGGGGGTGGTGTGTTCCCAGCGGGGGTGGTGTGAGCCTAGCTGGGGTGGCGTGGGCCCAGCGGGGGTCAGCGGGGGTGGTGTGGGGGGAAGATGGCTTGGGCCCCGGCGGCGGGGGGAGGCGAGGGGAACCGGCTCCGCCGCAGCGGTGACTGATGTTGGGGTTACAGCCATTGGTTTCAGATTCAGCCACTCCCGCCTGGGGATGAGAGAACAGAGAACTGGCCATTTCCAAAGTGGAAACGTTGATTATTTTTTTCCGATTTTTTTCTTTTCTTTTTTTTGGTGACTTTTTTCTATAAGGAAAAAAAGGGGGGTGCGGTCGAACCCAACGCACCCCCCCTTCGGACGGCCATGAACCTACATACGACCTCCTACGATCTCCTACGACCTCGTGATGACCATGCTACGAGTATGAGTCAAGGGCAAACTCGGCAGAGGTCGTGAATTAGGTTGTGAAAGTGGTGCAGGCCCTTAAATTGGCTTGTTCAGTTACCTTGAAGCAGTTACCTGTCATTGCCCATCTGTTTCCTTGTGTCTAAGTCATCTGACATTTTTCTTCGTTCTTGATTTTTAGCACATATACACTTAACACATTGATTTTTCTCTCAAACAGTAGATGGCCATCTTGCGACACTATTTGAAAACTTCACAGTACATTGAAAGCTTGGTAATATCACATGCTGTAACCTAAGAACACAGAAAAGTTGGAAAAAACTTCCCAAGAGGTTAAACTTGCTCAGTTATTTGTTTTTTTCCCCCAATACTTCTTTTTCCGCAGTGGTTTAACTATTCTGGCCAATTAAACTTGGAGCCTAATGTACATGAACTCAAATAAAATGGTTTATGTTGTTATAAAAATTTTCAAATGCCTCTAACTTGAAATTTGATTCCACAATTTAGTACCAATATCACCGCAATGTCACTTCTGAAAAATCCAATACGTTTTCTACATCTTAATTCACAGAAAATTAAGTGGTTGCAGTAGAGTTTCTGCCTTACAGCGCTCACAGCGCCGGAGACCTTGGTTCAATCCCGACTACGGGTGCGTGTATGTACAGAGTTTGCACGTTCTCCCCGAAATCACGTGGGTTTTCCCCGAGATTTTCAGTTTCCTCCCACACTCCAAAGACATTCACGTTTGTCGGTTAAATCGCTTGTTATAAGTGTAAATTGTCCCTAGTGTGTGTAGGATAGTGTTAATGGCCTGTCCCACTTAGGCGTCATTTGCGCATCACGCAGACGGCGTGCAAAGATTTTGTACATCCCAAAATCCTGGGGCGCCGGGCACGACCGCGCGTCACTGCCTACGTCACCACGCACTATGCTCGCGTAATGCACACCATGCGCACGTCGTGATGATTAAATTATGTCGTGTAAATGACGCGCAAATAATGCCCAAGTGGGACAGGCCCTTTAGTGTTCGGGGATCGCTGGTCAGTGCAGACTCGGTGGGTCGAAGGGCCTGTTTCCGCGATATATCTCTAAACTAAACTAAACTAAAAAACTAAAAAGACAAAACCACATCAATTTTGGCTTCTATATTGAAACAATCATTTTTTTTTTGCAGAAGGTAAACACAAAGTGCTGGAGTAACTCAGCAGACCAGTCAGCATCTCTGGATAAAAAGAGCAGGTGACATTTCAGGTCTGAACTCCTCATTAGACTGTAAGTAGAGGTAGGGGAATAAACATGAAGTGAAAAAAGGCCCAAGCAAATCAGGCCTTAATTTTTTTGTGGGGACTCTTTGCCTTGTTAATTACACCATCGGATGGTTTGAAAATGACACGTTAGGCTGAATTTTGTGGGTGCTGAAAAAGCAATGAGATTTGGGGAGAAAGAGGAGGAGGCAGGCAACGGAGGCCACTCAGCCCTTCGAGCCAGCACCGCCATTCAATATGATCATGGCTGATCATCCAGAATCAGTACCCTGTTCCTGCTTTCTCCCCACTTCCCTTGATTCCGTTAGCCCAAAGAGCTATATCCAACTCTCTCTTGAAAATACCCAGTGAATTGGCTTCCACTGCCTTCTGTGGCAAAGAATTCCAAAGATTCACAACTTTCTGGGTGAAAACGTTTTTCCTCATCTCAGTCCAAAATGGCTTACCCCTTATTCTCAAACTGTGACCCCTGGTTCTGGACTCCCCCAAGATCAGGAACATTTTTTCTGCATCTAGCCTGTCCAATCCCTTAATAATTTTATAAGTTTCTATAAGTTACCCTCTCATCCTTCTAAATTCGAGTGAATACAAGCCCCGTCGATCCATTCTTTAATATAAGCCCAGTCGATCATTCTTTAATCTAAGCCCAGTTGATCCGTATCTTGGATGGTAAATGGTAAAGAAAAAGTGAGTACTGTGAAGAGATGTGGATTTGGCCAATAGCAGCAAAACAGAGAGGAGTGAAATGGAATGAAGGGGATGGTGACAGAGGAGACCAGAGGTAAGTTCAAAAGTTCATAAATCATAGGAGCAGAATTAGGCCATTCGGCCCATCCAGTCTACTCCACCATTCAACC
Source organism: Leucoraja erinaceus (assembly GCF_028641065.1). NCBI lineage: Eukaryota > Metazoa > Chordata > Chondrichthyes > Rajiformes > Rajidae > Leucoraja > Leucoraja erinaceus. Next base: position 140,955,220 of record NC_073377.1, read on the forward strand.
ATTCAATCATGGATGATCTATCTATCCCTCTCAATCCTATTTTCCTACCTTCTCCTCGTAACCTTTGACACCCTTACTAATCAAGAACCTGTAAATCACCACTTTAAAAATACCCAATGGCTTGGCCTCCACAGCTATCTGTGACAATGAATTCCACGGATTGACTACCACCCAGGAAAGAAGTACTGAAGAAAGGGGTCGAGTCAACCAGATGGAGAGATCAAATAATGGGACAGCTGGCTGTTAGGATTCTCACACCTCCAGCCAGGAATAGGGGGTGAAGTGTTTGAATGGAAAAAAGAGCTGAGAAGCAGTAACAGTAGGTCATAGGTACACAAAAATGCTGGAGAAACTCAGCGGGTGCAGCAGCATCTATGGAGTGAAGGAAATAGGCGACGTTTCGGGCCGAAACCAGAAGGGTTTCGGCCCGAAACGTCGCCTATTTCCTTCGCTCCATAGATGCTGCTGCACCCGCTGAGTTTCTCCAGCATTTTCGTGTACCTTCGGTCTTCCAGCATCTGCAGTTCCTTCTTGAACAGTAGGTCATAGTTGATATAATAGCACTGAAGCTGTTGAAATCTTCCTTGCTGTGAAAATGGGTGATATAACCATATAATATAACCATATAACAATTACAGCACGGAAACAGGCCATCTCGACCCTTCCAGTCTGTGCCGAACACGTATTCTCCCCTTGTCCCATACACCTGCGCTCAGACCATAACCCTCCATACCTTTCCCGTCCATATAACTATCCAATTTATTTTTAATTGATAAAAACGAACCTGCCTCCACCACCTTCACTGGAAGCTCATTCCACACAGCCACCACTCTCTGAGTAAAGAAGTTCCCCCTCATGTTACCCCTAAACTTCTGTCCCTTAATTCTCAAGTCATGTCCCCTTGTTTGAATCTTCCCTACTCTCATTGGGAAAAGCTTATCCACGTCAACTCTGTCTATCCCTCTCATCATTTTAAAGACCTCTATCAAGTCCCCCCTTAACCTTCTGCACTCCAAAGAATAAAGCCCTAACTTGTTCAACCTTTCTCTGTAACTTAGTTGCTGAAACCCAGGCAACATTCTAGTAAATCTCCTCTGTACTCTCTCTATTTTGTTGACATCCTTAGAATCCATATAGAAATGTAAACTTTCTTTGCCTGGAAAAAGGAAAAATTATGTTATTTATCAGTTGTGACAGGTTTTGAGATCCAAATGTACTGTACAAAAATATAATGCGCTAATCGCATGGCAGCCCTTACCACATTTTGTTCAGTCTTGGATTCACAGTGTACTGCATGCAGTTCTCATCCCATTGGAACTGTACACCAAGGTACCTTAGCACAGCTCAAATTAATCAAAATGGCCCCAGAGCTTCAAGAGTTATACTATAGTAAGATATGGGCTGAATTGTGTGTAGGAAGGAACTGCAGATGATGGCTTAAACCAAAGATAGAGTCAAAGGGCTGGAGTAACTCAGCGGGACAGGCAGCATCTCTGGAGAGAAGGAATGGATGATGTTTTGGGTCGAGTCCCTACTTCAGTCTGATGAAGGGTCTCAACCCGAAACGTCACCCATTCCTTCTCTCCAGAGATGCTGCCTGTCCCGCTGAGTTACTCCAGCATTTTGTGTCTATGGGCTGCTTTATGTTGGATTCAGTACAGTCCCCAGACTTGCTCACATTGGGATTCACCAGTTAGCAATTTGCAGATGGAACCTCTCTGGGCCTCTGAATCATGGGGATATGAGGTGAGTGAGTGAGACTTCAGTGGATAATTGACCTCAGTTGATGGTGTCCCACCGAAAAACGCATCTCCAGAATTCCTTATAAACTTTGGTAGAAAGCAAAGCTGCAGTCCGAACATTGCCTTGTATGACAGCTACCAATTAATTTGTTTTCATTGAATCTGAGATTTACAATTAATTAAAAAATAATGAAGGAATTATTATAATTAAAAATACGTAAAATGAAAATAGAAATGATTACAGACATAAATAAGAGAAAAGTCCATCGAGTCGGCACTGATCAGCAATCCTCCTACACTAGGTGCAATTTTACATTTCTACCAAGCCAATTAACCTACAAACCTGTACGTCTTTGGAGTGTGGGAGGAAACCGAAGATCTTTGAGAAAACCCACGTAGGTCACGGGGAGAACGTACAAACTCCGTTCAGACAGCACCCGTAATCAGGATCGAACCCAGGGCTCTAGTACTGTGATGCAGTAGATCTACCTCTGCGCCCCTGTGCCACCCTAGGGATAGGATAGGATCCAGAGAATATCTCTGATATCTGCAATTTTGTTTTGAGTTTCATTAGGATATAAAGAAGTTACTATAAACTTGTTATAAACTTATGTTTATGTAATACGTTATTATAAAAAGTTATTATAAATTAATGTAGTCACAATCACTATCCCTAAACCCTATGTACCATTCATTCTTGGGGTTTGGGGATGGTGATCATGACTCCAGAAGCTTTTAGTAGAAACTCTGCGAGCATTTCGCCGAACACTCACACTCGGTCCGCCACGGCCTGCCGGAGCTCTTGGGTGTTAACTCCCCTTCCAATTCCCTTCCAGATCTTTCTATCCTGGACCTAACTCAGCAACTCTGTTGTTGCACCATTGAGTCAAGGGAACTTGCTCAAGTTGATTAGTGTAGGTCGTTAACAGGCAAAGGAACATCCAGAAAGTGGGATGCTTTTAAAAGTGTGATAACAAGAGTTCAGGGCATGGATGTTCCTGTTTCAGTGAAGGGCAAGGCAGGTGGGAGTAAGGAAGCTTGGATGATGAGAGAATTTGAGGGTCAGGTCAGGAAATAGGAGGCGTAGGACGGGTTATAGGAGATGGCCACCCATGGCGGCAAGGTCAAGGGGGAGGTCTCTGATAAACCAAAAGCTGGTATGGATTCTATCCCTGGTGGTGTATCGGAAACACTAAAGAACATTGTTAAGAAGGAAGGTACACAAAATTGCTGGAGAAACTCGGCGGGTGCAGCAGCATCTATGGAGCGAAGGAAATAGGCAAAGAACGTTTCGGCCCGAAACGTCGCCTATTTCCTTCGCTCCATAAATGCTGCTTCACCCGCGGAGTTTCTCCAGCAATTTTGTGTATCTTCGATCTTCCAGCATCTGCAGTTCCTTCTTGAACACAATAGTTAAGAAGGAAACAGGAGGACAAGGGAAAAAGGTTGACTCGAGAGAGAGAATAGGGCTCCTCAGAAACCAAAGCGGTCATCTCTGTATTGAGTCACAGAAGATGGGCAAGGTCCTCAATGAATATTTATCTTCTGTTTTATTGCAGAGAAAGACATGAAGACTGGGGAACTTAAAGTCCTATCCCACTGTACGAGTTAATTCAAGAACTCTCCTGAGTTTAAAAAAAAGATGAAACTCGTGGAAGCACGTAGAATGTACGTAGCAGGTACATCGTAGCTTGGGGACGTCTCTTAGCGGCTTGTAACGCTAACGGCAGGTGCTCAGGAAACGCGGTAAGCTCGGGAAGACTCGTGAAGATTTTTCAACATGTTGGAAAATTGGCCACGAGAGCCCCGAGTACCTACGAGCGGCCATTACCGTAAATCTCCGACTTTGAATCAGGGCAAACTCGGGAGAACTCTTGAATGAACTCGTACAGTGGGACAGGGCTTTTAGGACAGTTTATGGAAGTGACTTGAGGATAGGCTGTATTATGGTTGATGTGATGTACGTCCGAATATGTATGAAGGTAGATAAATCTATTGGGCCTGATTAGATATATCTGAAGAAATTTGGGAGATTTTGACATCATTACATACGGGCGTCTTCTCCGTGGATTGTCACCTCATTGTGGTGGAGAAGCTTATGTGGACTTGAGATCTTGAGGCCGATGCCGTCTGGAGCTATGCTCCTGGTAGGGCCACCCATGGTGGTAAGGTCGAGGAGGAGGTCCCTGACAAAGAACAACCCAACCAAGACCTCAACGGTGGAACAGGCGGATGACGATGGTTGACCTTAGTGGAGCGTCACAACGGCTGGGAAAGAGGATGAAGGCCGCAGCAGAAAGGGGTCTCCGATCGTCTTGAACGCCATGCCACTGGATCCTGACCCAGATCTGTCAAGGACCGTGGAGTGGCTGCCTGTGCACCAGTCTCCCCACGTTAAACAAAGTCTCCAAATATGGAATAGCACCCTGGACGGTTGAAGGAAAACACCAAATGCAAACCTCCACTGCCTTGTGGCTATTACCTTATTCAGGAAAACTGAAGGCTGGATCTGGCGGAATACGAGGAGGAGACCGCCATTTGGCGGTCCAACGGGTAGGAAGGTGGACCCAGCAAAGCGTCATGGAGCGCAACTAGGGCACAATGTTCACGCAGAAATGATCAGCAGCACCACATTTGCGCTTCACTGAGTTTTAATTGCAGTTTATTCAAAGGAAACAAATGAAGTAAATTAGATATAATTTATTGAATATTCAGTCAGTTATTTTAAAGGTAGATTAGTGTCAAAGATTTCAGTTTAGTTTATTGTCACGCGTACCGAGGTACAGTGAAAAACTTTTGTTGCGTGCTAACCAGTCAGCAGAAAGACAATAGATGATGGCAATCGATCCATTTACAGTGTATATATACTTGATAAGGGAATAACATTTAGTGCAAGGTAAAGCCAGCAAAGTCCGATCAAGGATAGTCCGAGGGTTACCAATGAGGTAGATAGTGGTACAGCACTGCTCTCTGGTTGTGGTAGGATAACAACAGCTGACAACAGCTGGGAAGAAACTGTCCCTGAATCTGGAGGTGTGCGTTTTCATACTTCTACACCTTTTGCTTCTCTAGTTTTATTAATAAAGATGGGTTAGGGGAGGGGAAGTTGGGCAGAGGTTGGGGTTGGGGAAGATGTGACTGTAGATGCGGTACTTTATCAGCCTGATGGAAATCTCGAAGGATGATGTTCTGGGTGCAAAGGCTGGTCAGGTGAAAGGTCAGGACTAAGGGAACCCATTCTCTGTTTTGTCTGGTGATGGGTTGGGGTGTGGGGAGAGAGTGGTGAGAGTAGAAATCCCAGAAAGGGAGGAAATGGTGATTGTGGGCTCCATCAACATTAGTAAAGGGCTGAGCATGCATCTTGAAATAGGAGGACATTTCTGCAGTGCCCTGGAAAGAAAAGCCTCACCCTGGGAATAGATGCAACACAGACAGAGAAATTAGGAAAATAAATACAAGAGACCATCTACCCATCATCTCCCTCCTCAACAAGTTCTACGTATCACCTGCCAGTCCCTGCGTCATCCCTCCCTCTCATCTCTTTATACTGGCAATCTCCCCTTTATACACTCAGAACTGATGCATGGTCTCAACCCAAAACATCGACTATCTTTCTGCCTCCGGAGATGCTACTTTTGTTTATGTTTAGTTTATGCTTAGTTTGATTTAGTTTAGAGATACAGTGCAGACACGGCCCTTTGGCCCACCGACTCAACACTGACCAGCGATCCCCGCACATCAACACTACCCTATACACACTAGGAACAATTTATACAAAGCCAATTAACCTACCAACCTAGATGTCTTTGGAGTGTGGGAGGAAACCGAAGGTCTCTGAGAAAACCCACGCAGGTCACAAGGAGAACGTACAAACTGTGTACAGACAAGCACCCGTAGCCAGGATCGAACCCAGGTCTCTGGCGCTGTAAGGCAGCAACTTTACCGCTGCGCCGCCGTGCTGTCCTACTTGATCCAGCAGTTTGTGTTTTGCTCCTGATTACATCATCTGCAGTCTCTTGTGTTACAACTTTGGTGTGAATGTTGGATGAATGATTAGTTAGTTTGGGTATGGCATGGAATTCGGTGGTATTATAGATAGCGCGGAAGGTTGGCTAAGGCATGTTATAGAACAGATTAAAGTTAGGCCGGGTGTTGACAGATGGAATTTAATCCTGACGATACAAGATAAAGCATTTTGGGAGGTCAGGCGGTGGTATGACTTATACAGTAAATACACCTAGGAATGTTGATCAACAGAGAGAATTGGGATCTAAGTCCATAGTTCCCTGAAAGTGGCAACGTTGGTGAATAAAGAAGAAAAATGGCACACTTGCCTTCATAGCTTAGCTTCATGGAATATAGAAGTTGTGACTTCATGTTACATCAGTAGCCCTGAACTACTATCTATCAATTTGATGACCCTCGGACTAACCTTGATCGGACTTTGCTGGCTTCACCTTGCACTAAACGTTATCCCCTTATCACGTATCTATACACTGTAAATGGCTCGATTGTCATCATGTATTGCCTTTCTGCTGACTGGATAGCACGCAGCAAAAGCTTGGCTCTGTACCTCGGTGCACGTGACAATAAACTAAACTGAACTGAACTGACCTAATTTAAACATATAAGCTCCCAAGCGATTTACAATACAATACAATAATACAATACAATATTTATTCATTGTCATTTGAACCTCAGTGAGGCTCAAACAAAACTCTGTTTCTACAGCCATACAAACAAAACAATTCCTACAAGACACACAAACAATTCAATTCACACAAACATCCATCACAGTGAATCTCCTCCTCACTGTGATGGAAGGCAAAGTATTTTCTTTTTTTGACAGGATGGATGTTGAGGAAGGAACTGCGGATGCTGGTTTAAACCAAAGGTAGACACAAAATGCTGGAGTAACTCAGCGGGACAGGCAGCATCTCTGGAGAAAAGGAATGGGTGACGTTTTGGTCGAGACCCTTCTTCAGCCTGAAGAAGTCCAGTATTTTGTGATGGATGTTGAGATGTCTTCACAAATAGGAGAGCCACTTGCAAGGGGACATAGCTGCAAAATAAGGGGCCAGTTATTTAAAACTAAGATTGTGTACGTTTCTTCTTTCAGAAGGTGGTGAATCTCAGGATTTCTCTGTCTCTGGTGGAGGCCAGATCATTAGAAACGCCGAAGGGAAATTAGATCAATATTTGAATGATTGGGGAGTTACAGGTCATGGGGAAGTGGCAGAGAAGCAGAATTAAGGCTAACATAGATCAGCGATGATCCCATTGAATGGTTTGGCAAGCTTAAAGGATCCTGGCGGCCTGCTTCTGGTTTTATTTTCTTGTGTTCTATTGTTTTTGTGAATTAAAATGGAATCATTAAAAATTACTTCCCTCACCTTCTTATCTACAAGCTTAGATTCCCCATTGAGTCAGACAGGCATAAAATGGAGGATGCTGTTCCCCAGCATAATATTGGCAATCTCAATAAGGGAAAATAAAAACAAATCCTAAATGCAGGAAAAACTCAGCAGGTCAGGCAGTGTCAGTAGAGAGAGAGAATACTCCATTTATATTATGGATTGATAACCATGTGCCCCTTTTATCTTGTTTGCCTTCGGTGATTTCCGTTTCTCTGCTGCAAGGTCGATACTGTGGCGCAGCGGTAGACTTGTTGCCTTACAGAGCCAGGACCCAGGTTCGATTGCGACAACGGGTGCAGCCTGTACAAAGTTTGTACGTTCTCCCCATGACCCGTGTGGGTTTTCAACGAGACATTTGGTTTCCTCCCACACGCCAAAGACATACAGGTTTGTAGGATAAATGGCTTGGTGTAAATTTAAAATTGTCCCTAGTGTGTGTAGGATAGTGTTAAAGTGCGGGGATCGCTGGTCGGTGTGGACTCGGTGGGCCAAGGGCCTGTTTCTGTGCTGTATCTCTAAACTAAACTAAAGAGACCGAGGCAATTTGGCAAGTCTCCAGCGATTCTTCCAACCCTCTACAGATGCACCATAGACTCTATGATAGAGAGCATATGGTACGTTCATAGCTTGGTTTGAGAACAACTCGGCCTAAGACCGTAAAGAATTGCAGAGAGTTAGATTAGGAAATGGGGGTAGGGGGTGGTGGTGGTGGTGGGGGGGGGGGGGGGGATAGTTGGGGTAGGGGGAATGTAAGGTAGGTGGGTTGTGGGGGTAGGGGGGTTTAGTGGAGGAGGGGGTCTAGGGGATGGGGGTGTAGTGGAGGAGGGGGGTGAGGGAGAGGGGGGATGTGGGGAGGGTTGTAGTGGGGGTGTAGATGAGGTAGAGTTTGTGGGAGGGTTGTGGGGGTAAGGGTAGGGGAGGGGGTGTATGTGGGAGGGGGTGTTGTGGACCCCCGCTCGCAGAACACAGAGCACTTTATTGTTAGATGTGACTAGGCACATTGAGATTCTTTGCTTGCATACACTATGTATACTGAATCACTTTCTATGTGATAAAAAAGATGGCAATATAAAACATTACACAGACTATATTATTCAAAAACTAAAATAAATAAACTCTTCCCCAATGTCTCACCCATTTGTGATAAATGTCAGGAACAAGAAGCTAACATAGCGCACTCTTTTGTTTTCTGTATAAAAATTCAAAAATTCTGGAACAAAATATTTGAAATTTTTACAAAATTATTTAAAACAAAACTTCTACCCAGAGTAGAACGGATCATTTTTTGAATATCGGAAGGTAACCCTGAATTAAATATGTTTCAAAAGAACTTACTTAATTATGGGCTAATAATCGGAAAAAAGCTTATACTTAAATTTTGGAAAAATGCTCCAATACCAACAACAAAAATGTGGATTTCAAACATGTTCGAAACATTACACTTGGAAGAGATGAGACTCCTCCTAGCAGGTAAAGCAGATCACTTCCAAAAGACGTGGTCTGCATTTATGGAACTATTACAAGCTAAGGTGCAATAATAAGTTAAAATATAAAGGCTACCAGGACCGGGTAATGGGGGGTATAAAATACATTTTTAATAAAAATATGGTTGGTATATCCTTTTTCGCGGAGTTTTGTGTTACAATAGAGCGACTGATTTTCCTTTTTTCCTTTTTTTTCTTTTCTTTCTAGGGTCTTAATTATTTTCTTTGCTTCCTTCTCTAATTCCTTCCCTAAAGGGTTCTTTTCTCCCAACACTTTCCTGCACCTTCACGATTCTTGCTTACCTTTCTTACTTCTTTTATTTCTTTCTCTTTTAAAGCTCAAAAAATGAAGTGGTACAACATAATGTAATAAGATATATGCGATGTATTAATGTGATTTACTGTACTGCTAATAAAAATAAAATTTTTTAAAAAATTAAAAAAAAAAAAAGGCACCTCGGACAGAGTGTGAAGAGTCCCAAATGGAAACGTCATCTGACCTTTTCCTTCATAGATGTGGCCTGACCCACTGAGTTCCTCCAGCACTGAAGATTCCAGCATCTGCAGTTTCTTGTGTGTCCATGTTAGTGCTTTGTGCAGCTCTTTAAATCTTTATCTATCTGCTCAGTTCTCCTTGTGTGTATCTCATGGCCTCCGGCCACACGCATTATCCATTGTATTATATATTATTTTTAGCTAGTGTGGATTGCAGATTCGCAGTCTGGAATTTTACACTATCTGTAGCAATAAATCTAAACACGTTTTAAATGGTTTCTATATCGTTGATCAAAAGCTACTTGTGTTAAGATTGTGGTTATTATTTCCAGATGTAGGATAAATGTAATTTATAATGGAATACTTTCTGTCAATAGATATCCAGTTGAAACTGGTTGAATATACAGACCTGCTGCTCAGATAAATATCTGGAATAATCCAAAAGATAAAAAAATATTACAGAGGACCAACTCAACTTAGACTTTCTTTGTTGTGATTCACAACACCACTGCGCCTTTTAAAAGATGAGAAAATGTGTGTAAATAACTGAGTCTCCAATGATTTTTTGTACAATCTTCAAAGGGAGATATGGTATTTATCTACCCGATCCAATTAACTTTCTCATTAATGGTGATCTATTTTGGAGATGGAGGATAGGGAAGGTAATAACTTGCATTTTAAGTGGAGGTGGCGAGACTGTCTCTTGTTCCAAAGCAACAAGTCATCGTAATATGGCTGGAAGGAAAATTGCACTAATGCTGGGAAATGAAATGAAAACAGAAAATACTGGAAGGTGTCTGCAAATAAGACCCATTGATGAAATGGCACCAGTCTGAAACATTAACCATTTCTTTCCACATATTCTTGACCCTGCTGCGGATTTCCTTCATTTTCTTTTGTTACTTTAATAGAATAGAATAGAATAGAATGCAATTTATTGTCATTCAAACCTAGGTTTGAACGAAATATCATTTCTACAGTTTTTTTTTTACATTACAAAACAATCCAAGACCCACACTTAACACAGTTTACATAAACATCCATCACAGTGAGTCTCCAACATCTCCTCACTGTGATGGAAGGCAAAGTCTTTATCTCTTCCCTTTGTTCCTTCTCCCGTGGTTCAGCAGTCCAACTGCAGTGTTGAGGCGAACTGGGGCTCCGATGTTAAAGTCCCCGGCGGGCGATGGTAAGTCCTGAGGCCATTTAAGCCGCGCCGGGCGATGTTAGGCCCCGGCTCCATGTCCTTAACCCCGCGATTCCATCGGGAGAAGTCGCCGTTGCAGATCTCGGAAAAGCGGTCTCCCACCAGGGACCTGCGAGTTCCCAATGTTCCCGTCCACCGGGTCTGCGGCCGGTGCCTCCAAACTCCAAAGTCGGGTCGCAGCCGCACGCCACCACAGCTCTCCCCGCTCCGAAGTTGGCCAGCTCCGCGATGTCAGTTCCGCAGACTCTGCAACTGGAGCCCCCAGGTTAGTCCCGGCCGGAGGTCGCCGCCGGCTCCACGATGTTAGGCCCAATGACATCCGAGACCAGACAGGGAATAGTCGGGTGGCCGCACAGGGAAGAGATTTAAAACGGTTTCCCCCACAGCCCCCCCACCACCCCCCACATATACACAGCTAAAAAAATAAATAAAAACTAACTCAAGACATACATTTAACAAGACTGAAAGATTGTTAATAATAAGGATATTATTGGGATCGAAAGTCATTGCTTCATCTTTTGCACACAGGCCTTTATTAATTTTTAATTAATTGAACAGTATGAAATGAAAACTGTCTTTTGCAGTGGCGGTCGCCTCATGCGGAGGCTGAAATGGATCATTAACTTGGTACCTTGGGCAAAAAAGTGACATCAATCTTTCAGACTTGCCTTTTGCATTCTTGGTGTCCTCTTCCATTATAGCTGAGGGGGGGGGGGGGGGGGATGTTCTTAGAGACACCTCCTCCTGAAAATTGACAGAAAAAGCTAGAGTAACTCAGCGGGACAGGCAGCATCACTGGAGAGAAGGAATGGGTGACGTTCCGGGTCGAGACCCTTCTCCAGAGATTCTGCCTGTCCTACTGAGTTACTCCAGCTTTTTGTGTCTATCTTCGGTTTAAACCAGCACCTGCAGTTCCTTCTTACACATTCCCCCTAAAAATGGTCTTATTGTGTATCAGCAATCATTACTGGATGTGGCGGAACTGTAGAGCTTCGATTGGGACCATTATTTGTGGGATCATTCATGTCTGACCATAGCAGGGTGAATCTACTATCTACCATGATTCAGTCCAATGCTAATGCTTCCACATTATATTCACGTGCGCTTGGAGATACTCCTGAAGTATTCTCCTGCATGGGAGCAATAAGACACCTGCTGTGTGGCTGTCCTGAATATAGAAGGTGGATATTGCAAAAATCTCTGTGGGGGCCGAGGTTTGAACTGTTTCAGGGAGTAGCACCAGGCACACAGTCTGAAGAAAGGTCTTGACCCGAAACGTCACCCGTTCCTTCTCACCAGAGATGCTGCCTAACCCGCTGAGTTACTCCAGCTTTTTGTGTCTATCTTCAGTTTAAACTAGCATCTGCAGTTCCTTCCAACACCAGGCATAGTTGGGATGTTGTTGGCAGTTAGAAAAGCTGAATGACGGCATTGAGAATCCACCCTTCTTTCAGAGATGGCCTTATAGAACATTGAGTGTGGTAACATTTGGTGGACGTTGACTTGCTGCAGGCTGCCTGGATCTTCTTTATAAATGCTTTCACTTTCTCCACTATACTCATATAGAACAGCTTTCCGAACAGAAAAAAATCGCACCAGGCCTGGGTCAATTTGATTGTGAGGGATGAAAGAAGGCGAAAGTGTTGAGAAAGCATTTAGAGGCTAAGTGGCAGATCAGAAAGTAGATGTCTCCATCACCTAAATATGCACCCATGGGAATGATGGATCGAGGATACAGCATGGAAGGAGGACCTTTGGGCCCAACTTGCTCTCACTGTCACTAGTTCCACTTGCCTGCATTTGGACCATATCCTTCTAAACCTGTCCAAACCATGTACCTGTCTAAATGTTTAATTAATATTGGGATAGTCCCCACCTCAACCATCTCCCCCGGCAGCTCGTTCCATACACCCACCACCCTTTGTCAGGTCGAGGGGAGTTCCCCATGCCACGGGTGCCATGTAATCCTGTGCTACCTGCTCCATGGTCGGATAGTCGGCGACTAAACCCTCCCTTACCTTGTTTGCCAGGTGAGGAGGGGGCTGTTGACCCACAGCAGGACTGTCAAAGGGCGGATGAGCCAACGACCATCCACACTGCAGTAGAAGTTGCGATCACTGTCGGACATAGCATTGTAAGGCACCGTGCCCATTGATGTTTTCCACAATGATGATGATGATGATGATGACCACCCCTTTGTGTGAAAAAGTTGACTCTCGGGTTCCTATCGGATATCTTTCCTCTGTCACTGTAAACCTATGTCATCTGGTTGTTAATTCCCGTACTTTGGACGTCTACGTGACCTAACGCATGGATTTAATGTCTTATTAAAGCATCATGAACACCAATATTATAACGGACAATTAACTTTTTTTTGCTACTTAGATTAAAGAATAAATGTTCACTGTGAAAGCTCGGTTCTTTTTCTTCTTCAAAAGAGTGATGTAAGATCTGAGCAAACAGGGCCTCATTTTATCATCTCATCTGTAAATATTACATCTCTGAAAGTGCACCATTCCCCATTTCCAAATATTCTTTTCAAAATCCCCATTGCCATAAGGAACAAAAATATCCAAAGATACTAATTCAACTCAACAATAATGATTTTTTTGATTTAACAGATGGTTTATCTGGCCTGGTCATAAAATTTAATTGCCATATTCAAGCACATTTAATATAGGAAGAAGAGTAGGTCAGGAGCGACAAACTGCAATAGACACCAACAGCAAGGAGCGATATGCATCAAGGCAGCTTTTTGTCTACAAAATAAAACACTGCAGAAGATTATGGTTGATCATGTGCTTCAATGTTACTTCCCTGTCCTGTACATCATGTACAATAACTATTGATCTCTAATTCCAGGAATAAGTGGGTTAGCATATAATGAGCGCTTGACAGCGCTGGGCCTGTACTCGCTGGAGCTTTTAGAAGGTTGAGGGAGGGCCACATTGAAACTTACAGAATAATGAAAGGCTTTGACAGAGTAGACAGACAGGGGTTGGACAGGCTAGATGCAGGAAGATTGTTCCCGATGTTGGGGAAGTCCAGGACAAGGGGTCGCTTAAGGATAAGGGGGAAATCCTTTAAAACCGAGATGAGAAGAACTTTTTTCACACAGAGAGGGGTGAATCTCTGGAACTCTCTGCCACAGAGGGTGTTGAGGCCAGTTCATTGGCTATATTTTTAGAAGGGCCCTTGAAGGGGATCAGGGGGTACAGGTACGGGACATTGGAATCAGCCATGACATATTGAATGGTGGTGCAGGCTCGAAGGGCCGAATTACTCCTGCACAGGGTAGATGTGGAGAGGATGTTTCCACTGGTGGGAGAGTCTTGGACCAGAGGTCCTAGGATCAGAATTAAAGGACACTCTTTTAGAAAGGAGGTGAGGAGGAACTTCTTTAGTCAGAGGGTAGTTAATCTGTGGAACTCATTGGCACAGAGGGCTGTGGAGGCCAAGTCAGTACATATTTTTAAGGCAGAGATAGACAAATACTTGATTAGAATGGGTGTATGAGTTATGGGGAGACGGCAGGAAAATGGGATTAGGAGGCAGAAATTGTGAAATGATTTCTCCTGCTTTTGATCATTTAATCTTCAAGATAATAGTTTTGAAAATGGAATAGAAGTAAGCATGGGCCCTTAAAGGTTCTCGTTAAGAAAAGAACATGGAAGATCCTTATAAAGTCCACCTGATCTCTACAAATATATTCTTATGCTAAAGGAGGATGGGGTTTGTGCTGAAGGGACTACTGAGGGGTTTCGCTCGAACAGTGCCTGGATTGGAGGACTTTAGTTATGATGGTAGATGTAAATATAATTTCTATGATTAAAGGACATGGGCAGGTACTTGGATAGGAAAGGAATAGAAGAAAACAGGCTTAACACTGGCAATTGGGATAAGCGTGGATAGACAGCACAGTCCGCATAGACGGAAGGGCCTGTTCCCGTGCAATACAGCTTCATTTAGTTCAATTTAGTTTAGTTTGGAAATACAGCGCAGAAACAGGCCCTTTGGCACACCGAGTCCTCACACACTAGCTCTATCCGACACACACCAGGGATAATTTACATCTACAGTGCATTCAGAAAGTATTCAGACACCTTCACTTTTTACACAGCCTTATTCTAAAACGGATTAAATTATTTTTTTTTAAATCATCAATCTACACACAATACCCCATAAAATAAAGGCGAAAACAGGTGTTTAGAAATTTTTACGAAAGTAATTAAAAAGCAATAACTGAAATATCACATTTACACAAGTATTCAGACCCTTCACTCAGTACTTTGTTGAGGCACCTTTGGCAGCAATTACAGCCTCAAGTCTTCTTGGGTATGACGCTACAAGCTTGGCGCACCTGTATTTGGGTAATTTCTCCCAATCTTCTCTGCAGATCCTCTCAAGCTCTATCAGGTTGGATGGGGAGCGTCGATACACAGCTATTTTCAGGTCCCTCTAGAGATGTCCGATTCAGATTCAGATTCAATTTTAATTGTCCGGGCTCTGGCCAGGCCACTTACGGACAAGGACATTCACAGACTTGTGACAAAGCCACTCCTGCGTTGCCTTGGCTGTGAGCTTAGGGTCGTTGTCCTGTTGGAAGGTGAACCTCTGCCCCAGTCTGAAGTCCTGAATGCTCTGGAGCAGGTTTTCATCAAGAATCTCTCTGTACTTTGTTCTGTTCATCTTTCCCTCGATACTGACTAGTCTCCTGGTTCCTGCCGCTGAAAAACATTCCCACAGCATGATGCTGCCACCACCATGCTTCACCGTAGGTATGGTATTGGCCAGGTGATGAGCGGTGCCTGGTTCCCTCCAGACATGCATTCAGGCCAAAGAGTTCAATCTTGGTTTCATCATATCAGAGAATCTTGTTTAGGTGCCTTTTGGCAAACTCCAAGCGGGCTGTCATGTGCCTTTTACTGAGGAGTGGTTTCCATCTGGCCACTCTGCCATAAAGGCCTGATTGGTGGAGTGCTGCAGATATAGTTGTCCTTCTGGAAGGTTCTTCCATCTCCACACAGGAACTCTGGAGCTCTGTCAGAGTGACCATCAGGTTCTTGGTCACCTCCCTGACCAAGGCCTTTCTCCCCCAATTGCTCAGTTTGGCCAGGCAGCCTATGAAGAGTCCTGGTGGTTCCAAAGTTCTTTCATTTAAGAATGACGGAGGCCACTGTGCTCTTCGGGACCTGCAATGCTGCAGAAATTGTTTTATACCCTTCCCCGGATCTGTGTCTCGACACAATCCTGTAACGGAGGTCTACGGACAATTCCTTTGTCTTCATGGCTTGGTTTTTACTCTGACGTGCACTGTCAACTGTGGGACCTTATATAGACAGGTGTGTGCCTTTCCAAATCATGACCAATCGATTTAATTTTCCATTGGTGGACTCCAATCAAGTTGTAGAAACATCGCAAGGATAATCAATGGAAACAGGATGAACCGAAAATCAATTTTGAGTGTCATAGCAAAGGGTCTGAATACTTATGTAATTGGGATATTTCAGTTATTTATTTTTAATTACTTTGCAAAAAATTTCTAAACACCTGTTTTCACTTTTTAATTATGTGGTATTGTGTGTAGATAGATAATTTAAAAAAATAATTTAATCCATTTTGGAATAAGGCTGTAACGTGACAAAATGTGGAAAAAATGAAGGGGTCTGAATACTTTCTGAATGCACTGTATACCAAGCCAATTAATCTACAAATCTGTATGTCTTTGGAGTGTGGGAGAAAACTGAAGATCTCAGAGAAAAGCTGCTTGGTCACAGGGAGAACGTGCAAACTCCGTACAGACAGCACCCGTAGTCAGGTTCCAACCCGGATCTCTGGTGCTGTAAGGCAGCAACTCTACCGCTGCATCACCGTGCCTCTCTGTGAACTCTATGACTTTGATCGCTGCACCTGCATTCATGGAGGGACCTCCTTGTGTTCATTGTAACTATTTGTAGCTTCATGCACTACCAGGTTGTTATACCAATAAACTATTGTTTGAAGTTGGAGTTGAAGACATCTTGGCTTCTCTCAAACTGACCTGACCAGGGATTTGTTTGCACCCTGTAGAGCATGTTAAACCCTGAGTGGCTCCTGGATCTACCTGTAGTCCAATTCTATAATTATCTAACGCACACAAACCAAATGACTCAGTCCAATCTGTGCCTAATACCAGGGCCGCATATCTATGATCTGTAATTATGGGGGACAATGGGCGGCCATGGTGGCGCAGCGGTAGAGTTGCTGCCTTACAGCGCTTGCAGTGACAGAGACCCGGATTTGATCCCACTACACGTTCTGTCAGTACAAAGTTCCTACTTTCTCCCCGTGTTTTTTCCGAGATTTTCGGTTTCCTCACACACTCCAAAGACGTACAGGTTTGTAGGTTAATTGGCTTGGTAAATGTAGAAATTGTCCCTAACGTGTGTAGGATAGTGTTAATGTGCAGGGATTGCTGGTCGGTGTGGACTCGGTGGACTGAAGGGCCTGTTTCTGCGCTGTATCTCTAAACAATTGTTCCATTGGTCTCCGTGTGCGCTAACATGATTATATTCTTTGTGGATAATGGTTGATATATT
The DNA here is from genome assembly GCF_028641065.1 of Leucoraja erinaceus. Taxonomy (NCBI): domain Eukaryota; kingdom Metazoa; phylum Chordata; class Chondrichthyes; order Rajiformes; family Rajidae; genus Leucoraja; species Leucoraja erinaceus. The sequence goes on from NC_073377.1 coordinate 140,972,143, forward strand.
ACAAAATAAATGTTTTGGCCCATTGCCTTCCAACTTGTTCCAGTTATTTCCTCAACCAACAAGGCTTTATATGTTCTACTAAGGTTGCCAACTGTCTCCTATTAGCCGAGACATCCCGTATATGGGGCTAAATTGGTTTGTGCCATACGGGACTGCCCTTGTCCCGTATTTGACTGCTACCACTCGGGTCGAGGGGACTGTCGGTCGGAGCGCCTCGTAAAACCCCGCCTCACCCGTCCCGACGTAGTGCAGCCCATGGCCCGAGCGCCGGACTTTGCGAGCGATGTCGCGCGGCCCGGGCCAAATCTCCTCAGCTGGCCCGTCAGCTGGGCTTTGTGTGCAGTCCAGCACCAGGGCCAACTCATTATTACCCAGCCATGGCCAAGTCGCGCAACTAATTGCGCCGGACTTGGTGACATGGTTGACGTCCTGTCACTTTCCGTGCATCAGTTGCACGCCTGGTTCATCGAAAAGATCCGAATTCAAAATTCGAGGTACGGTTTCCACTGAATGTGTATCGCTTTTGCACCATCGTAAAGTCGAAATATCGTAAGTCGAAGCATCGTAAGTCGAGGAGCATCTGTACTCTGTAATCACCAGAGGGCCACGCTTACAGACAGATCCTAGATCTGATACAACAACGTGCGTGCGTGTTGCATGCGCTGTTGACGCCAAGCACGAGTGATTCACCTGTCATCCAATTACAGGCCCCCTTATGCGCATCAGTTGTACGCTATATTTTACCAATTCCTGCCAAAACACAAAGTTCCAGTAACGTCTGGTGTTGTTCGGTCGGTTTGACATCTGCAAATATGGATAAACCTGCCAAAAAGAAAAGTGTGCAGCAATGCAAGCAATGGGAAGCAAAAAAGACGTGGGTTTAGCCCGTCAGCAGTGACTCGACGAGGGCCTTCTGTACTTTATCCCGTTGGTCATTTGTCCCTTTTTTTTTACCTTTTGTCCCTTATTTGGGAGTGAGAAAGCTGGCAACCCTAAGTACTACCAATTCATCAGGTGAGAGACAGATATCATCCAGCATCTCTTTTCCCACTTCCACATTATTTATTTCTGCCCTCTATTGATATCCCAGTGTTTTGTTCAATACATTTCTGTCCAAAGCAAACACGGGAGATCATCTACAGTATATTGTCAGTTATTTTCTTCAGGGACTTCAGGTTGGTACATGGAAAGGACAGGTTTGGAGGGAAATGGACCAAATGCGGGCAGGTGGGATTGGTGTAGCTGGGACAATTGGCCGGTGTGGGCAAGTTAGTATTAAAATAAAATCAAGACCAACTAAAATCCTGAAGTTTGATTTCCCACTCTTGGTTCATCATGAACAGTCGATTGCAATTTATGGGTTAATAAGAAGCGTTGCCTCCAGTAATGTATTCTGCTTCATATTGTGTAGGAAGGAACTGCAGATGCTGGTTTAAACTGAAGGTGGACACAAAAAGCTGGAGTAACTCAGCAGGACAGGCAACATCTCTGGAGAGAAGGAATGGGTGACGTTTCGGGATGAGACCCTTCTTTAGACTGAAGATTTACGAGTCTCCAGACTCTCCAGAGATGCTGCCTGTCCCGCTGAGTTACTCCAGCTGTTTGTGCCTATCTTCTGCTTCATATTTTCTGCTCATTGGCTCAGTCTATTACATTTTTATAAGAAATCACTGCATTTTATCTACTAAAATGCAATCTATTTTTCTGAGGATGCCATAAATTTCTGTCTGGAGTTATAACTCGCAGGCCCTGTAGCAAATTCAGCTGAAGCAAGGAGAATGTCAGGGAAGGAGGCATTTTATGAGTTTCATAGTTTGAGACTATGCTCCAGTCCATGTACACGTTTTGGTGAAGTTTTAGGAAGATAAAAGCAAAAAAAAACAAACAAAAAATAACCAACAAAAACAGGGTCAAACAAGTTTGATTTCTTCTAGAAGATAGACACAAAAAGCTGGAGCAACTCAGCGGGTCAGACAACATCCCTGGAGAAAAGGAATAGGTGACATTTCGGGTCGAGATCCTTTTTCTAGCTTGGTAGTTGGATGGCTTCCTCATAAATCTTTGACCTTGCCTTTTGCTCCGAAAACTGTTAGGATATTGCTAACAAATAAAATGTATGAAAAAATAAATTAAATCTTCACGGGTGTCCAAAATGTGTGGCATGCCTGTTGCTGAATGGCAGTCCAGCTATCAAAATGTATTATGTTGTGACTCCTGGCATCAAATATTCAGTCAAATGTCCTCGGGTTCTTTCAGTCAGTTCTCTCATTTACTTTTATAACAAAATCTTAGCGTTCTATAAAACGGTTCATTGTGGCTTTAATAAATAATCAACTGCTGTGCAACTGATAGGATAAATGTTAAAGAAAAGTTCCTGTCAATTACATTATGACAATCTTAGTAGATTTATCCTCAATTTAGCAACCGGAAATGGTAATTACATTTTTGATTATTTTTTTATGAAAGAGGCATCATTTGTGGCAATCTGGATTTAAAATAGCCAAGGGTGGCAGGAGATAGAAAGAAGGGGGGGGAGGATATTTTTCTGACTTGAGGTCTGCAGTCAATGGTGTATTTCTGGGAATTTTGTTTTTTGCAAAATACTGTATTGGAATTTAATACGGAGAAATGTGAGGTGATGCATTTTGGGAAGTCTAACATGGGCAGGACCTACACCATGAATGGTAGGGCTCTGGGGAGTGTTGTAGAGCAGAGGTATCTAGGAATGCAGGTGCATAGTTCCTTGAAGGTGGAGTCACAGGTAGATAGAGTGGTAAAAAAGGCTTTTGGCACATTGGCCTTCATCAGTCAGAGTATTGAGTATAGGAGTTGGGAGGTCATGTTGCAGTTGTATAAGGCGTTGGTGAGGCCACATTTAGAGTATTGTGTTCAGTTCTGGGCACCATGTTATAGAACAGATGTTGTCAAACTGGAACAGAGAAGATTTACGATAATGTTGCCTGGGCTAGAGGGTTTGAGCTATAGGGAGAGGTTGAGCAGACTGGGACTGTATTCTTTGGAGCGCAGGAGGATGAGGGGTGATCTTATAGAGGTGTGTAAAATCATGTATAGGAATAGATCGAGTAGATGTACAGATTCTTTGCCCAGAGTAGGGGAATCGAGCACCAGAGGACGTAGGTTTAAGGTGAAGGGGAAAAGATTTAATAAGAATCTGAGGGGTAAACTTTTCACACAAAAGGTGGTGGGCACAATGGAACAAGCTGCCAGGGGAGGTAGTTGAGGCTGGGACTATTGTAGTATTTAAGAAACAATTAGACGGGTACATGGCTAGGACAGGTTTGGAGGGATATGGACCAAACGCGAGCAGGTGGGGCTAGTGTAGCTGGGACATGTTGGCCGGTGTGGGCAAGTTGGGCCAAAGGGACTGTTTCCAAACTGTATCACTCTATGTATACATTACTTGGATGAGAATGTGGGGTATGATTAAGAAGTTTGCTTACAGCACACAAAATTATGGAGTTTTGCACAGCAAAGAAGGTTGCCTAAGGATACAGTGGGGCATGAACTAGCTGGAAAGTTGGATGAAGCAGTGGCAGATGGAATTTAATAGTGAGATTAAACGAGTACTTACCAGTACGAAGTTTGATCTGTATTTTATGAGGAGTTACGATGAGGGATTACGTGAAGAACCCACCCAGCGCGCAGGCGCGGCATACTTCCAAGCAGCGGTGTGGAATCACAGATAGACACAAAATTGAAGTAAAGATAGTAAAGATTAATGAGACATCAGGCCGAGTTTGATCTATACAATGAGGGTGGGAGCGGAGGGCACGTAATCCCTCATCGTAACTCCTCATAAAATACAGATCAAACTTCGTACTGGTAAGTACTCGTTTAATCTCACTATTTTACTTCGGAGTCACGTGAGTGACTACGTGAAGACTTCAAAGGTCTGTGATTTCAAACCGTGTAACAGTTATATCACTCACTGCCGAAAGATCATCGAGGGAGGAAGTGGTATCTAAAGACCAACGAATTTGTTAGTTTTAAAAAACAAAATGTTTATTTAACAACAACAAAAAATAGCTCCCCTGGGCTTTAAATTATAAATTTGCGGTTTCTAAAATTTTCTCCGCAAAGACGTCCTTCTCCATCAGCGGTTTGTGGTAGAATTTTTGGAATGTCGATTCCCTTGACCATCCCGCTGTACTAAGGATGTGGTCTATGGGAACCTGCATCCGATCCGCCGCTGACGTGGACGCTGCCCTGGTTGAATGGGATTTAAAAACATCCGTGTTAATCCCCGCCGTATTAAGGACCTGTTTCAACCATCTGGATATTGTCTGGCTGGTAACCCGTCCAAAAGGCTTTTTATGGCTGACCCATAAGGCTTTCTCTCTCCCTCTAAGAGTTTGGGTTGTGTCTATGTAATCATAAAGGTGGGTCACCACACACAGCCTAGGTTCTGGAGGGTAGGCCCGGAAGATTAACGGAGAGTTGGATATACCTGGCCTGCTCTGTTTAACCAACCCCGGCATGGTAAAAGTAATGGAATCTGGGGTGGTCACCATGTGGTCCAGACTTAATTGATGCAGCGACTGAACCCTCTGAGCAGAGACAAGCGCCATGAGCATGAGGGTCTTGTAAGTGGACTGCTCCAGGCTCAGGGATCCCACCGGAGGCCAACCTCGAAGGTGTGACAACACATACACTAACATCCCACACATGGGTGTATCTAGGTGTAGGGGGTTTGGTGTTATAAATCCCTTTAAGGAGTTTGATAACCAGGGGATGGGATCCAATACTATGCTGTCCTGAGGGCATAAGGTATGCGGACAGGGCGCTTCGAGCTGCATTGATGGCACTGTAGCTCATCTTTTGGTCATGGTGCAGGTGGGCCAGGAACTCCAGCACATCCGTGATCGAAGCCGTCATGTAAGATGTCCCTGCTTTCAGGCAGTACTGTTCCCATTTCCTGATGTAGGTCAGGTACTGTTTCTTGGTAGAAACTCGCAGGGATGCCGACATGGTGGTGATTGTTCTTTCTGATAACCCCAATCCCTGGTAAGGTCTGTTCAGAATCTGGAAACCAGGAGGTTCAATTTTTGATGGCATGGATGACTTATGCCAGATACCGGGTGAGTCAATAATTGGGGGTGGCTGTGAAGAACCATAGGTGACTCTACCACCATGTCGTGGAAAATTGGGAACCATGGTTGGGTAGGCCAGTCGGGTACGACCAGAATGCCTGAAGCTGAGTCAGCTTGTATTTTCTGGAGTACCCGACTGATGAGGCAGAAGGGAGGGAAAGCATAGACAAATAAATTTCCCCAATCCAGCGTAAAGGCATCTACCGCTGCTGCCTCTGGGTCTGGTTCCCAAGCCACATACATGGGTAGTTGGTGATTTAGTCTAGACGCAAACAAATCTATATCTGGCGTACCATATTGCTTAACAATTCTAGCAAATAGTTTTGGGTCTAACATCCATTCGATGTTGTCATTGAATTTTCGTGACCTGGTGTCCGCCACTGAGTTTAGCTTGCCTGGTAAATAGGCAGCTGATAGCCAAATATGTCTCTCGACACACCATTGCCAGATTATAGTAGTCAATTTGTCGCATGATACTGATTTTATGCCACCCATGTGCTGGATGTAAGACACCGCCGTTGTGTTATCAATCATAATCCTAACATGCACATGCCGCATATCAGATGCATATGCTTTTAGCCCATAAAAGGCGGCGAGCATCTCCAAGAAGTTTATGCCCAGTGTTTGTAGTAGCGATGCCTCTGAGTTAGTCCATCTGCCACCTGTGCTGTCTATAGAGTTAGTAGCTCCCCAGCCTAAAGCACTGGCATCCGTTGTAATGGTTATGTTAGGATTGGTGACGGCGATAGGACTGTGACTGTGCCAAATGTTATCCACCCACCACTGAAGTTCTGATCTGGCTTCAGCGGGTAAATCCATTTTACGGTCATAATGCCCCCTATTAAGACGTAATGCATGTGTCCTTGCTCTTTGCAAATTTTGATAATGCAAGGGCCCATATTGGGCAGCCGGGAATGCTGCTACTATAGTACCAATGACTCTGGCTACGTGCCGTATCCTTGGTTGCGGTTTTGCAATTAAACTGTTACAGGCTTCTGTTAGTGTAACTTTTTTATCTCTAGGCAGAGTGACAGTCATATGGATAGTGTCAATAGTGAAGCCTAGGTAATCCATGTTAGTAGTAGGCTCCAATATTGATTTATCTGGGTGTAGAATAAATCCCAATGTTTCAAGGAGTTGTTTAGTGGCTAAAACTCCTGCGACAGCTAGTTCCCTTGTTCTCCCTAATATGAGAACATCGTCCAGATAGGCCACGACTAAATGTTTTTGTTCTCTCAATTTTTTCATGGCCACTTTAAGAATTTTTGTAAATAATCTGGGAGCTGTCGTTAAACCATTGGGCAATGCTCTATACTGCCATAGCTGGCCCATCCAGATAAATTTCAGATATTTGTAATAATCCTTATGAATGGGTACTAAATAGTAAGCATCCTTGATGTCTATGCTTGCCATGTAGTATCCCTTGGAGATCAGTTGTCTGGCAGTGACAAATGTCTCCATTTTGAAATGTTGATACTCAACAGACTGATTAAGTGACGTCAAATCAATGATAATACGACATCCACCATCTTTTTTAGATTTGAGAAAAATATTCGATACAAATTCCTGCGGCTCGTGTCTGGTCCTTTCTATGATGCCTTTAGCCACGAGCCTGTCTAGTTCAGCTTGTCCTTCTACCTTCTCTAATTCTGAGGGAAGGAATACCCTTTGGGGCATGTGCTGAACTGGCGGTTCTATGCCTGGTTTGAATTCAATTTTGTATCCACTGATACTGTTGAGTATAAACTTGTTGTTAGTAAGGGAGCACCAAACATGCTTGAAGAACCTTAAACGCCCTCCTGTTAATACAACACCCTTTGTCTGTGCATGTCGACAGGAACCAGACCCACCTACCTCCATGTTTATTTGTGGGAGCGTTTCCGATGGGTTTGGCCCGAGGGTGTCTGTGTTGGTGCTGCGGTGGGGCGGCGCATCTTCCCACGGCTCCGCCCTGGGCCCCGCTCTAAAAAAGAGCTCTGGGGGTAGTGGGAGGCGGTCACCAGGCTTTCACCAGCTCGGTACCTACTGGTGGATGCCGAGGCGTGCTGCCAACTGGGTGTCTTCACCCTGCTCGGTCCTGGCGCTGCCCTCATGAGGCCTACAGGTTTGGCCGCCTCTTCCAGTTCCTTGAGCTTCTTGGCCAAGTCTGCTCCAAATAGCAGCGCCTCCCGTTCCGGCGCTGGAGCTTTGCAGAGGCCCGCGTATTTGGGATTGAGGGCAGGCCTGATGTTTTCCCGCCGTAGGCTGTTGAGCTCGTACTGTGTGTTGCACATTAACGCCAGCGCATCCTGCTGGGGTATGGAGAGCTCTGCGTTACCGACGGACCGAGCAAAGGCGGTGATGGCTGCAGTGTGGAGCTTCAGGATCCGCTGCATTTTTACCTCCTGAGTCCTGATCTGCTGCCCCAGCTGGTTCCATATTTGCCCGTTGACAGTTTTTACCCGCAGCGCCTCGCAATTTTCCGGTGCTGTATAGGTGTCAAGGGCCTGCTGAACGACCTTCTCCTGCAACGGCTTGTTGGAGAGCCTATTGATACTGGCCGCCATTCTAGGTGGTAGTATCATCCCGGTCGTTGGGGGCGCCGCGTACCGACCGACTACACCCAGTAGCTCTTCTTCCAGCTCGCCCGGCATACTTGTGTTGTCGTCCGCCTGCCCTTGTGATAGGCCAGCCCAGTCCTGGCCTCCCTTACTGCCCTCGAACAGAGAGGGTACAGAAGGGTGTGGCGATGGTATGGAGGAGGCCAAAGCCCGTCCTCCTTGGAGATGCCTAGCCCGCATCTCCTCATCGATCATCTGCTCCAGCAGCTGCCTCATGCAGCTGATGCGGCTGTCTCCCCGTTTCGCCGGTGGAGAGCGTTCCCGTTCCTCCGACGAGTCGGAGGTCACCGGCCGGTCAGTTTTGCGGGTTGCCTTCCTCCCTGTGCGGGGCGTCGTAATCGGCGGCACAGGGAGCGGCTCGGTGTCGGGTGTGCGGGAGCGTTGAAAAAGCTCCTCCGCCACTGGTGGCTGCCGCCCAGATATTGACCCCTCCTCGGGTGGAGTTGGGCAGGCAGTCCTTCTAGATGGTCGCTTTTGGGTAGCCATAGCTTTCTTCACCGTTCAGCGACGCTGGGTGGGTTCTTCACGTAGTCGCTCACGTGACTCCGAAGTAAAATCCAGATACGTGTGAGGCAATGCACTGAGGGAAGTGTGGTAGGTCATATAGAGTAAACAACAGGGACCGAGGAGAAGAATGGGGGACCATTATTTGCAAGACCATAGTAGTGATAGAGTAGTTAAGAAGGCATTTGTTAATAGTACTTCTTAGGGTGAGGCATTGAGTAAAGGAGTTGAGATGTCAATTTGCAGCAGTACAAATCATTGGCCCAACCCCACTTGGAGTGTTGCATTTGGTACTGGTCGCAACTGTGCAAGAATATTATAGCAACAGAGAGAGTGCAGAAAAAAATCACCAGGATTTGTCTGCAATAGAGGGCAGTAGTTATAAGGAGAGATTGAACAGTGTGGATTTCATCTCACTGCAACATAATCATACTTTATTAGCCAAGTATGTTTTGCAACATACGGGGAATTTGATTTGCCATACAGTCATACCAATAAAAAGCAACAACACACAAAACACATTTTGACATAAACATCCACCACAGTGACTCCTCCACATTCCTCACTGTGATGGAAGCAAAACAAAAGTTCAATCTCTTCACTTCTTTGTCCTCCCGTGTTCGGGGGCATCGAACCGTCCGTTGACGAGATGTTCTTGTGTCCCGTAACCGGTGGTCGGGCTCTCCGCGTCGGGGTGACCAAGCTCCCGCATCGGGGGTATCTCAGATCTCCCGCACCAGATGATCGGACCCCAGGTCGGGACTGGTCGAACCTCCTGCGACTTTGGAGTTCCCAACATCAGTCTCTACCCGAGACTGCGAGCTCCTCGATGGTGAAATCCGCAGGCCGCGGCTGGAGTGTCGATCCCGGGCAAGGGATCACAGGCTCCGATGATAAGTCCACGGCTCCACGGTGGGGCTCAAAGTCAGCCCCGAACAAGGCCTGCAGCTCCATGATGTTAGGCCGCAGAGCGACCAGAGATACCATCCGGAAAATAATCGCATCTCCGGCACGGTAAGAGGTTGAAAAAAAGTTTCCCCCAACCCCCTCCCCCACCCTCCACATAAAACAAACCAGAGAACATTAACACATACTTTTAAAACACACTAAAAATAACAAAAAAGACAAAAAGACAGACAGACTGTTGGCGAGGCTGCCATCGCTGACGGCACCACGGTGGTTTATAAAATGATGAGTGGCATGGATTGGTTAGATGGTCAAAGTATTTTTCCCAGAGCAGGAGAGAACTAGAATTAGAGAGAGTTAGATAGAGCTCTAGGGGCTAGTGGAATCGAGTGATATGGGGAGAAGGCAGGCACGGGTTATCGATTGGGGACGATCAGCCATGGTCACAATGAATGGTGGTGCTGGCTCGAAGGGCCGAATGGCCTCCTCCTGCACCTATTTTCTATGTTTCTAGAAGGCACAGGTTTAGGTTGAGCGAGGACAAATTTAAGGAAGATCTGTGGGGCATATTTTTTCACCAAAGGTCATTTGAGTAGGTAAAGGAAAAGCATTGAAGTGATATAGGACTAATGCATGGAAATGGGATTAGTATAGATAGGCATCATGGATGACGCAGGCAGAAATCCAATGCTTCTTTTCTGTATGATTCTATCCATCCATTGCGAAAACTATTTTTTCTCCTGTCATTGAGAAAATGGCAAAACAAAAAAATCATCATCATCATCATCATCATCGTTGAACTTGTTGACAGCTTTCACTGTAATTAATTCAATGTTCTGAATTACTCCACAATATTTTTTTTTGTTGGAGGAAATATTTTTGCCTTGAAAAAACTTTGAATAAGTTGTTCATCATCATCATCATCATTAAACATAAACGGGTACGGTGCCTTGCAATGCCGTGTACAACAGTGATCGCAACTTCCACTGAAGTGTGGGTGTCCGTTGGCTCGCTAGGAGCTCATCGGCCCTTTGACAGGTCTTGTTTTTGGTCCTGCTGGGGGTCCACAGCCCCCTCCTCACCTGGCAAACCAGGTGGGGGAGAAGGTGGTTTAGTCGCCGACTATCCGACCATGGACTCCATTGAGTCTGTCCAAAGCAAGCGCTGTCTGCAGAGGGCACTCAGCATCGCCAAGGACTGCTCTCACCCCAACCATGGACTGTTTACCCTCCTACCATCCGGGAGGCGCTACAGGTCTCTCCGTTGCCGAACCAGCAGGTCGAGGAACAGCTTCTTTCCGGCGGCTGTCACTCTACTCAACAACGTACCTCGGTGACTGCCAATCACCCCCCCCCCCCCCCCCCCCCCCCCCGGACACTTATTATTTTTTTAATTCAAATCGTTTGCTATGTCGCTCTTCAAGGGAGATGCTAAATGCATTTCGTTGTCTCTGTACTGTACACTGACAATGACAATTAAAATTGAATCTGAATCTGAATCATGGAGCAGGTAGCATGGGATTACATGGTACCCATGGCGGGGGGAACTGCCCCCAGCCTGACTCTGTAAAAAAAGGATAGGACAACCCACTTGGACAAAGAACAACTTCTGTGCTATTCTGGAGACACAACGAACTGCAGATGTCGGAATCTTGGGTAAAACACGAAGTGCTGAAGTAAGTCGGCGGGAAAGCAGCATCTGAGGTCACTTAGTCTATACTTGGTCTCACCAAGAGAGGCAATAACTTTAGTTTATCTGACCATGAATCAACTGAAGTGATTAATAATAATTTCTTATTGTTTCCATCTACGTTGTCAAACATTGCTTGTAAAAGCTGTGGAGCGGGCGGCGGCACTGATTGGACATTGCGGAGCCTGTGAACTCTCGCCGAGATCGCCAGTGGTGGAGCTCCATCCAGCGCGGCCTGTTGGCTTCGGAAGCCGTGGTCTCCGTTTCAGGTATCCCAAGCCACTGAGAGGGTTCTCCCAACGCCGGAGCACCATCACCCGGCAAGAAGGGCCTGAAACATCGGGCTGCCATAGCGGCGACTGCGGTGGCCTCAATAGGCCCGACTATGGGTGGACAAGGGGATGGGGACTGGACTTTGTGCCTTCCTTCACAGTGGGAACCATTGTGGGGGGATGCTGTTATGTTTAATGTTAACTTCCTTTATAAGGTTATGTTGTATTCTTATTAATGTGCTGCAATGGCAACTTGAATTTCACTGCACCAATTGGTGTATGTGGCAATAAATGAATCTTTGAGTCTTTAAACCATTAATACAAATTACATAAAAAATTAACCAAATATTTACTGTACAGAATAATTAATTTAAACATATGTTGACAAATCCTAATATCAGAACACACATTCAAACAAAGCTATAACAGCTGCTTACTAATTACAGGAATATTTAAAAATTACTTTTGCACAAGAAATAAATCAAATTCTCTTCTTTTGAAACAACAAATTCGCAATTTTATTTTAATCATAGCAGCCACGCCAACAGACTCGGGGGGGGGGGGGTTGGGGGAAACTTTTTTAATCTCTTCCCTCGACAGAGATGCAACTTTTTTCTGTATCGTATCTCCGTCCACACTGCGGCCTAAACATCGTGGAGCTGGCGGTCCCTTTGTTAGGGACCGACCTCGGGAGCTCCAACCACAGGTGCTTCGACTGCCCTGATCGCGGGAGCGTCGATCGCCTGATAGGGGGCTTCATTCGCTGACTGTGGGAGTTTCGATCGCCCCGACTGTGGATGTTTCGATTGCCCCGACCGTGGGAGAAAAGGAGGAAAGAAGGTAGACGTTATTTGCTTTCCATCACAGTGGGGAATGTGAGGCCACCGAAAAAACAAGATACACTGAGGACTCGGAGGGATGCCGTGAGTGCAGTGATCTCAGTGTTGGCGGGGACATGGCTCCATGAGGACATCCCGGAGTCTGGTGCGAGTGTGGACGGCTTTCTGACTGTTCGGGTGGAGAGGGACTGCAGAGAGAGTGACAGCGGTCAATAGACAATAGGTGCAGGAGTAGGCCATTCGACCCTTCGAGCCAGCATCGCCATTCAATTTGATCATGGCTGATCATCCCCAATCAGTACCCCGTTCCTGCTTTCTCCCCATATCCCCTGATTCCACTATCTTTAAGAGCCCTATCTAGCTCTCTCTTGAAAGTATCCAGAGAATCGGCCTCCACCGCCCTGAGTCGGTACAACTCTGGTCACATCACGGTGAAGGAGTGTGTGTGTGGCCCGGACATTGAACTGATGGCTGTGGGTCTCCGCTTATGTCGTGGTCCCTGGGGATTCTCACACGCCGCTGTGGTGGCTGTTTCATCTTAATGTAGTTTTGTATCTGCCTCTGCCTACAGCCTGTCTGTTATTTCTATCTTTTTTATTATTTTTAGTTAGTCTAAAGTCTTGTGTTGGGGGAAACTTTTACTTTTCTATGTGGGGGAGGGGGGCAGGGTAAGGGGGAAACCGTTTCCCAGTCTCTTCCTGGCGGGGACGCGACTATTTCTCCGAGTCGCGTCCTCGCCCCCACCTCGCGGCCTACCAGTGGATCGGAGCGGCCTTTCCTGCCGGGGACCGGGAACCGGACCAGGGCTGCTACAGCGGCGGCGCAGCGCTGGAGTCACCGCGGAGCGGGCGATACCTACCCGGGTCGCCGTTTGGAGCTCCGAAGCGTTGAGCCGCTGCTCCAACATCGTGGAGCTCTGGTGCGGAGAGCTTCCAACGCGGGAAGCGCTGACCGTCATCGCGCTGACCGTCATCGCGCAGTCCTGGGGCGCCTTGCAGAGGGTCTCCAGCAGCAGTCTCCACCCGGCGCGGCCTACGGACTTTGGAAGCCGCCGACTCCGGTAGGAGGGGGGCCGACTCTGGTGTCCACGCCGCTGAGGACGTCCCGCAGCCCCGACGTCGGACTTACAACACCCCAGCGAGCGGTCCTGAACATCGGGCCGCCCTTAGCGGCAACTGCGGAGGGCACGGGGAGGCCCTGACCACGGGGAACAATGGAGGAAGAGACTGACTTTGGTGCCTTCCCACACAGTGGGAAACTTTGATTCTACTGTGTGGGGATGTTTTATGTCAAACCCTATAGTGTGTTGTGTCCCTTATTTTTATTGTATGGTTGTATGTAGGTATGTTGCACAACCTACCTGAATCGTCGTTGAGAATCTGCCCCAGGCCGTGTGTGTGATTTTGGCGCTGTTTAGAGGGGGCGGGTTTAAAACTCGATTTTCACTAGGCTGTTGCAATCGAAAATGTTCAGCCTAGTAAATCATTAACGAAAAATCGCTGAAAGACCCTGTCGCAAAAGGTATTATTAGTTTTTATGGCCTTGTATAATAGTTATAGTAGTTTAAAAATCACTCTCTAAACCCGCGCCCTCTCGCTGCCCCAGGGTTTTATAAAGCAAATAATTAAAGGTATGTACCTTATTTTTACATTAAAAGGGGCTTCTTAAGAACCCTGAATATAAAGTTTTCTATAGCGAGTAGCTCATTTTGGGCTCTTTATATCCCGCAGTATTTTTCTGGGCATTTGAGGGCACTAATCCAGCGCAATGTGAACGTTCTAAACCAGCGCGTTCACAGGAACCCACTAGAAAGCCGATTTAAAATGGACTTTAATTTACAGCAATTGAACACTAAATTCCTTCCATTTGGCCTATAAATTGATGTAAATGAGATTTAAAAATCATGTTTTATTGTGAATTATTTGTGAATATTATTTGGACACTTAGGCTATTTAAAAATGTTAATCATTTATTAAGAAATGGATAGATGTTTAGATCTAGTAATTGAAGTTTGAAATTAGCTACAATTGGGTAACTAACTAATTATATGCTTTAATTTCAGGTCATCCAAGTAAGATTATTTTATATTTGTTTCAGAATGGTTCAATCTATGATAACTGAAAATTTCATTCAGTTCTCTTAATTTTTAAGAAGGTTATGGGCTTTTGACTGTCCATGATCACAGCTTTTATGTTATGTCCATAGAAAATCAATAGGGAACAAGATGCTAATATCCAAGTATGAAAATGGCCATAACTTTTTTATTACTTGAGATATTAAAGTGAATTAGGTGTCAAATTAAACTTATTTTTATGCTTTATCTAATGGGATAAATTGCAGACTTGATTTTTTAAATCTCAACATTTTGTAACATTGCTACTGTATGGGAATTTCATTTCACTGTGCCATCTGGCACATTGGATGAATAAATCTATCTTGTATCTTGTATCTTGTTCCTTTGTTGTATGACTGTATGGCAAATCAAATTTCACTTTACCTCAGTACACGTGACAATAAAGGACCATTGAACCACATCTTTCAGCTTGAGTGAAATGGAACCTCTCGTGTAATCAAATACCAAATGCAACGTGGATATTTTAAATGCTAAAGTATCACAACTGACACTATCAGAAATCTTTGAAATATGCTCAAGCATATATGTAACTTGAACCCGAATAAAACATTCCCAAGTATGAGTTAATTCAATTTCTATACATAAAAATTTGCACAATGAAATGAAGGCTTCCTTTCACACCAAATCAAAAAAACAAACAAATAAATAAAAAAATCAGATTATTCTCTCGGTCAATATTTATGATGGCAAACTCATCTCACTCTTAAGGGCCTGTCCCACTTGGCGATTTTCTCGGCGACTGCCGGCATCATTAACTGACGTATCAGGTCACCGAAAAATTTGTGGCGTGATGATGTATTGACGTGCAGTGTATTTTCACAACACGTGTTGCAACATCTTTTTTGTCACCGCTGGATTTTGAAATGTTCAAAATCTTTTGGCGACACTGATATGACGCCGAAAAAAAATTGCCAAGTGGGACAGGCTCTTCACTGGTGGAATCAACAGAATAACTCAAATTGAATTTTGGAAATGCGGGCGTTGTCTAATTTGTTGTTGAAAGCCACAAAACAATCAATGGTAACTTCTACGTAAATGGGTGTGATTGGAATAGAATAGAATAGAATACTTTTATTGTCATTGCACAACACTGTGCAACAAAATTCCATTGCATCTCCTTTGGTTTAAAAAGAACATAACACAACAGCCATTGACTCACATATACACAAGATCAGTAAAGAAAATAATAAATAGGTATTAAAAATATTTTAAAAGAATATTGCGCATTATCTTGCACCCCGAATTATATTGTGCTTCCCTCAGTGTTCTCTGTTAGAGTTAAGTTATTTTATCGCACATGGGTAGAAACTATTTTTTAGTCTACCGGTGCGAGCTTTCAGATACCTGTTTCGCCTTCCAGAGGGTAGCAGAGTGAAAAGGTGGTTGGCAGGGTGGGATGTGTCCTGCTTGATGTTTGTGGCCTGGCTGCAAGCATCGGGCCCTGTATATGTCATCCAGGGAGGGCAGTTGAGCCTTTGTGATCCTCTGTGCAGTTTTATAACTCTCTGCAGCGCCCTCCTCTCAGCCACAGTGCAGCTAGCAAACCACACCAGGATGCCATAGGAGAGGATACTTTCCACAGCCCACCGGTAGAAGGACAGCAGCAGCGGCTGTGAGACGTTTGCTCTCCGCAGAGACCTCAGGAAATACAGCCGTTGCTGTGACTTCTTCACGAGAGTGTCGGTGTTCATTGTCCATTTGAGGTCCTGGGAGATATATATTCCCAGGAACTTAAAGTCAGTGACTCTCTCCACCATGTCTCCTTTGATGTAGAGAGGAGCAGGTTCCTCTCTCCTCTTCCTCCTGAAGTCAATAACCAGTTCTTTTGTTTTTGTTGGGTTGAGTAACAGGTTATTTTTAGTGCAGTTTTTGGACTTCATCTCTTTAGGCAGACTCGTCGTTGTTATTTATCAGCCCCACCACAGCCGTGTCATCTGCAAACTTGATGATCCGGTTTGTGCTGTGTATTGGTGTGCAGTCATGGGTGTATATTATGTATACGATAGGACTCAGCACACAACCTTGGCGCTCCTGTGCTGTGCGTCAGGACTGGGGAGTGATTGGACTCCATCCTGACAGTCTGTGGACGATCTGTTAAGTAGTCCTTGACCCGCATTTACACCCAGGTCAGACTGTTTGTCCACCATTCTGCTGTGGATGATGGTGTTGAATGCAGAACTAAAATCTACAAACAACATCCTCACATATGAGCCAGGTGAGTCAGTGCAGAATGTAGAGCTATGTTGGTGGCATTCTCTGTTGACCAATTAGCTCTATAAGCAAACTGATGCTGATCCAGGGTGGGTGGGAGTGAGGATTTAATGTGGGCCAGGACCAGCCTCTCAAAGCACTTCATCACAGTTGAAGTGAGAGCACCAGGTCTGTAGTCGTTCAAGCTGGTGATGGATGTTTTTTTGGGAACAGGCACGATGGTAGCACTCTTGAAGCATTTCGGGACAGTGCATGTTGACAGAGAGAGGTTAAAGATGTCGCTAAAAACCTCCGCTAACTGGTCTGCACAGTCCCGCAGTACTCTCCCTAGGATGCCATCTGGGCCAGCAGCCTTCCTGGGGTTGACACTGCGGAGTGCTCTCCTGGCATCCTCTGTGCTCACAGTGAGTGCCAGGTCGTCGGTGCTGGATGCGGCTGCAGGCAAAGGCTCCGCCTCATTCAGCTCAAAACGGGCGAAAAAGTGGTTGAGCTCCTCAGCTAGCGAGTTGCTATTGCTGCTGATGGTTGGCCCTCCGCTGCCCTTGTAGTTGGTAAATTGCTGAATACCCTGCCGAAGGTCCCTCTCGTTAAAGTGCCCCTCTAGTCTCCTTCCATAGGCTGCCTTGGCCTCTTTGATGAATAGTGCTACCTAATGCAGGAACTTTTGAAGGTTCTTTATCAACTACGTAAAATGCTCTGTGCAGGAGGGAACTGCAGATGGTGGCTTAAACCAAAGATCCTATAGCGGAGCAAGATAGCCGTAGT
This sequence comes from Leucoraja erinaceus, assembly GCF_028641065.1. Classification (NCBI taxonomy): domain Eukaryota; kingdom Metazoa; phylum Chordata; class Chondrichthyes; order Rajiformes; family Rajidae; genus Leucoraja; species Leucoraja erinaceus. The sequence goes on from NC_073377.1 coordinate 140,989,174, forward strand.
AGGGTCATGGGTAATCTTCAGCACCATTTCAGTAACCGGCTTCCATCTCTGCTCTAGTATCTTTGCTTTGGTCATGGCGTCTTCATATACAAATCATCTTTTTGTTTCTCAGATGCACGTGATCATTTTTATATTTCTGCCTAGTCCTCCTTTCATGGCATTTGTGGCATGAGCAGCTATTGATTGATACTTATGTGATGAGCGAGATCCACGATCGTTGCTAACATCAGGGGTATTACTTGTTGTGCATCCTCAAGAGAAGAGAAATGGAGCATGCAGAAAACAACTTTCAACTTACACATGCATGTATTCATTGAGTAACACAGCACAGGCATAGCTCATTCGACCCACTGGATCCATGCTGGCAAATCAAACACCTACAATATTTACACTTCCCCGACACATATACCATTTAATTTTCTGACAATCACATCAACTCGTTCCCGTCCCACAGATTCTACTGCTCACTTGCACATTAGTAACAATTTATAGTGGCCAACCAATGAACCGGTGTGAAGAAGGGTCTCGACCTGAAATGTCACCCATTCCTTCTCTCCAGAGATGCAGCATGTCCCGCTGAGTTACTCCAGCATTTTTCGTCAATTAACCTACATTGCACTTGGAGGAAAGCTGCCCATTCACAAGAAGGGCATATCATTTCCACACAGATGGTAGCAGATGCTAAGATTGAGCCTGGTCATCAGAGGTTTGAGGAAACAACACTGCTGTGCTTCTCTACTGGCTGTGAACTGTCCTCCCCAGAGGACAGAATAGGCTGGGTTTGAAAAATTATCAGAAGAATGTTATTGAAGAGACCACACAGGGTGTCAACTCAACCTCCGCAGTAATGTAGAAAATGACAACACTATTGTGTGTGAGGCAAAGTCGGGTACCCAGTTCCTTGAGCAGCATTATTTCTCTTTCTTGACTTTTACTGGCATGATCAAGTTCATAAGGTGAACTCCAGAGATGCTGTCTGACCCGCTGAGTTAAGGGCCTGTCCCACTTGGGCGTCATTTGCGCGTCTTTTACGCGACATCATTTACGCATCACGACGCACGATGATGCATGCATGGTGACGCGCACATGATGCGTGCATGGTGCACATTACGCGTGCGTGGTGACGTAGGCAGTGACGTGCGGGCGCGCGCGGTGCCCCAGGAATTTGGGATGTACAAAATCTTTGTGCGCCATCTACGTGGGACAGGACCTTTACTCCAGCTTTTTGAGTATCTTCGGTTTAAACCATCATCTGCAGTTCCATAAGGTGAAGTTCCATCACTTTCTCAGGCGTTCTAGATATTAACAAATCCTTGCAAAAAAAAATATGCTTATGATTCCCTTTAAATCTTCTGCCTCTCACTTTAAAACTACGGTGTCTTGCTTTTGATACCCAAACCATGGGAACAAGATTTTGACTATCTATGCTATATATGCTTCTCATCATCTTATATACTTCTATCATCTTCACCTCGTAGCCTCTTTTGCTGTGAAAAAAACAGCTAACCCAATCTCTTCCTGTAACCAAGTTCATCCCATCCAGACAACATCCTGGTGAAACTCTCTGCACCTCCTTGAACATATGATGAGCATATAACATATGATGAACGTTTGACGACACTGGGCCTGTACTCACTGGAGTTTAAAAGAATGAGGGGGGACCTCATTGAAATATACAGAACAGTGAAAGGCTTGGATAGATTGGATGTGGGGAGGATGTTTCCACTACTGGGAGAGTCTAGGACTAGAGGTCATAGCCTCAGAAATAAAGGACGTTCCTTTAGGAAGATGAGGAGGAATTTCTTTAGTCAGGTGGTGAATGTGTGGAATTATTTGCCACAGAAGGCTGTAGATGTAAAGTCAATGGATATTTTTAAGGCAGAGATAGATAGATTCTTGATTAGTGCGGGTGTCAAAGGGTATGGGAAGAAGGCAGGAGAATGAGGTTAGAAGGGAGAGATAGATCATTATTACTATTTATTGGGGTGAAGGAAAGAGCGTTCACTTTGCGGCCCTGTTTCCCCCAATCTTTCCACCACCACACACAACAAGCAGAAGAAGCGCAAGGCAGACATGATTGTGTGCAGATGCCGAGAATTATGTTCAGCTCTGGCTGAACAACTTCTAATCTTGTGTGTGGATTCGATAAGAAGAAGATTATTATTTATTATTAAATCGTTGAAAACATTAGCGACGGGCACGGTGACGGACGCACCACACATCTCTGTCCTCCATGCAGCTGGTAAACTCCACATGCGCCTTTTATCAACGTCTTCAGCATCGTCTTGACTTGCCGTGATTGGATAGATCAGCCATGAATGAATGGCGTCTACATTGATGGGCTGAATGGCCTAATTCTGCTCCTATCACCTATGACCTTATGAGCAATGCTTGCCATCACGTGACAACTAAGTAACCAATCTACAGCTTGGTAAATGTAAAAATTGTCCCTAGTGGGTGTAGGATAGTGTTACTGCGCAGAGTTCACTGGTTGAGCGCGGACCCGGTGGGCTGAAGGGCACTGCATCTCTGAACTGAACTAATCAGTGACATTCTCAGCGAATTGAAAATGGCATAGGAGCTGTAGCTGGCGTCACAGTCATGGGTATGGAGTGAGAAGAGCTGGCGATTGAGCATACTTCCTTTAGTAGCTCCTGTGCTGCTGCCTACAAAGGATGACGTGTTGTTGCCAATTCCTATTGATTGTGGTCTGTTGATGAGGAAGTCAAGGCTCCAGTTAACGAGGGATGAGAAGAGACCCAGTTCTCCAAGTATGAAAACAGGTTTGGAGGGAATGATGGTGTTGCATGCCGAAGCGGGGTGGATGAATGTCAGCCTGATGTGTGTGTTCATATTGTTGAAGTGGTCCAGTGCAGAGTGAATAGCCAGCGAGATCGCAGTTCCCAGTTGATCTATTGCTGTGGTAGGCAAATTGCAGTGGGTCCAGGTCCTTGCTAAAGTAGGAGTTGCAATGCACGATAACCAACTTCTCAAAGCACTCATCACCGTGGCCATTAGTGCCATGGTTCGTAGTCATTGAGTCATCTCATCCTACTCTCATGGGGCACGTGTTTTATTGATGCTTTATTAAAGTAGGTGGGAACCTCGTAATAATAGGTTGAAGTTGTTTGCAGAAACTCCAGCCAGTTAGTCCACTCAAGTTTTAAGAATACGGCCAGGTACACCATCAGGGCTAGGCTTTTTCCAAAGTTCGCCCTCATGAAGGATCTTCTGCCGTTGGTCTCGGTGACTGAGATTCATTATCGGTGGTCACTCGATAACAAGTATGACTGTCTTCTCCTCTCCATAGTGTCATCTACTTGTGGGCCTGCAGATGTCTGTAGAGGCTGATCGGCGATCCACACACCTTGGTGCAACATGGGCAGTGGAGCTGGTGGTTCGTAGTCATCGTGCCCCCTTCTCTCTCTCCTTACGGTGCTGTCGCTATGTTTCTGTGACACGACATTGTTCCGTTTCATGAAGTGCAGCTCCTTCCTGCACGGATTTCATCCAGGAGCTCCTGTCCACTGCAATGCGCTCAGGCTATTTTTCGGGCACCTTTTCTAGCCCTTTCCCCAAGTGAGGTGAGCAGAGTGGATCCTAAAGAGGACTGCTCAATTGTGGTGCAGCTGCTGAAGGGCTCTTCTGCCTCGTTCTAAAAGTCCAGCCACTGAATCTAGCACCCACCGCCTGATGTGCCAGCTCATGACTAGGGGCTTCTAGATCTCATAATCCTGCCACTTGCTGGTCGTCATAGGGCTTAATCCAGGGTGTTAGGATGGATTCCCTTCATGGAGGATGCCAGTGCGTGACTTTGTTTGACGTGGGGAGACTGGTGCACAGACAGCCACCCCACGGTCCTTGACGGATCTGAGTCAGGATCCAGTGGCATGGAGTCCAAGACGACCGGAGACCCTTTTCTGCTGCAGCCTTCATCCACCTTCCCAGCCGTTGTGACGCTCCACTAAAGTCAGCTATCGTCCTCCGCCTGTTCCACCGTTGAGGTCTTGGTTGGATTGCTCTTTGTCAGAGACCTCCCCCTCGACCTTACTGCCATTGGTCCACATAAGCTTCTCCACCACGACAAGGAGACAATCCATGGAGACAATCCACGGAGAAGGAGTGAGATTACAATGCAATCAGGGGTTGTGGAGGCCCGATTCCCTCTTGAAGCGAGCCTAGAATGCATTATGCGTTTCTGTGAGTGATGCCTTGCTGTTGCTTGAGATGTCACTTTCAAATTTCCGATAGCAGAATGACCAACACTGAACACAATACTCCCAGTGTGGTCTCACCCACATCTTGTGACAATTTTACATAATGACCGTGCCCAACATCTATACGCAACTGAAGAGGTGCAGCATGCCAAAAGCCTTCTTCACCACCCTACCTAACCACGGCACCACATTCATGGAACCATGTATTTGTATGACGGCACAATGGCGGAGCGGCAGATTTTCTGCCTTTCAGCGCCAAAGACGCCACCATTCACAGGCATCCATTCCATAAAATGACTTTCACCATCGTCCTTTGCTTCCTTCCATGCAGTCAATTCTGCACCCAGTTAGCTGGCTCTCCCTGTATGCCATGTGATTTAACCTTCCAGAGCCCAATGCACCATGTAAAGGCCTTGCTCAAATCCATACAGATTATGTCTATGGCCTTGCCCTCATCAATCTTCTTGGTTACTTCTTCCAAAACCTCAATCAAATTTATGAGACACAAATCTCCCACATACCAAACCACACTGACTATCTCTAATCAACTCCTGTCTATCCAAATGTCTGTATTTTGTATTCTGAATTCTGTAATTTGTTGTAAACTTGTAATTTGTTGTGAACTTGTAATTTGTCTGTAAACTTCTTTAACTGTAAGGTGTCCGTGAGTGTCCTGAAAGGCGCCCATAAATAAAATGCATTATTATTATTATTATTATTATTATTACTATATCTTATTCCCAGTAACTAACAGTATTATTAGCCTTATATACTCAATGTGCCCATTTTCTTCCTTAATCTATAAACAACAGTCAACCATGTTTTTAACATTAGATATTCTCCTTAGTTACGGAAACAGTATTATTTAGTCAAGCTAAATCTCGGACGTTTCTGGGAAGAAATGTTTGTCTTGTATGCTTGCTATATGTCTTTAGGGCTGCATGATCTGAAACCTCGTGATTCCTAGTATTTCCAAGTGAGCAAAATGGTTATCTGAGAAACCTCATTGTTTTTCTAAATGAGCTTGCTTGTTCGACACATGAACTGTTGGCGGTCAATTCAGATTTCAGCTGGAAAGTCTTTCTTAACCCTTACATTACAGTCCCACCTATTATATTCATACATTTGCATTCCAATCACCATCCAACCCACTTGTGTTGATAGTTTCATGAACAATGGATTAGACTCTCGATATTACTGTTCATCCACATTTTGTAGTGCACTAACATTTTTTTTGTTTATGTCCTGCTACTATTTGACCTCCCAAATACATCACCCCGTACATGTTAGGATTCAATTCCATGTGCCAATGCTTAGCTCAACTTTCCCTGTGATCCATATCCTACAGACACAAGGAACTTGAGATGCTGGTTCGCAATAAAAGTGCTGGATAACTTAATAGGTCAGCATTTCTGGAAGACATGAATAGGAAACATTTTGGGTTAGGTCCCTTTTTCAGACTAAATGTAGTGGGGGGAAAGAAAGGTGAGAGCGGGGTAAGGCCTGGCTAGTGATAAGTGGATACAGGTGAATGGGGGTGGGGGTGGGGGTGGGAGGGGGGTTGATTGCCTGATGGGGTGGACAAAAGCCAGTTATGAAAAGATAACAAACGAGTGATAAGGAATGAAGTGGTGTGAAAGGTGAAGCCAGAGGAAGGGATAGTGGTGGAAGGGAATGAGGGGAGGGTAAAGGGGGATGGGATAGTGAGATAGAGAGAGGTACATTTTTGGATTGAGTGCAGGAAAGGGTGAGGGTGGGGGTGGGGGAGGGGGAGGGGCAAGGTGGATCAGTGGGTCGTTACCTAAAATTGGAGCTTTCAGTCATCATATCATTGGGATGTCAGCTACCTGTGGAGGACCACAGGAAGAAAAGCACACCATATTTTGGATCACCCCATCCAATGCCTTCCAAAGGTCTACATAAACAACATCCACCACCCTGCCTTCACCAACCTCCTTTGCTATCTCCTTGGAAAACTCAACCGGATTAGTGAGATAGGATTTTGCCTCACATAGCCATGCTACTTACTCCTAAACAGTCCCTGCAGTTCCAAATTAACATGAAACCCGTCCTTTACAATTTTCTCCAATAGTTTTCCTGCCACTGATATATGGTTAGCTTGACTGTAGAACACGGTGTATCCCTGCTGCCGTTTTCAAATGAAGGGGCATCATCAGCTAACGTTGCATGTGGCTCACTTGAATTTAAACACAGAAAAACATCCTACCAAATTTCTGTAGGCTCCAGGGAGAAACAATGAATGAATGAATAAGTTTATTAGCCAAGTATGTACACATACAAGGAATTTGCCTTGGTGCTCCGCTTGTAAGTAACAACACGACATACAGTAATAATTAAGAATGACACATAAAACATTAATAATAAAACATTATAAACATGTGAATGAAATAAAATACCAGAGCAAAAGGAGGCTACAGATTTTTGGTTATTGAGTAGAGCTACTACTCGTGGAAAAAAGCTGTTTTTATGTCTGGCTATGGCGGCTTTGACAGTCAGGAGTCGCCTTCCAGAGGAAAGTGATTCAACGCCTTCCAGAGAGAAATGTTTCCAGTACTTCCAGAGGGATATGCAGACAATGACAGACTGGGTGCCAATAATCCTCTCCCACTGGAGTTCTGTGACATCCTCTCTCACTGCCCTTAACCTTGTCCTTCCCCCACCCCTCTTTTCCACCTTTCTCCCCCTTATATATATATATATATATATACCACAACCTACTACGTACATATGATGAAGGGTCCTGACCCTACAATGTCATCTATCTATTCCCTCCACTCAACTGACCCACTCAGTTACTCCAGCAGTTTGTTTGTTTTTGTGCTCATGGTACCACATTATATGCTTTTAAACACGGCACGGTGACACGGTGGTACAGTTACTGCCTGGGTTCGATCCTGACTACGGGTGCTGTCTGCACGGTGTTTATACGTTCTCCCCGTGACCTGCGTGGGTTTTCTCCGGGAGCTCCGGTTTTCATCCCACACTCTAAAGACCCGCAGGTAGGTTTGTAGATTAATTGGCTGGGTATAATTGTAAATTGTCCCTAGTGTTAGAGTGCGGGGATCGCTGGTCAGTGCGGACTTGGTGGGCCGAAGGGCCTGATTTCACGCTGTATCTCTTTAAAAAAAGTATCATAAGCAGTTGCTGATTATATTTCCTCTGCTGTTTCCATAAGCTCGGCTGGCTGAGCAATTCACTCTTCATGCTTTGCTGTGTCATCGTACAGGCCACTGCAACTGGTTGGCTGACGCTTCTTCAATAAAACAAAATCTGAGATATATATATATATGAAATCTGAACAACTCATATATAATATACATATAATGCACACGTATACATGCGTTGTTCAGATTTCCAGTATCTGCAATTTGAATTTAAAAAGCAGATCAGACAGCTTCCATAGGCAGAGGAAATTAATTGCAGTTTTATCAGTATTTTATGCAGTTATTTTAGGATACTGCCACAGTGCGTGTGCACGCATGTGAGAGGGGGAAAAATATTTCTGTTTTCCACCCTTTGCCTCTGCCTGCAAACAATCTCTAGCTTTTTTTGTATCTTATCTTCGGTTTTAAACCAGCATCTGCAGTTCCTTTCCTACAAAACAACAAGTCTCCAGCCAGCCTTTTGCCTCTTGCCCGCAAAAACAATCACCTGCAACAGTTTCGTTCCGTGCAGTTTAGATGCACAGCCTCCCTACCAGCCCCGGACCGCCGCCGCCGCGGCAGCGATGGGAGGCGGGGGCGCGCTTGGCTGAGGCGGTGGCTGTGTTGCTGCGGGCGCGGGCACGGGGAATGGGAGGCGCGGGCACGAGCGCTGGGCAAGAGACCTGGGAGGAGAGAGAGAGAGAGAGAGAGAGTACGAGTGCGAGGACCAGAAGCCGCATTTGGGCTGTGAGTGAGTGTGAGAGAGAGAGGAATCGCGCCATCACTGCTGCTGCTGCTGCAGGAGGGAGGTAAACCGCAGCCGGCGGGAAGGGAGGAAAAATCGTCGGATGCAAACAGGAAAAAATAATAATAAAGTAACCGCTCCGACATTGAGCCACATCGATTTAACGAGCAGCTTTAGTTTGCAAATCCGCCTTTTTTTCCCGATAGAGGCGCAAGCTCTTTTTTTTTTGCGCATTAAGTGACAACAGGTTGATTCGTGTGCAACAAGCCTTTTCGGACATTATTTATTTGGGAATACACTTCATCGAATCAAAATGAGCACCAGCGGTGAGTTGAACCAACGTCTTGTTTTAAAAAAACAATAAATAATTGGAAACACGGTTTAATTTTATGGTTTTTAATAACGGGGACTGCTGTAGTGTGTCGGCAACGACGGTGATGTGATTGGTACCTTGTTGAAGAGAATGAACCTTTAAACAACTGTTTATACTTTCACAATTTATGAAGAGTTTTATAAAGGTCGTTGTGTTTTTTTAACCATTTAAAAAGGACGGGGTAGTTGGCTGTCGGAAGGTACTAGAAGTACTTTGTGCGTGGAATATTGAAGTATGTTGATGTATTTGGGGGTTTGTTGACCTTTGATTAAAAATAGATGTCAACTGCATTTGTTACAGTCCTGCGAATGACCCGATGGCCATCACAAGATGAGCGAGCATCTGTGCGTGTGGTGTTACAACATTGCTCCCTCGTTTGGGCTCCGCCCGTCTTGTTTGTGTCCCAGTTTAAAAATGAATACTTGTCATTCTTTCGGTGATACATACTCCTCCAGACAACTGCGGGGACGTTTTATTCATCCTAAATATAGATGGGGAACATGGCAATACAATATAGCACGGTGGCTACTTTTAGACATTGACACGTCCAACGTGAGTTAAAATTCCACCCTTTTGCATCAGAGTAGAGGACACGGTTATGTCGAAAGATACGGTTCAGCTTTTACTAACACATCCTTGGCGTTATCCATCCGAGAACGATGAGTGTTAATTCAAGTCTTGGTAAATATGTTTGAAATTTCCAGCCACGGACGCGTCAAATGAAACAGAAAGACGGCGGAACAAATCGTGCACCTGAGAGGGGCTTTTCCGCTTTACTGTCTACTCCATATTTGAATACTAGTTCATTCTACTCTCTGCCATTTATTTACTCCTGCACTTGAGCGAATGTTCCCAGATTTGAACGGACTGTTACTGAAATAAGTGGAAGTAGTGGGACCATTCATCTTGGGCTCTTATGTTTCCATTTCGAAATCTACAGTGATCTGGGACTAGGGAACCAGTGTGAAAAATAAAACATGAAATAAATCTAAAAGATAGTACAAGGAATAGGCTGTCTTCAAAATTGTTCATGTGGGTGACTAATCATGATGCCTTAAAGCCATAGTGTCCTACAGCCCGGAAACAGGCCCTTCTGCCCAACTCATCCATAGATTCCAACATACCCCATTGAAGCTAGTCCCATATATCACTCCAAACCTTTCCTGATCATTCACCTGTCCAAATGTCTTTTAAATGCTGTTACAATAGTTACAGAGAGAGTTACATAGAGCTCTTAAAGATGGCGGAGTCAAGGGATATGGGGAGAGGGCAGGAACGGGGTACTGTTTGTGGTTGATCACCCAAAATGACAGTGAATGGCGGTGCTGGCTCGAAGGGCTGAATGGCTTACTCCTGCGCGTATTGTCCACCTCAACCACCTCCCCTGAGAGTTCGTTCAATATTCCCATCACCATCCAGGTGAAAAAGTTGCCCCTCTGGTTCATATTAAATCTTGCCCCACCAACCTTAAATATGTTGTTTTACTTTTGATTCCTCTACTCTGGGCAAAAGATTCTGTGCATTCATCCTATCTATTCCCTTCATGGTTTTAGTTAGTTAGTTTGGTTTATTGTCACGTATACTGAGGTACAGTGAAAAGCTTTTTTGTTGCAAGCTGTCCAGTCATTGGAAAGATTATCCATGATTACAATCAAACTCTCCACAATGTACAGATACAAGGTAAAGGGAATAATGTTTAGTGCAAGGTAAAGTCTGATTAAAGATAGTCCGACATCCAATCAGGACCACTCTCTAGTTGGTGATAGAATGGTTCAGTTCCCTGATAATAGCTGGGAAGAAACTACCCCTGAATCAGAAGCCGTGCGTTTTCACACCTCTGCACCTCTCATATTGATTACATTGTATACATTGAATTTAGATTAATCCAAAGAGTTTCTAAAATGTTTTTGTGTAGTGTACTTCACTGTTTACATCGCATTCCCAATTTGCGAGCTGTGCTCTATAAATTGCAGAGAGGGTTTGAAAGAAGTACCCTTGACAACATATTTTATTATTTGAAAGATGATATAACTTGATTAATTTGATGACTTTGATATGAACTCTATAATGAAGGAAACTTACAAATATAAACATTGCCTACTTCTGAATTATGTTCCTGCTGGTATAAAGATTACTTTTCAAATATTTTGTTTTTCCTATTTGCCTCATCTCTGGTGTTTCAGTAATAACTGGCAGAGTATGTACCTGCAATGAACTGCGGGAGGGTCTCGGCCTGACCTGCTGAGTTCCTTCAGTAGCTTGATAATTTTTCTTCAGATTACAGTATCTGCAGTCATTTTGACTCCATGTAAATGGAAATTTGAGTTCTGAGCATTATGTATTTATTTGATGGTTATGATGTAGAGATAGCGGAAATTATCTGACTTGATAATAGACATTGCTGGCGCTGGATCATTACAGCATAGGACATTTAATTCTGCAGAGCTTCCTCATAGTCAGGACATAGAAATTGAATGTAGCTGACATGGACCACAGAATCAATAATGCATCTGGTCCCATTCTTAGTCACGTGTGTGACCAAATTATGAAAATTATGGAATACATCTCTTCTAATTCTGAAAGCATTACGGGTATATTGTTTTGTACTGCATATATGATTCATATTTTTTTATTTGAAGTTTATTAAGTGAAACATTTATGTTATGCTGACAATGTTTGTTTGGGCTCAGAGGTCAAATATGACTGGTCACGTGTGTGACCTCACACGGAAGCCTTTTTTTCATAACGCAGTTTTATCTTGCAAACTCTTTTGAATTTTAAAAAGATAGAATGTTCATATCTTTAGCAGACATGCATTGTACTTCTGTAGGGAAGAAAATAACAATGAATAAGATTAATCTCTTACAAGCATTTTTTAAATTTATTGCTTTATGTGATGCCATTTGGTAACGTGTGTGACATTTTTGTTCACTTTCAAAAGAATGGCACATCTCTGCATTTGGTCTAGACTTTTTTTAACATTGTTTCACACTGGTTTGCAAAAGGGCACTTTGGAAGCTACCGAGAGTTGTGGCTTCTCTAATCTTTCCACAATTAAATTGAATAGAAAACATATCGGGCACCATTTCTTGCCTTACCAGGTGCTACTAATTTGAAGATATAGTTCTTGTAATGATTGCAACAAATAATTGAATATTAAAAGGCAAACAATTTGTATGGCTATTTTACTTCATATCAGTTATTTGCACCTTCCTGGGTGTATCTTCTTTACCAAAGTATCATCTCGGTTGCAAGAAATCAGGCTAATGGAGGAAGATTAGGAACAACATGGGTCAAGACGAGATGGAGAGACCAGTGGAAGTCAGCGGAACCATCTAGGCTACACCATTACATCAATGACCTCATGGACGTCCCTGGCCAGGACCTGCCCCCAAAGCAGTGGACAACCCTCAACCGCTTGAGGACAGGTGTCGGACGCTATAGAGTAGCGATGAAGGGGTGGGGCCTCGTGGAAAGCGCCTCCTGTGAGTGTGGGGACCCAGCACAGACAGTGGAGCACATAATCACCAGTTGCCCCAAACACCGGCCACCGAATGGTGAAAGAGGTCTGATTGACCTGGACGATGACACATTGGCCTGGCTCGCCTCAACGGAGCTGCAGGTCTAAAAGACACATGACAGAAGAAGAAGAAGAAGAAGAAGAAGAAGGAACAACTTAAAGTGGAACTTCTTAATTGGATCTAAACTTTATTTGAAAAATCTTTTCCAAAAGGCCTCCCTTTCTTCAGTGTGGCTTCACTGCATAGGAACGACTTCAGTGGGATGAAAGGAGATCTAACGCCATAGAGGGAATTACTGCCGCTATTTCCCATTCAAGTGTCAAGAGTGTTTAATTGTCATATGTACCGAAACAGAACAATAATATGTACTTGCAGCAGCTCTGTAAACTCAGTACTCAATAGATGACATAATAAAACAAAGTTCAATAAATCAATAAAAGACAATATTAGTGCAAAATCAAACAAAAGCCTGAAGTTCCTAATGCAACCAGGACGGTTTGTAGTTCGGAGTTTGGTTGGCATATGTTGAGTTAAATAACCTAATGGGTGTTAGGAAGAAGCAGTTCTTGAACCTAGAGGTCATGGTTTTCAGATCCCTATATCTTCTTCTCGATGGCTGGAGTGAAACAAGAGTATGGTGTTGGTCCTTGATGATGCTTGATGTTGAGGTAACTGAGGAAAGAAAATGGAGAGGATGCCATCTATGTGGATGTCTAAAAGGCATTTGACTTATTTCATAGGGGCCTCATTTATAAAGGAGTCATTGACTGCATTATTATACGTTGGCTTGGCGGCAAAAAGAAGCAGAAGATCATGGTAAACAATTGGAAGATTCTAAGCAACGGTGTTTTCCAGGGTTAAGTGAGGGAATTATTGCTTTGTTGATGCAATTTGGTGACTTGGAAATTTGAAAATTTATAGAAGCTAGTTACAGTTAGAAGTATGATGAATAGAGAGGAAGATAGTAATTGTCTTTGAAGCACCATGTTTGCCCATTCTTGCAAGCAATTTAAGTATTAATGACATTTTATACAGAGAAGTGTTAAAAGGCACACTTCAGTTAATCGTGCAAATACATTATTTAAGTAAAATGGCATCTTAAGCATGTGCAAGAACATGAGGAATTGATTGGAAATGCACATAAATCTGTGAGAAAAGTGAGACATATAGAGAGAGCATATGGAGAAAAATGCATAGAATCCTACATTTCAAAATAAAGACCTAGAATACAAAATTGTGGTGATTGGGCCTAAACATGCTGGACCTTTGGTGGTAGTTGTTTGTCAAACTAATTGGCATTATTTAATCTTAATTACAATGCAGGAGTTAGTAATTAATTGGAGGTGAGATGTCAGTAACTTGCTGAGTTGACAGGATTTGTGGAGGAAGGAACTGCAGATGCTGGTTATCTTGCATATATGCATATCTTTTGTTCTATATCTCTCTACATCACTGTCTATAACTCTTGTTTCCCTTTCCCCTGAAGAGTCACAAGAAGGGTTTTGACTCAAAACATCACCCATCCCTTCTCTCCAGAGATGCTGCCTGTCCCGCTGAGTACCTCCAGCATTTTGTGTCTATTTACAGAATTTGACCTTGATTTCTAATGGCAAGACAAATATCTTGGGTTGGCACCAGGAACGTCTGGTGTCTGCAGCACCCGAGGCAAAATACGGTGAAGGACTGCGAGGAAAGGGCAGAGGAAGGGGACTGAATAAATAACTAAATATGTTAAATGGAAATAGCTGGTTTTAATGTCTGCTGTGAGACAAGCAAAATGCAAGTAAATCAAATCTATTTTGAGTACCTCCCCTTTATTTATTGCCAAAATTATTGTGATTTTAATGAACTGCTCTACATCGGTGAGACCAAGCGCAGGCTTGACAATTACTTCACCCAACACCTCCGCTCAGTTCACAATAACCAACCTGATCTCCTGGTGGCTCAGCACTTTAACCCCCCCTCCCAGTCTGAATCTGACCTTTCTGTCCTGGGTCTCCTCCATTGCCAGAGTGAGGCCCAGCACAAATTGGAGGAGCAGCACCTCATATTTTGCATGGGTAGTTTACACCCCAGCGGTATGAGCATTGACCTCCAATTTCAGGTAGTCCTTGTTTTCTCCCTCCTTCCCCTCTCCTTCCCAGCTCTCCCACAGCCCACTCTCTCCTCCCCTTCCTTTCTTTTTCCTGTCTCCCCCCCCCCCACATCAGTCTGAAGAAGGGTCTCAACCAGAAACATCGCCTATTCCTTCTCTCCATCGATGCTGCCTCAGCTGCTGAGTTTCTCCAGCATTTTTGCCTACCTGTGATTTTAATGAAGTTCATTTGTTTTGCAAACATTTCAAATGGGAACATTCACAGATTGTGAAAACAAGCAATGCCATTTCTGAATATCTTGTTGTTGTTTTATGTAAATTGTCCAACAAAGTGAATGTAGTAAAGCACACTGGAGATTACAACCAGTCATTTTTTTCATCATTATAAGTACCATCCTGTTTTACTTTTTGAAAGTATCCCCATGAATTGCAAAAAAATACAATGCATTCTATAAACCAGCTCTAGTCTTGAGCAAATGGAATGTAGTGCAAGACACTGTCCCTGCCGTATAAGACATAACCTCAGCTGAGAGAATGCAGTAATTTAACCTTTCTCACGACTTCTTATCTGCGATTCATGGGAGCAGGGCAAGGTAATTAACTTGCCTTTTGACTATCTTGTTATGAAAAATGTTCCTATCTCCATTTCGCAGTTTTGGTTTGGCAGCAATTGGATGCCAGTCTGCCGAATTTTGTATATGAATATATCTCTACTAATCTAGGTTGAATTAGCTTTAAATTCAAAATAACCTTTCACTGATAATGGCTATTCTTGGGTAGGTTTTTTAACAATGGTATTGTTCAAGAGTTTAACTGTTCTATGTTAATTCTATTGGAGCGTCGGTGATGATAATGCCTAATAGCTGGTTTGGTAATACTCATTAACACTGTTGCAGCGTAAGAATTTCATTGTCCTATCTGGGACACATGATAATAAAACTCTCTTGACTTGACTTGGCTACAATGAAGCAGCAATACTTCGTGTATTTTGGTCATCTCTTCCCTATCCATTGGGAAAATAATGCTCTTCTTAGAGACTGATTACTGTTTTTTAGTGTGTCCGAATGTTTGTTTTGGTGTCTCTAGGTGTGTCTTGTGTAGGGGGTGGTGGGGACTCGCTTTCGGTCGCTTCCTCGACGGAGAGGCAATTTTTTTATCCATGTTGCCTCCCTCGCGGCCTAAAGGGCCTGTCCCTCTTTCGCAACCTTTACGGGTGACTGCTGGCACCCGTGATAGGTCGCCAAAATTTTCAACATGTTGAAAATTCAGCAGTCACGAGAGGTCACCCGCAACATGTCACCAGGGGTCGCCTGTATGGTCGTGAGAGGTCTCCAAAGAGTTGTAGTGTCTTTCTGATCGCTGCTGAATTTCAACATGTTGAACATTTTGGCGACCTATCACTGGTGCCGGCAGTCACCGGTAAAGGTCGCGAAAGTGGGACAGGCCGATAACAGCATGGATTGGAATGGCTTTTTCCGGAGTCGGAACTAGAGCTACAGCAGCAGGCACAGCGTGGACTTTTCCCTCGCAGAGTGGCCAGAGAGGAGTGCTCCGATCGCTGGCCTGGTGACTTTGACATCATGGGGCTGTGATCTGCGGAGCTTCTAGCCGTGGGCGGGGTGTGAACTCGACATTCAGAGCCTGAGATTCCTCCCTGGGGATCGCCGGAGAAGAACTCCAACTGCCAGCCTGTAACATCCTGAAGCCGTGGTCTCTGGTAAAATAGTGCCCCGACGAGAGGGCCTGTACGTCTGGCCGTTTGTAGTGGCGACTACAAAGGGTTCGCTGTTAATTCTATTGGGTGTGCATAGTGTGTATGCCATTTGATTAGAATTATAACATTGAAGGTTAAATACTACAACTAATTTATCACTCTGGGCTCTTTTGCATGGTAATATCTTTAATCCAGGATAACGGAGGACCTAATTTGATAGTAAGATTAAAACGAGTACTTACCAGTACGAAGTTTGATCAGTATTTTATGAGGAGTTACGGTGAGGGATTAAGTGAAGACCCCAGCTCCAGTGCGCATGCGGCATACTTCGAAGCAGCGGTGTGAAATCACAGAATAGACACAATATTTGAAGTAAGATAGTAAAGATCACGAGACATCAGTTTACTAGTTTGATCTGTATAATGAGGGTGGGAGCGGCGGGCACTTAATCCCTCACCGTAACTCCTCATAAAATACTGATCAAACTTCGTACTGGTAAGTACTCGTTTAATCTTACTATTTTACTTCGGAGTCACGTGAGTGATTCCGTGAAGACTTCAAAGGTCTGTGATTTCAAACCGTGTAACAGTTTTTATTTCACTCACTGCCGAAGTTTATGAGGGAGGAAGTGTTATCGTAATCACCAGTTGATCTGCTTTCAAAAGAAACAGAAAGGTATTTGTTAACAATAACAACATAAAAGAGCTCCTCTGAGCTTAAATTAATATTGCAGTTTGTAATATTCTCCTGCAATTAAATCAGGTTTATCAACGGTTTATAATAAAAAATGTTCTGAACGCCGTTTCCTTGACCATTCTGTTGTATTGAAAATGTGGTCAACTGGAACGTCCATTCGTTCAGCCGCTGATACCAATGCTGCCCTAGTGGAATGGGATTAAATGTATTATTATCTATTCCGGCAGCTTTCAGTACCTGTTTGAGCCACCTGGAGTGGTTTGGCTCGTACCCCGTCTTGGGTTACTGTGGTTGACCCATAGGCTTTCATCTCCCTCTAAGATTGTGGGTTGTGTCTATATATAGTAGTAGATGGGTCACCACACTCAACCTGGACTCTGGTGGGTAGGCCCGGAATCCCACCAGTGAATAGGGCGTTCCTGGTCCATATAGCCATATAACGACTACAGCACGGAAAACACAGGCGATCTCGACCCTACTAGTTCGTGCCGAACTCATAATCTCGCGTAGTCCCATATACCTGCGAGTTAGATTTTACCAGACCTAAATATGAACGTGATGCGTCTGGGGTAATCACCATGTTATCCAGTCTAGTTTATGGAGTGACCGGAATCTAGAGCGTGTACGAGAGCCATAAGCATGAGCGTTTTTTAAAACATAGATTAAGCAAGCTGAGGGATCTGGCTGGTGCCATTCTCTGAGATATGTCAATATCACACCAATATCCCATACATGGGTATATACCTGGGTGTTTGGGGCTTATATCATAGTTGCCCTTCATAAGTTTACCTTCAGTGGATGGGATCCCATGCTCTGTTGACATGCTGTTTTAGATAAGCAGATAAGGCGCTCCATGCTGTATTTACGGCACTGTAACTTACTTTTTAGTCATGGTGTAGATGTTCCAGGAACTTCAATACGTCAGTGGTTGAATAGTTTGGGATGTTGTCCCTGCGTCGTGGCAGTATTTTACCCATGTTAACTTTTAGTGACTGTTCGCAGGGATGCCGACATGGTGGTAATGGTTCCTTTGGATAATCCCAGTCCCTGGTAAGGTCTATTCAAAACCTGCACCCAGGAGTTTGATGTTCCCCTGGCATGGGTGGCTTGTGCCTGATACTGGGTTGAGTCAGCAACCATGGTCCACTAGGGAAATCCATAGGTGACTCGCCCACCGTGTCGTAATGAACTGGGAACCATGGCTGTGTAGGCCGGTCGGGCACGATCAATATCTCGGAGACAGATCCCATCTGTATTGTAAAGTGCCCGTCTGATGAGGCAGAAGGGAGGAAGGCAAAGCAAAATTCCCCCTTCCAGCGTGTAGGCATCTATCGCTGCTGCCTCTAACCTGGTTCCTCAGTCACATACATAGGTTACTGGTGATTCCGTCTTGTGCAACCAATTGATATCTGGCTTTCAAACTGCTTAATAACTTTAGCAGATATTTTGGGTTTGACATCTATTCAATGTAATCATAAATTTTACCCCGTGACATGGTGTCTCCCACTGTGTTCTAGCTTCCTAGGACATAGGAAGCTGATAGTTAAAATGTCTTTTGACACACCATTGCCAGATTTGTTTGACCAATTTGTTGCACAATAATGATTATTATGCTCCCCATATGGTTGATATAAGCCACCTCCATAGTATTATCAATCCATAACCACATATGTACGTGCTGCATTTGAAATGGATATGCTTTTTAGCCCAATAGGCGATCACCAATCCCAAGAAGTTGATGCCCGGTATGTGTAGTAACGATGTTTGTGACTTGGTCCATCTGTTACCTGTGCTGGATATGGAGTTTAGTTGCTCCCCAGCCTAAAGTACTGGCATTGGTTTTTAAAATAACCAAGTTGGGATTGGTGATGATAATAGGGCTGAAAACTATGCCAAATATATGTCTGCCCACCACCTTAATTGTGATATAGCTTCAGTGGGTACATTCATGATTTGATTATAGTGACCCAAGTATCTTGGCAAAGTAACAGTCATATGGACGGAATTATTATTGAAGCCCAGATAATCCTTGGTAGTAACGCTTCAATTCTGGTTTATCTGGGCATGGGATGAACCTCAGCTTAGGGAGCTGTTTCGTAGCTAGAACTGCTCCACAGCTAATTCCTTTGTTTCCCCTAATATGAGGATATCATCCAATATGTGCCATGATTATGCTTGTTTTCTTAATATTTTCATGGCCATTTATAATAGTTTAGGGCTGAGGTTTAGACCATATGAAATGCTATATGCTCCCATGGTTGCCCTAACCGGGATATCCATGATCCAGGTAAATATTTTTAGGTATCTATAATGATCCTAGTGTATGGGTATAAGATAGTTAGCATCTTCCATATCAATGCTCCCCATAGGTATCCTTGGGAGATCAGATGTCTGGCAGTGACAAAACCCCGTCTCCATCTTAAAGTGGATATACTCAACAGATTTATTTAGTGATATTAGATCAATGATGATGCTACATTCACCATCTTTTATAGTTTTGGTGAATATATTCGATACAAATTCCAATGGTTCATTTTTACTCCCATGATCCGTTTAGTAATGAGCCTTTTTAGTTCAGCTTGCCTTCTCACTTCTCTTTTCTTAGAGGGAGAAAATGCCCTTTGGGCGCATTGCTGAACTGGCGGTAATATGCCCAATTTGAATTCGTTTTTATCCTCTAATACTGTTGAGTATATTTTAGTTATTTGTGACAGCATCCCATGCTTTATCCACAAGTGTAAATGCCCTCCTCCATGCAGTTAGTAGAACACCCTTGTTTTAGTGTAAACTGGGAGGAACCAGACTACCTACCTCCATGCTTGTTGTTTTTCATGAAGGCGTAGTTTGCTGGTATGCTGGTGCTGTCGGTGGGGCGGCGCATCTTCCCACGGCTCTGCTCTGGGCCCCGTCTAAAAAGAACTATGGGGGATGTGAAGCGGTCACCAGGCTTTCACCAGTCCTTGTTTGATATCGCTGGTGGATGCCGAGGGGTGCTGCCAGCTGGGTGTTGGATGCGATGTCCTGCTCGTCCCATAGCCTGCCTTCATGAGGCGCACAGGTTTAGCTGCCTCTCTTCCCGCAGCAGCGGTTAGCATAGCCCCATATATTCGGGGTTGCGGGCAGGTCTATATGCACCATTGTTCAGTCGAGTATCCCAAATATGGGAACATCTTAGGCGTCAGCACCCTGGTAGTGCAAAGGGATAGTCCTTATCCTGGGAGAATATAATCCGTGGAAAAGGCGAGCAAAGGTGGTAACATCTTGACCTTCTGTAGAATTCGCTGCTTGTCTGCGAGTCTACTAGACCCAGCTGCCTGCGGATTTGCCTCTGGAAAGGCCTGCTCCTGCAGGGCTTTTGTTGGGAAGATGGTCGCGTGGAGGAGCCATGTAGTGGCCCACGACACCCAGTAGCTCTTCCTGATCCTGCTCCCCTGGCATACTGCTGTTCTCGTCCGCCTGCCCAGCGCTTAAGCCAGCCCAGCCCTGGCCTCCTTAGCTAGCCTCTAAAAAGGGTGCGCTAAATTGGAGGAGGCATAGCTCAAACTCCGCTGTTGCATCAATCCCTCGACAAGGGAGATGGCTAGTGCAATAGCACTGGGGTAGGAGTCAGCTCCCTTGGCATTCAGCCAATGCCCCTTTTCTCCTGGAGGTAAATTCCATGACCTCCTCTGGCTTGGGGAGACAGATACACTTATTCTTGCTGTCTTCAACCTGTGCCAGTTTTGGAGGAAGTTGGCTCCTGTGGAACCTGTAAATTGGTAAAATTTTCCCCTTACCTGCATGTAGAGGCTGCCTGCCGTTTTCCAGGCGGCATTGTGGCGGTTCCCGGGCGGCGATTCTCCTTGTCAGGCGTCTGCAGGGCTGCCGGTCGGGTTTTTAAATTTCCCGCCGGTCCGCTGCTGTTACCAAACAGCTGTTCAGCGGACCGGTATTAGCGCAGCTCCTTGCAGCGGTCCGCAGCGTTTGCGGTCCGGGTAGCGCCTTTTCCCCGTCCACTGTCGGCTCCACGCTGGAGTCGAAACGGGGCCGCTCACCATGCCTCACTTTGCTCCCCTGGAGCAAAAAACACAAGGCCCGATTAAGGTAAGTACTTACCTTTCGTCCCTGGATGCGGGAGCTAGCCCGACCTCCGCTGGCCGCGTTCTGCACGCTGTGCGATTATGTCGCATGAGCACTGGAGCTGGGGTCTTCACGGAATCACTCACGTGACTCCGAAGTAAAATTATTATTTTGGATGTGCCTTTCATTTTAACAGCAGAGCACTTCATTAAATTGTGTAACAGGTAAGGAGACGACCTACTCCTTCAGACTTGTAGAGGCTCTTTATGTATCCAGCACCTGTGCTGCCCCAATATTTATGTCTGAATATTTTATTTCCAAAATATATTAAAGAGAATTATGTGCCAACTGCTGCAGAGAATATAATTTGACGTCATAAGTGATAGAAGCAGAATTAGGCCATTTGGCCCATCAAGTCTCCCTCATCATTCAATCATGGCCAATCTATTTCTCCTAACCCCATTCTCCATTCTCCCCATAACCCCCTGACACCCGAACTAATCATGAATCTATCTATCTATCTATCTATCTAAAAGATTACAAAATATATCCATGGAAATGTCAAACAGATGCAATTGATCGGTCAACATTTATGTGCCCACAAGTATCTTCCGTATTTAACAGTATCTTTATCATTTTCTTTTACTCTTTAGATGTTTATCTACTTTTCCGTAAAATGCTGCTGCACCAGCTCCATTATCAATATTTGTGTGTTTCAGATGCATTTTTAAAAGCTTTCTTTGCAAGTAATTGCCATTTAGAGTCTAACAAAATCCCCATAGGCTGAATAATATAATGGACAAGGTCATTGCTCATTTTTATCTCGTCAGTTCATGGGAACAAATTATTTAATTTTTTTAATTGAACCTATATTTGGATTAATCAGAAATTATATTTTTCTTCAGTTTTATAACTTTTTCGATTTCCTTACAGATGCTTAGAAAACTGTATTGCAATAATGAATTTCTTTGATAACTTCTCAGATAGTATAATTGAAGATTGGCATGTCATGCTGAGTTTTAGCACAAGGACCGAACATTGATTGCAAATAACAAAGTGGCAGCTGTGATATATTTTGTTACATTTAGTGTTATGGCAAGGACAATTCAGCAGGGTAATGTTGGTCATGTTTCAGTCTTGTGCCTATCCTGTGATTGCCAGTTCATTGGCCTACCTGGGTACTTGGGTCAGACCTCATGCCCTGCCCCTCCCGACCTCGTCCACTCTTAATGACTTCTGATTATCTGTGGCGTCTGGGATCCTGATCACTTTACCTGCTAATCCCTAGATTCCCCCCAAAAAACTTTCTGCCATGCTCGTATACATCTTCAAGGTTTCTCTGGCGTTCTGATCGCCCAATAGTCCCCAGCTCATGCCATTGCCATTGACCTTTATGTAGCTGGTACTGTTATCACACTTAGTGCATGCATCACATTTTTTTTTACTCGGATAACGTAGAATGCCTTTTGTGTGGTGTTCAATACTATCAAGTGTTCCAAAGGGAAGTCAATGACTTAAATAATTGAAGTTAATTGCGTGGCATTCGTTGTATCCATTTATAACAGTGATCTCTGGTATCTAGCCTGCAGGAGGTAATTGTACCTTTAAGGCTGCAATATAGGCCCTGTCAGGAAATAATGCCTTCAAACATTGGCTACCAGTTTAAATCTGTACTTCAATTCAGAGCCAGTTGAGGACTATGATTATGATCTTTGAATTGTTCACTGGGCTTAACCCCAGCAGAAATTAGGATGCAATGAAGGTTGCTAGATCAGTCCTAGTGATCTAGCACAGTGCACAGCTCTGTCTCCCTTCTCCCATTGGGTAGGTGGTACAGAAGTTAGAAAATGCACCTCTCCAGATTCAGGAACAGATTTTCCCAGCTGTTATCAGGCGACAGAGTGGTCCTCTTATCAGTTAGCGTGCAGTTCTGACCTCCCATCTACCTCATTGGAGACCTTTGAACTATCTTTATCTGGACTTTGTCAGACATCAGTGTTAATTCTTGCACTAAATGTTGTATTGTTTATCCTTTATATCTTACACTAAATGTTGTCCCCTATATCCCTCAGATAAAGGCTTGATTGTAATCATGTATGGTCTTTTCTTAACTAGATAGCACATAAACAAAAGCTTTTCACTGTACCTCAGTACGTGACAATAACAAACTAACCTAATTAAACCATCACTATTAGTCACAATTATAGTTATAGTTGAAGAAACATTAGTAAAAATAACACTATTTTACCAATGTAGTACACTGACCAGCACTACATTGTAGAACATGAAATCTTATCTTAAAAATAGGAAGTCTGTAGTCTCAGCAATGATTTTCTCTGCACTAGTCTCTGATGGTGGTCATGGCTTGGGATGGTTCCTGTCATTTGTGCAACAGTAATACCGTCTCAAATTTTGTCTGCAAAGTTAGTCTTCCTTTACATTGCAAACCAAAATCAATTGGATCACAGGAGATTTATTAACCAAAAGTGGCTTGGAGACATTTAAAGAGATTGAGCCGGTGACCAAGAGTGAGAAAGGTTAGATGGAGAGCCGGAGAACTTTAGTAAAGGAACTTTTAAGCTTAGAGTCTTGGCAGCTGTAATTGCAGCAGCCAGAAGTCACAGCTGGACTGATTTTAGTTACTCTTTTCAAAAGAAAGGAGACTAGGAGATGATCACTAGATGAAAAAATGTTTTTTCTATTATCTACAAGATACTTTTCAAATGTCTATCACAGTAAACTCTGCATTTACAGTTTAGCCATTAATTTTCAATTTGGCATCATGATGATCCTGGATCACATGTAGAAAAAAGAACATGACATTGTGTTTGCCCATTATAGCAGCATTATTGAACAATCAGACTCCATCAAAGAGTTTTGCCAGACAGATAAGTTATGGTTGCAAAGCAGCCATTGAGCAAAAGACATTTTATTCAAAGTGAACAGAGAAGCAATGCATGAAAGACATTTGGAATTGTAAATACCTCCCAGTTGTGAAATAATATAAGAGTTTCATGCATTGGAAGCTTTTCAAGCTTTGTGAAATGGGGGAAACACTTATTTTTGTACAATTGACTGTACGGTGAGCAGCTATTAATGATCTGGATGAAGAAAGTTTATGGCAAGATGTTGAGCAGATCTGAAGAAAGGTATTTTTAATAACATTTAGATCTCCAACATTAGGCGTGTGAGAGACGCGAGGGCGGAGAGATTTAGTCGATGCATTTTATGGTTCATTATTAACCTGATCAAAGCATAATTATGATCAAGTATAGATACTAAACTTAGTAGAGCTTGCACTTCAAACATGAAATAATGTTAGTACCAAATATTGATATTTATCTAACCATAATTATTTCAATAAGCATTCTAAATGAAAAAAGTTTTACAAGTGTATAATCTAATAAATTACTGTCCAAAATGTAAATAGTTATGTCTGACAGTTCAAAGTATTACGGTGGTGAAAACCTTTAGAAGCAATTATATACGTATTTTTTTAAGAAAAACTTTAAATGTTGGTTGCACGTTCAAAGTGAAGTTGGCTTCCAAAAAGCAGTACAGAAGATAATGAAGGCAGTTGGCCTATTGCTAACCCACTGTTGATAACTGAGTTATTATTCATATGGATATAGAAGTTGTAATGTTCTGCAGAGAACTAGAGGTAAATATTCTCCTCTTCCACTCTCTGCAACTTAAACCATACACTTTTTTTAGAAATTTGCCTAATTCTGATGAAAGGACAAGAAACATTTCCAGCGTGTCTCTCTCTGCAGACACTACTTTTTTTTTCCCAAGGATTTTGTGTTTTTATTGTCTGCAATACACCATGACACCAAACAAGTAACACAATGCCCTAGTATGAATGTGCAGGAAAGAACTGCAGATGCTGGTTTAAATTGAAGGTAGAACCAAAATGCCGGAGTAACTCAGCAGTAACTCAGTCAGGCAGCATCTCTGGAGAGAAGGAATGGGTGACGTTTCGGATCTGAAGATGGGTGTCGACTCGAAACGTCACCCATTCCAGGCCCGTACGAAGCTTTTCAAAAAGGGGGGTAGCATGAGGGGGGGTGCGGACGGGCCTGAACGGCGGGGCTGAGCGGGGGTGGGGGGGGGGCCTGGGGGGGGGGTGTGGGGGGGGGGGGGGGGGGGGGGGGGAACGGCGGCGGGGGTGGCGGCGCGATTTTTAAAATTAATCTAGGGGGAAAAATGGCCCTCCGCACCCCCCCCTTCGGACGGCCATGCATCCCTCTCCAGATGTGCTGCCTGACCCACTGAGTTGCCCTAGTATGAATTCTGCTTTGATCTATATTGTATGTCAACCTCAGTCAATTAAGCCATCATACTTTTAACTTTTTTTTGCTCTGTGATTTTGTTTATATGAATGGTAAGTGCTCTCTGTCCATCTCTACTTTTTAGATTTTGCATCCATTTATGGCTGTACTCCTTATTAACAAGTCCTTTCAAATTGTATAATTCCTCCAGTTATTAGTGAGTTCCTTCCGCACATTGCAGCGATCTGTCCAACCCGCCCCAATTGCTGTAACAGTCCTTGTCACTATGAACACTCGGGCAAGTTTTACATCACCTGCCAATTCTCAGCGTTGTTCCCTGGGATTGATGTCCAAGTAATTTGCAAAGTTAAAGAATAATGGAACATCAGTGCAAACACATCCAGTTATTGATTGTCATATTTTGGTTCCTGCCACTGAGCCAGTTTTGTATTCGTATTTACAAATTCTCTTACAATTCTAAGGTCTCTGCTACTTCTTAAAAATAATTTGAGCTCTTCCAGTCTTCCTTTACCTTTAACATTTCTCTGTTGTCTGAATAATTGTCAATTTCCAAATTCAAATTGTCAGATGCCATGTTGAATGTTTGACTGGCTTGCAAATCCCATTTCATTTTTCTCTAGCTTGTTGAGTAGAGCATTACATCAGGTTGCTTTCTAACCCTCTGGCACTGAGCATTGAAGTACTGTTATCAGTGTCTCGGCTTCTTTTAGCAGTTCCAGCCACAACAGCTTTGGAAAAATTGGCAATATTAATTGGTAATATGACACGACTGCATATTTTTAGATTTTGTATCTGGATTAGTTTTTATTTGGCTGTGGTGCTATCTGAGAGATTTGCTATCTAATACTCTGGAGACCCGCATAAAAGATGGTAATCAGAGAAACATCAAAGTCCACCAGAGATTTGAAATTGCACTTTAGAAAGAGGCTAATGCCTGAATTAGTGGAAGAGGGATAAAGAAATCATGAAGGACAAATGACTGACCAGATATGATGAATTGCAGTGACAAGCTAATTTAAAAACATTGCATCCATGAAAAACATCACAGCTTGGGATGTCATGTTTATCATTGGTTTTTCAGGGAGTAAAACATCTACTGAGCCAGGGAATTTAAATTATCTGTAAATTATTAAATGTGCAGCTGTTACCCATATGAAAGTACCAGAACAAACAGTTTCCAGAATTAGCAAACATTGTCTTTGAAGAATGTCAGTGTGATTCCTTAGAAGTGGAGCCAATTTTTACAATACTTTGCAACAAAGTCAGCTGTACTGTCAGCCAAAGGTGGCAGCAGGTCTGACACGGTTGGTTTTTCCAGCATTACAGCAGATTTCAAAGTTGAAAAGGCAGAAACTCCTGTCGGGAGACTAATAAAACCTAGTAAGTGGAAAACGATGTCATCCATTGCTAAGAGCCATAGATTAGTAAATCTGTGCCTGTCTGTATTTGATAGATTAAGTGGATGTGCTGTATCAGCTAACTGTTGCAAAGTTTCTGTGAAAACAACTGAATGCCTGATCTTCACTGGGTTTTGTGTCAGTGAGCTCTTCCTGTTCAAAGGCTACATGGGCCAACTGCTGAGAAAGACAAGACTCAATCATACATTTTTAATGATACGTACGTCACTGGCCAGAGAAAAAATGATGAACAATCATTGCATTGATTTTTGACTTTAAATACTTTCTGTAAATTTCTCAGATGCATCAATTAAAATTATGGAATGGAGTATTAACATTATAAAATGCAAGTGGATGCCTAATTTAATCAAGTACATTGCATTTTAAGATGGTTAAAAAGTATATTTTTTGTTCCAGAAACAAAGGTACAGTTACAACATCCAAATTCATAAAATTTGTGGGAAGTACGAATAAAAGTTTGAAGCCTAAAGGGCCTGTCCCACTTGGCCGTCATTTGCGCATAATTTACGTGACATCGTTTATGCGTCACGATGCACGACGCGCGTGTCGTGACACGCACGTGATGCATGCATGGTGCGCATTAAGCGCGCGTGGTGCGTGATGACATGGGCAGTGACACACGGCCGCGCATGGCGCCACAGGGTTTTGTGATGTACAAAATCTTTGCGCGCCATCTGCGTGACGTGCAAATGACAGGCAAGTGGGTCAGGCCCTTGAGTTGTTAATCCTCATGTAAAATAGTTTTTCCGGAAATTTGTAGTGACATTTTTTTCAGAAAATCGTAGTTTTATTTACTTGTAGGATGCACAAGGAGGATTTTTTTTTTTTTGAAAGCGCTAGCAAATTTGAGAAACTTGCAGCGTAGTTTCTAACAGCCTCAGTTCTGGTTTATCCATTGACTTTCTAGTCAACATTTATTTATTTATGAGGGAAGTGTTTACTTGCATCTTGGTTTTATAACCTGAACTGAGATAAAGGAGCATCAAAAGAAGTATCTGACAATTTGCACAACAATTTTACACACAATTGAACTTTGATCATTTAACCACTAGTAGTGTCAATCCTTTCATGATATCTTCATTGAATATAACAATGCTGTTTTTCTGCCTTAAGAACGACTCAAATATTTTGAGCTATATTGAGAAGAAACATTGTATGAACATTACCTTTCACTGCTATTTGTAAAGTCGCACTAAGGTGATTTTTTCTTTAGGCGACTAGTCTGTCGCCACATGGTCGCCGGGTTGAAGCCTGTATGGTTGTGAGTAGTCTCCTCAAATCGGCCAAAGAATCGTATCGTTTTCTGGTTGCCGCTGGATTTTGAAATGTTCAAAACTTTTCGGTGACAGTTGGCTTGACGCCAATGAGCACAGATTGACGTCTCCTGACGTAGGTTGTCGTCGGTGTTGACTTCGATAGATTCCATTGGCGACTACCTACGTCAACCGGCGACAGGTCATACCTTGTCGTAGCTTGTCGCGGGTGGACGTAGGTTGGCATGGGTGTGGTCATAGTGTGGACTGGTCTCCAGAGGACTAGTATGGATATTGTGGGCCAACTGGATTCTTGGGGTGGCAGTTGAGTCCCTCAAGCCTGATGTGCTGGCAGCTCACTCGCGGCTTGCGGGCTGGCAGTTGACTCACGGCTATTGCTTGAAATTCCATTTCACGCAGGATGCAAGGCCAGCAAATTCAAATCCATTTTCCTACCATTTCAAGCAGGGTGCAAGGCCACCAAATTCAAGTGCAGTTTCTTACCAGTTTAATCAGGGTGCAAGGCCACCGAATTCAAGTGCAGTTTCCGACCATTGCAAGCAGGGTGCAAGGCCAACAAATTCAAATGCAGTTTCATACCTTCATGCAGGGTGCAAAGCCACCACATTCAAATGCAGTTTCATACCATTTCAAGCAGGGTGAACCCACCATAAAACCACGCAAAAAAACACTTACAGTTCAGTAGACATGCAGTGTGTACTGTTGATTCACAGCTCAGATAGAGTCGTGACCTCTCCCTCCCCCATCATGCAGAGACTGAGCCACACCCACAGTTCCAGGTTATTAATCCGTCCCCCCTCCCACCGGAAAAGGTGTGGCCTTCATGGCGTGATTGACAGGATAGAGATTCTTAACATTTTTTAAACACTAATAACACTTTTATTTTTCATTGATGGGAAAAATCCTCTGTACCTGATGAGTGGAGGGGGACTGAGATGGCCTGCTCACTTCCCCATCTTGCAGAGACTGACTGAGGCACAACACTTCCATGTTTTATAGTCCCTACCCCTCACACCAGCAAAGGCAGCAGAGAGAATGTCAATATTTTTAAAACCTATTTTTATTTTTCATCGATGGGTAAAATCCTCTTGTCCTGCGCAGCAGTGGGGGACTCTGAGTAAGATGGCCAAAAATCACAGCAGTAAGTGGCAGCGTTTTTTCTAAAATCATAAAACAGAAAAACAGGAAGTGGTCAAGATCTTAATTTTAGTAATATGGATTATGAGATATGGTGAATACACAGAATGTTCTCCCCAGGGAAAGAGAATCAATAACTAGAGGGCAATGGGTTCAGGCACAAGGGGAAAGATTTAAAAACGACCCGAGGGGCAACATTTTCACACAGTGGGTGGTGTGTGTATGGAAAAAACTGCCAGAGAAAGTCGTTGAGGTAGGTACAACATTCTAAAACAACCGCATTCTAAAATATTAACACAAATGAAGTATGCAATTGGATGCTACTTTCTTGAATGTTTCATTGTAGGGTGACTTTGGGGAAACCCACCACTAATAAATGTTTTGGAGAAACGAGGTATAGGAGGAGCGGTCTGAGCCGAGCTCGTGGCTCATGTGGTAGCAAGCATCCTGTTCCTCTTTAGTATTTGGGTAGTAGAACCATGTAGACAACCTGAACTTGCCTGACCTCCCGGTTGCTAAACACTTTAATTCTCCTTCCCATTCCTCACTGTCCGTGGTCTCCTCCAATGTCAGAGAGGCTAAATGCAAACAGCGTCTCATTTCGCTTGGGCAGCTTACGTGGTACGAATATCGATTTCTCTAACTTCAGGTAGTCCTGGCATTCCCTCTCTATCCCTCTCCCACCCAAGTTGCACTTGTTTCTCATTTTCACCCAACAAATAACTAACAATGGCCTGTTTCCTTTACCATCCTAACTTTTTTTTGCTAATCTTTCATTCATTGTTCTTTGTCTCTCTACATCACAGCCTATATCTCTCGATTCCCATACCCCTAACCAGTCTGAAGAAGGGTCACCCATTCCATCTCTCCAGAGATGCTGCCAGCCCCGCTGAATTACTCCAGCTTTTTATTTCTATCCATGGAGACAGAATATGGGTTGTTGGTTTGCAGTGCATAAGGTCATCGAAAAATTTGGAAACGGCTCATTTGGAAGTGACCCAACACCAATCTGCACTGCAGCCCTGGCTCTCTGTTTCTCAGTGGCAGAATATGCAAGCCCCACCTGGAACCGCTCTAATCATGCATGCAAGGTGAACTCTGCATTGAACACTGCCTGCAGGAAAACCACAGGTTGCCTGAAGCCGACAAATGTTGAACATCTGTACGAGCTGGCAGGCATCGACAAACCATCTCGAAGACGTGATCGGGCAGCTGCAGTAGAATGCTTCAATGTGGACACAGACCCCCGTCACCCCTTGCACAATCACCAACATGCCAAGAAACGCCTGAAGAGTCGGAACAGCTTCATGGAACTAGAGCCAACCGTACCAGGCAGCAAAAAGAAACAGCAGATGGCACCAGGACACCACCTGCCTTGTACTACCTGGAAAGCCCTGAACTACCTCCGCATTGGAGTGGGATTTGCGGACTGAACCTGAAGAAGTGGGGGCTCTCGGACTCTGACAAGTGCAACTGTGGAGAGGTACAGACAATGGCCGTCCTACTGATCTGTGGCGGAGAGGCATGCACTGCGGACGGTCTCTGCAGAGGCACAGATGTGGCACTGGCTGTGACAAAGCGATGGCGGAACGTCATCTGACACACGAGCGAGAAAGTGCGTAAACAGAGCCATCTGACACTATGTCAAGAAGCCATGGTAATGGTTTGCTGCAGGATGGTTCTTTGCTGCCGCAGAGGAATCATGTGGGACAATGTGGAACATAGAGAAGAATACACGAGAAAGCTATTGTAGATGAAGTGCAAAGGCTAAATGCATTGGCCTTCCGAATGTATCAGATGATTAGGAGCATGGAGAGTCCATCTTGTAGGAGGTCATTTGGAACCAGAAGAGCATGACCTCTACTCTGGTTTAATCTGTGCCTAAAACTAATAGCACACTAGCATTACACTGGCGAGTGGACTAGTTATCTGTTTCTATGGGGCCTTGAAGGTCTTTGCGTCATTATGGAGGATCAGGTTGATTCATCCGAACTTTGCCAATTGTGAGCCAGAGCAAGTGTGACCTCCAATGTAAGCAGATTGCTATTTCACAGATGCAGAGATGTCACAGAACCATGCTACAGCCAACTGAGAACAGATGTGAATTATGTGATAAGGTTGGTACAGGTCTTCACGATAAAAATGCAGGCTTGACCCAATAGGTCTGCACAGTTTCTGTCTGAACCCTTGAGTCCAAGTAGCATTACATAGCTTGAAATCCTTAGTCTACCCTCATGTTAGCTGTTGCTGTAAACAGCTCTGGGGTAGTACTTTTGCCTTCATGTGATCCCACTCATCACCTTTAAACTTTGCCCCTTTCACCTTAAAGCTATGCCCACCCTAGTCTTTGACAATTCACTCTGGATCAAAGATTCCAACTATCTAACTTATCTTTACCTTTCATAAATTTTATATGTGTAGGAAGGAACTATAGATGCTGGTTTACACCGAAACTAGACACAAAATGCTGGAGTGGGACAGGCAGCATCTCTGGAGAGAAGGAAGGGGTGAAGTTTCAGGTTGAGACTCTTCTTCAGACTGTTATAAGATCTTCCCCTCAACCTCCTGGCCTTTTTAAACAAAGGAACAACATTGGCTACTCTTCAGTCCTCTGGGACCTCTCCTGTGAATAGGAAAGATGCAAAGGCACTGGCAAATCCTCTCTTTCCCCTCTTCCCAGCCTTGGATACTCTTCAAGAGCCCCAACATTACCACTTAATTGATTTCAAACTGTTGTTGCATATCAGTATTCTCCACACTGATCTCACTGGCCTCTATGTCCGTTTCCTTGATGAATTGAGGCAAAGTGCATAGATAACCAATTCTCGAGGTATCGTAATTGGATGCCAATTATTCCAAGACACGGCCTGATATTACACGATTCCCTTTTGAATTTTGTCCAATTCCTTCTCTCCTCATCCAGAACTATGGTAGTGTTTTCACTTGTCCTTGCCTTCTATCCTGACAGATGTATGATCAGTGTCATGCCCCCAACGTTATGATACCACCCACATGAAGTGAACACCTTTCCCTATCCATCCTTTCTATCTTGAAAGGACTTTTTTCTCCGGAATGCTCTAACCACTTCCTTTATTCGACTTTCTTCGATCGCCTTCTCAAAGCTTGTCCTCTTCTGGTGTGAGATGCTACACTTTGCATTTTCGCTTCCTTGTAGATCAGGGTCTGAAACATTCCATGGGGACCATCTTGCATTTATTCCAATTAGTGTGGTGCATTTAACACTCATATGATATCCTCTATAATGGAATGTGTGAAAGACACATCTTCTAGATGCGCTGGGATGCATCCTCAGTGATGTGACCTGGGGTCATCAGGTGTTTCAGGTCTCACAACATCAGACACCCTTGCCCATGCGACCCAGCCGGGGTTGATCAAGTCCGATGTGTCCCAGCAGCAACTGCCCACGGATCAGCCCTCTTAATCCAAAGCCACCTAATGGCTTTCTCTGCGGCTTTGCTTGCAGATTGAATGGCCCTCTTCTTTGCCAGCCCCGTAATGTCCAACTGGTCGAGGACTTTGCAGAGTGAGCGTCCTGCAAACCCTCTACAGCCCACCTCTATGGGCTCATAGTATGTCTTCCAGCCACTGTCCTGGCACATCTCCACCAGTTTCTGGTACTTTGCGCATTTCCTCTAATTAGCTTCTTCAATACGCTCTTCCCAGGGCACTGTCAGCTCCAGAATGATCAGCAGTTTTGTCACTTCGGAGGTGATGATCAACTAAGCCCCATATTTCATTGTTTCACAGAACTTCTCCCTTCTGTCTGTAAGAACCACGATGATGGGTCCCGACCCAAAACATCACCCATCCATGTTTTCCAGAGATGCTGCTCCATGTTCTCCAGACATGCTCACTGAGTTACTCCAGCTCTTTGTGCAATGATCTTCTTGTCACTTAGATTTTCTAACTCTACTATTTTGAATTTGCTACTTTCAGTGTGTCTCGATAGTTAACATAAATACAAGAACATTGTTTATTTATCTGACTAGACCTTTGGAGCACAAAGGTACACAAAAATGCTGGAGAAACTCAGCGGGTGCAGCAGCATCTATGGAGCGAAGGAAATAGGCGACGTTTCGGGCCGAAACCCTTCTTCAGACCTTTGGAACTCAAAGTTGTCTCGAACAGAATCGGATATCAGAATTTGCATTTTACATTAATTGCATTCTATTGTTCGTCCAGTAATTTAAGGTAATTATCCTGCTTCTCTCATTAACACCTCCTGCAGATTGTCCTTCATATTTCAACATCTGATGATGCTGTCAACTCTTTTGTCATTCAATCTCTCCAGCTTTTCACCCGATCAGAGAAGTTCTTTTCTACTGTGCTCTCAGAGTAAACTGTGACAATAAACTGACCTTGAAACCTTGTAAATTAGATCAGCCATGAATGAATAGTGGAGCAGAATCAATGAGCTGAATGATCTAATTCCGCCACTATGTCTTGTGCATCTACTATTTCTCTGCATCTTAAAACGTTTATCACCTTTAACCTTTCCAATTCTGATGAATTGCCATCAGCCTGAAGCATTAATACTCCCACATGGATGATGCCTGGCCTGATGAGTTGTTCCAGCACTTCTATTGTTAAACTGAGTTATTTTGTCAATTGAATTCAAGAAAACGTGATTCAAACCCTTGCTGCTGTTGAAATCGATTCTTTATTCAGCATCCAGACTAATCTCTGAACCTTCCAACACAGAGCTCCAGGGCAGGTCCAAAGAATTAGTGACTGGTATAAACTCAAGGCATTATATAGGTATTAGACATTTCTGATACAGAGGGTAGGACAAACTAGTAACCAATCATCTGAGTCTTTCTGGTGATTTACAACAGCAGTCACATGATCTCCCCCATCTCTGGCCTCATTTTACAACCTTTGTTTATCTGTGGTTTAACTTTGTTTAGAATTATTTTATTTCAACAAAGCAAAACCCCAGTAGGCTCAATTATCAAGGACCAGTCCTCGAAATATAAGATACATATATAATACAATGATCACACGTCATACAAAGAAAACACACTTTCCATACCAAGAAGAAAGATATTTCTATAAATCTAAACCAGGTCTAATGTTTACAATCCTACTTAGACACAATACATTTCATAAATGGTTTCACTACAATTTTACACAGTTTAAAATACTATTACCTCTGTATTAAAAACATTAATTATAGGAGTTCGCCGAATTACTCAGCTTCTAAGTTAAATTCAAAACCCACACACACCTCCCAACTCCAAGCATACATGGGTCGTAAATCTGTCTACTATTGATAAGTGTTTTGTGCCAGGATATAGCTTCATTCTTAACTTACAGCCTCCCCATTTGCTGCTATCTCTGGGAGATGGATTCCTTCCATCGAGGGGATTTATCGCAGTCGCTGCCTCAAAAAGGCTGGCAGTATCATCAAAGACCCACACCATCCTGGCCACACACTCATCTCCCTGCTACCTTCAGGTAGAAGATACAGGAGCCTGAAAACTGCAACAACCAGGTTCAGGAATAGCTACTTCCCCACAGCCATCAGGCTCTTAAACCTGGCTCGGACAAAACTCTGATTATTAATAACCACTTTCTGTTATTTGCACTTTACCAGTTTATTTATTCATGTGTGTATATATTTATATCATGGTATATGGACACATTTATCTGTTTTGCAGTAAATGCCTACTATTTTCTGTGTGCTTAAGCAAAGCAAGAATTTCATTGTCCTATACAGGGCCACATGACAATAAACTCACTTGAACGAATATCTGCAAGACCTTTTACAAATATTACAGAAGAAAGCGTAAATTTACTTCAGACCATTACCTCAAAAGTACAGCTATTTCTTCGACTTTCTATAAACAGAAGGTAGGTCACAAATCCATCAATCTGATTCTACCTCTCCAAGCATCCATCACTTATATCAACCTTATAATTTAACATAGCCAAAGCTAACCGCAGAGTCTATTATCTCGCAGCCTTGAATTATTGAATTCAGCAATCCATTCTTCAACACAAAGTTATATCAAATACAATTTCCTCCAGCGTTATAATTGCCTCAAAGCAATAACCAAAGCTATGCAGGTTCAGATTAACATTTCTATGATTTGATTCATCTGTTCCCTGTATGTGTTTCTTTGTACTTTATTTCTTTAGGAGCCATGTGTTTCTGAAAACCTTAAGCCTTTCTCTTGCAAATTACCTAGCTTCTATAAAAGTCACTATCCAAGCAGTTCTATTATATAATATTTCCTCACTATTTTTTTTTAGTTTACATTTCTAACAATTGGCATCGAATGTTTTTGAATGAAAACTTTTCGATGTTGTGTTTGACTCCATTTTATATGAAGTTAGATGCAAAATTAAAAGTAGAGGTAGAAGTTAATTGGTATGAAGACTTTTGAATTTATTTTTCTGGAATGAACTGCCTGAGAAAGTTACAGAAGCAACCTACAATAAAGGCTTTCAAAAGACATCTGAACTGACACATGATGAGAATGATTTGGGGGTGATCTTGGCCAAATGTCGGCAAATGGGGCAAGCTCAGAATACCAACTTGGTCGGCATGGAGATGTTGGGCCGAGAGCCAACAAGCATTGTATCAATGCTTTATAGCTCTATGACTCTGACTTTAAGCGAATGCATGTTTTGCTCAACTTGTTATTGAAAATTTGGTTAAGATGTTGGGAACCTGTGCCCCTCATGGAATGGGGGATTTGGGCAGTTTTTGTTGCAGAATAGGGTGTGTGGGGCTTGTCCGACTTTGATAGAAAAAAAATCATCACTTTGTTAGATATGTCTGCATACTCCCTTTCATGTTGGAATGTATTTGCCTGCTGATTCACACTTTTAAGTGTATGTGTATGCATCCAGAGCCCCCAAATCACTCAGGCCTTTACACCACAACTGCCACCACCTACCTTCATTGAAATCAGTCCACTCCAAGAAGTCCAAACCACCAAAAATGCGCAATGACCTGCTGTTCTTTAATCTCCTCAATATTGGGCATGGATGCTGTCGAGTGTGAGGAAAGCCATCTATGTGGTAATGCAGCTCCTATTCCTGAAGTACAACCACTGAGGGGTGTGGGAGCCATTGACCTCCAGATTACTTCTGGAGAATACGTATGAGATATGTTGTCTGCCAGGTATATTCACAAAGGGTGTCATCGTGGGTACTACTTCCTCTTTGGTTTGATCAACAGGAGACACTCTCATCAGGCACCGACACATCCACCTTTTTCAACCTTTAAAATACATTTCCACAGTGTATCCATATGGATCAATGCCAATCACATTGACTTTTTTGAATGAGTTTCAGATTAAGCACAAAATGCTGGGGTAACTCAGTGGGATAGGCAGCATCTCTGAAGAGAAGGGATGGGTGACGTTTTGGGTCAAGACCCTTCTTCAGACTGAAAGTCACAGGAAAGGGAAACGAGAGATATAGACGGTGATGTAGAGAGAAATAGAACAAATGAATGACAGATATGCAAAAAAGTAATGATGATAAAGGGAACAGGCCATTGTTAGCTATAGCGAGGTGAGGATAAAAAGCTGGTGTAACCTGGGTGGAGGAGGGATGGAGAGAGAGGGAATGCCGGGGCTACCTGAAGTGAGGGAAATCAATATTCATACCCTTGGGTTGAAGGCTGCCCAAGCGAAATATGGGATGCTTTTTTTCCAATTTTGGTTTGGCATCACACTAACAATGGAGGAGACCTGGGACAGAAAGATCAGTGTGGGAATGGGAAGGGGAATTAAAGTGTTTAGTAACCGGGAGATCGGGTAGGTCCAGGCAGACTGATCGAAGGCGTTCAGCGAAATGATCGCCCAGTCTACATTTTGTCTCGCCTATGTATCAGTCCATATCTTGAACAACGGATACAGTAGATACGGTTGGAGGAGGTGCAAGTCAACCTCTGCCTAACCTGAACGGACTGTTGGGGTCCCTGGACAGAGTTGAGGAAGGAAGTATAGGGATAGGTGTTGCATCTCTTGTGGTTGCAGGGAAAGGAACCTGCGGAAGGGATGGTTTGGCTGGGAAGGGAAGCTATGCATGGAGTTGCAGAGGGAACGGTCTCTGCAGAAGGCAGAAAGGGGTGGGGACTATTGGTGCGATCCCGTTGAAGGTGGCGAAAATGTCAGAGGATGATGTTTTGTATGCGATGGCTGATGGTGTGAAAGGTAAGGACTAGGGGCACTCTGTCCATCCTTGTTGCGGGAAAGGATAGGGGGACTTTGTCACAGTCCCATGTCAGAGGCAATATTGGAGGCCCTTGAGCAAGAGGAATAGAGGGCTTATGTTTGAAGACCCCATGCGTAGAAATATGCAGGGTTTTTGATAGGTTTTGTAGCCGGTCTGGCCAGAAACTATTTATTGTCTTTTTTTAATGTATATTTTCTACAGAGAGCTTCTTGTCTCCCCATGGCAGCTTTCATCCAAATGATATTGTAGCAGTACGTTTTGCAAAATCCTAATTGTTATGCTAAATCAGGGGTGGGGAACCTGCGGCCTTAAGGCCACATGCGGCCTTCTAGGCCATTAAGTGCGGCCTTTTGAATGAACCAAAATTTTGTAGAACAAATCCTTTTATTATTATTATTAATATGTTTTTGTTCGTCTTTTATTTTTTATATTTTAATCTTAAAATGAATGTATTTAAAATACCAAAGAGTAAAAGAAGATTCAACAAAAATAATTCTCCCCTTTCTGTGTGATATCATGTCAAAGCAAAATGACTTGAATGTTTCTTTGCAAGATAAAACTAAGTCTATATATATGTGGTAAAAAAATCCAAGCATTTCGAAAAAAGCTATTTTTTTTTCAAACCTTCTTCTTCAAAATGAAATTTCAGTTGAACATTTTCCCCAGTTAGTGAAGACCATCGATGATCAGGAGGATTCATGCAAATCATTTGAAGAATACGCAGTTGTTATAGACTTACTAATTAAAGTCTACTATGAAAGGTTTACTGACTTTGAGAATCATGACATCACACTCAAATTAGCATTTGAACCTCACCTAGTTGATGTGTCCAAGGCTCCCAAAGAACTACAGATGGAATTGATTGAGCTCTCAGAAGATGACATTTTAAAGTCCTTATTTGATGCTAAGAAAGATCTGATTGAAATATGGAAACATGCAATAGAATACCCACGTCTTTGTCAAAATGCTTTCTTGCTTTTCAACCACTTATTGTTGCAAATCTACATTCTCCTACCTAACCCAAATCAAGACGCCCATAAGGTCACAAATGACAGATACCCATCTAGGAGGTCAGCTGAAACTGCGTACCTCGATGTTGCAACCAAATATTCAAATGCTTTCCCACAAAAAACAGTCACAACAAAGTCATTAAAAAGTTAGTTAACTTTGGAATTAACATTTAAAAAAAAAAAATTTCTTGAAGTTAGTACATAATAGATGTTTACAAAATAATGTACATTTTGAAGTACTGTATATCTAACTGTACATTTTGAAGTATATCTAAATTTCTTGGATGCGGCTTACAGCTAATTACAGCTGCGGCATTCCAGCATGAAAAGGTTCCCCACCCCTGTGCTAAACCATCGCTGTATAGGGTCTAGCCCATTACGATTTGGACCACATTGCAAAACATGTTCATTAGAGCTAACCTGCAAAGGATGTACTTAGCATAGAGGTCAGTGGCAATCAAAACCAACTCTGGCCTTTTTGCATTTGTTTCAATTTTTATTCCGGTTTAATACGTTAAGTCATTTCCACCGAGTCCATGGTATCTTTGGCCTAATTTTTTCAACAAAAAATATTTTTTATTCTGCTCTGGCAAACAAACGATATTCCATCCTCCCCTATGGTTTTTCATTTTATCATGGGAATAAAAACTGCCAGTTCATGTCTTGGGCTTAAATATCTCGTTGTTTATTAAAGTACTGACATGTTCGCAAGAGCCTCAAACATGGAAACTACATATGCTCCTCGACCTACGATGAGGTTTAGTTCCGATAAACCCATCGTAAATTGAAAATACCGCAAGTCGAAAATGCTGAGCCACTGGGAGTTCAGGTGGGTTTTTGCGGACTGAGCGGAGGTGTTCACCTCCCCCCTCGACTCCATTCAAGGACCCAAGCAGTCGTTCCAGGTGCGACAAAGGTTCACCTGTATCTCCTCCAACCTCATCTACTGCATCCGCTGCTCTAGATGTCAACTGATTTACATCGGGGAGACGAAGCGGAGGTTGGGCGATCGTTTCGCCGAATACTTCCGTTCAGTCCGCAATAACTGAACCTGAACTCCCGGTGGCTCAGCACTTCAAACTCCCCCTCCCATTCCCAATCCGACCTCTCTGTCCTGGGTCTCCTCCATTGCCAGAGTGAGCTACACCGGAAATTGGAGGAACAGCACCTCATATTCCGCCTGGGTTGCTTGCGTCCGGATGGCATGAATATTGAATTCTCCCAATTTTGCTAGCCCTTACTGTCTCCTCCCCTTCCTCAACCCTCGAGCTGTCTCCTCCCATCCCCCCGCCCTCGGGCTCCTCCTCCTCCCTTTTTCCTTCCTTCTCCCCCCCACCCCCTATCAGTCTGAAGAAGGGTTTCGGCCCGAAACGTCACCTATTTCCTTCGCTCCATAGATGCTGCTGCACCCGCTGAGTTTCTCCAGCATTTTTGTGTACCTTCGATCTTCCAGCAGCTGCAGTTCCTTCTTGAACACAGAACTCCTTGGTTTCTTGTTCCTTTTCCATCTCCACCCCACACAGATTCAAGATCACCTCCCCATCTGGTTTCACTCATCAAATATCACCCTCTGTCTCACCCTCTCGGACTGCCCAACACTGGCTATCTTTTTTCTATCCCTTTCAGTACAGATGCTGGTCTCAACCATGAAACTAGACCTACAGCGTTTGGCTATACAGATGCTGCTTGACCTGCTGAGTTCTTCCAGCATTATGATTTTTGTTTCAGATTCTAGCTTCTGCAATTTTTTTTGTCTTATTTGTAAAATATAACCAATAATCAGTAATATTGAGATACAATGTCGGTGTTACTTTGAATACACAATTCATCGGTTTGAATTTTCTGGAGAACTAGACCAATTGGAACTGTTGGATCCCTGTCACATGGGAGGCCTGGTCCCCCAACGCAACCTGTTCCCTAACGCATTATTCTTCTACTTACTCATAAACCCCAAGGGAGGCCAGGTCCCCCAATGCAACCCGTTCCCCAACGTAAGATTCCACCACTCACCCATTGGGTCCCTGTCACATGGGAGGCCTGGTCCCCCAACACAACCCGTCCCCCAACTTAATATTCCACCATTCACCCATTCCCACAACGCAACCCATTCCCCCAATGCAATATTCCACCACTCACCCATAGCCCCCAACTTGGCAGGTCATTTTAGTTTAAAAAAAAATGCAATTGCACTAAGATTCAATGTGATGCAGGTGCCACCGACAAGGCCATCTTTTGAAATCATTGCTGTGATGGGTTAGGTGGGCAGATTCTTTCCCTGAAGGACATTTGCCGTGAAGGACTCGGTGTTCTGGGATAGAAACGTTGTTGCCGGTAGGGCATTGTGATGTCATAACTGCCTAACTGCTAGTGCAGATTTGAAGAAATCCAACTTTTAAGTGTTACTTTAATAGCTTGTGTATTGGCAGCAGAGATCCCATTGTGATCGGACGACTGTGACATGCCATTGTGACATCATCACTGGAAGCTGCCAGAAAACTCACACTTGCAAATATCAATAACGTGTGAAATATAACATCAATCTGAACTAAACTTGACACAAACAATCACAGCTTAATGGTGAGTATGGTGGTGCAAAAATGTTTGCACAATTCTGTCCCGTTTCGGCGTAGTTCCTTGAGCTCACCAATCACAGACACGCAAACAAGACAAGACCTTTATTATTAGATAGATAGTTGAATAAATAAGTAAATGAATAGAAATAAATAAATAAATGAATAGAAATAAATAAATGAATAGATACATAAATAAATAAATAACCTGTGAATCTCAATCTGCCAAGATTAGAATTTGTGTGTCTCCATACTTACGTGGAAATTGTGTTTCAAATCACAATCACCCCATCACATTCAATGGCTGCACCACCAGATTTTGTATTGTGGTCTGTAATTGCCCCTGTCGGAACTGATTGAACATTCAGAAGATCGCTAAAAAAAGTTGGAGTAACTCAGGCAGCATCTCTGGAGAGAAGGATTGGGTGACGTTTCGGGTCGAGACTCTTCTCGTCTGAAGAAGCGTTGGCAGTGAACATTATTTTCTACCATAATAGATTACTGTAAGATATGGTGCTGAAGTGCAAAAAAAAATCAGGATTATTTTTTTATGGGCACAAAATTATAAGATAAATTGAACTGATAAAACGGAACCTTTAAACAGCCAGCTCAGATTTTCTTTATCTCTTCCCAATTGCACTCACACTGACTCTTACTCTGTCACAGCAGAAACATATAAAACAATTGTCCATTGTCCTCTTAGCTCAAAGGTCGTCTCTGAAATATTAGGAGTCAGTTTGTTAATACTGCTTTCTGTACTGTGTATAGTTTCCAATTCACCGTTGATTCCCAGAAAAGTATGATCTCTGTGGGCCAGAGAATCATCTTCAGGTCGATACATTTGTTTTTAACAATGACTCCTTGTCAACCATGATCACATATTGTATAAGACCCGTGTGAAATTTCAGAGCATGATGAAAGGCTGCAGTATTCTCCGTTGAATAGAGATGGCTAAGCCCAAGAGTTTGAGAGGATTTGTTGAGTCAGATTGAATGTACATGTTTTTTTTTGTAGTTCTGACAACAGATGTGCAATAACACTCCTTTTTGTGATTGGTTGGTAAATTGAATTCAGATACTGTAAGGAAAGGAATGCACCTAAATTAATACTGCTTATTCTTCCCGTTGACTTTGGCCTGATATGTACCGACCACTATCAGCTGTCCAAAAACAACTTAAGTAAATCCCAAGAAAGCAACCTCCGTCGTTTTGATTATAAAATCTGTGCAAAAATCTAATGTTCTGAATTTGAAACCTAAAGTGTGTCTTCAACTTAGTTTGGCAATGTGAAATTTTTGAGGTAAAATTCATTCTGTTTTCGGTGATAAGAATTTAGGGCTTGTCCCACTTCGCGATTTTTTTCGGCGACTGTCGGCATCATTGTCCGACGTATCAGGTTACCGAAAAAGTCACGGCGTGATGACGTATTGACGCGCGGTGTTTTTTCAAGTGTCGCAACATTTTTTTGTCGCCGCTGGATTTTGAAATGTTCAAAATCTTTTGCCGACCCTGATCTAACGCTGGCAATCGCCAAGTGGGACAGGCCCTTTAGCCATGGAATTTCGAGATGATTTTAAATGGCTTTCTCCCAAATTGAAAAGGCAAGCATGTCTTTTGGTGGAGTAAGCTATTCGACCCTCTGTGCTTGTTCCACAGTTCAACATGATCGTGGCTGATCATCTACGTTTATTTTCCCTGTTCCTGGTTTCTCTCGTTATGCCTTGATCTCTTTAGCCTTTAGAATCACGGTAGTGAATTCCACAGGTTCACCACACTTTGGAGGAGGACAGTTCTCCTCATTTTAGTCCAGAAAGGCTTGTTCTGTACCATTGGGCTGCAACCCTAGTCCTGGATAGAGCCACGATTGGAGACATTCTTTTT
Source organism: Leucoraja erinaceus (assembly GCF_028641065.1). Lineage (NCBI taxonomy): Eukaryota > Metazoa > Chordata > Chondrichthyes > Rajiformes > Rajidae > Leucoraja > Leucoraja erinaceus. Next base: position 141,031,553 of record NC_073377.1, read on the forward strand.
GCATTTGGTCTATCAGGATTTTAAAAGTTTTGGTAAGATTCTCTCCCAACCCACAAAATCCAGTTAATATAAAACCAATTGTCTCATCCTCACTAAATGTCAGCCATGCCCTCCCAAGAATGAATCTATGCTGTACTCCCTCCATCACAAGAATATTCTTCTTCAGATAATGAAACCAAAAGTGCACAATGAATGTGATCCCACCAGATGAATGTGATCTCTACATATCCAGCTGGACAACCACCTCCTTTACTCAATTCCTTCTGCTACGAAAGCAACATACTATCTCCTGCTTTAATCACCTGCTGCACTGGCATGCTTACCTTTTTCGATTGGTAGACAAAGGCTCCTCGGCCCTAATATTATTCAGATAATTGACTTTCTGCTTTTGATAACAGAAGTGGATAACTTCATATTTTATCCACATTATACTGCATCTGCTGCACATTCACCCATTTTCTCAAAACATCCAATTTAGAGGCGGCATACATATCACAAATATTTGGTGTCCAAACACTGAACACTGTGGTACCCAACTACTTACTGCCTGCTACTCAGAAAGGACACCTCTATTCTTATTTATGTTTGCTCTTTGCCAACCAGTTCTCTGGTCCATGACACCACATTTCCTCCAATCCCATATACTTTAATTTTGCAGCCTAATTACTTTTGTGGGATCTTGCCACAATGCTTCTGTAAATCAAAGTTCACCATGTCCACTGGTTGTTCCACAGCTGTTGAATCATGAAAAATTCCGGTAAGTGGGTCAAGCATAATTTTCCTTTCAGAAATGTGATCACACCTTGACTAATTTGGTCACTCTATACTGAATATTCTGCAACTCTCTCTTTAACAATGGACTCTCACAGTTAAAACTGGTCTGTGATTTCCTTTTCTCTCCATGTACTTAATTTAAATGAAGGTAGACACAAAAAGCTGGATGAACAGGCAGCATCTCTGGAAAGAAGGAATGGGTGACATTTCGGCATGGGCCTTTTGGGCCAAAATGCATCTCCTGGGCTAATACGGGCATTTTGAGCAAAAGGAACTGGTTTCTCGGCTAATAGGGGCCTTGTGGGCCGAAATTAGTGGTTTCAAGCAGACCAAACAACAACATTTCATTTCCATTTTGCAGGACAGAAAGCGGCCCAGGACAGAAAGGTCAGATTCAGAATGGGAGGGGGAGTTGAAGTGCTGAGCCACCGGGTGATCAGGTTGGTTAGTCCAACCTCACAGCACTCCAAGCAGAGTGCAGGCAGCAAGTCCAACCTCACAGCGCACACACACACGCGCGCGCCCACACACACACACACACACACACACACACACACACACACACACACACGCACATACACGCACAGACAGACACACAGACACGCACACAGCCACACAAAGACACACTCACACACACACAATATACATTTGTCAGTAAACTTTTTTGAATACTCAAACGGCTGAGCGCGGTGTCTCCAATGTGGGCCTTCTGCAGTCAACAACACTTCCGCGTTCAGCACGACGTCTGCACTCACTGGAAATGACGCAATCAGCGTGACCTGTCCACTAAGCGGAAATCACAAAATGAGCGGGACTTATGCAGTAAACATGGTCGGACCTAATAAAGCGATCATTACTTCTAGGCACAGTTGCAATAGCTGCACATTTGCAATAGCCGCACATTTCCAATAGCCGCACAGTTGCAAAAGGCACATTTCAATAAGCGGCACAGTTTAAAGGCACATAAAAACATTTATTCCTTCCTAACACAGTTCCAAATAAACCACATAAACCACATAAAACCACACTCACAGTGGTGTTCAGTTGGTTCACATCTCAGACTGAGAGTCATGGCCTCTCCCTCCCCCATTTTGCAGCGATTGAGTCACGTCGACATTTCCGGGTTTTATAGTCCCTCCCACCGGAAGGGGTGTGGCCTTCATGGCGTGATTGACAGGAGAGAGAATCTCAACATTTTTTAAACATTAATAAGTCCTTTATTTTTCATCGATGGGAAAAACCCTCTGCACCTGATGTGCGGGGGACTCTGAGTAAGATGGCCAAAAATCACAGCCGTAAGTGGTAGTGATTTTTCTAAAATCAATATGCAGCGCAAACAGGAAGTGGTCAAGTTTAGACTTTTAATTATATAGACGCACAAAAACGTTGTTAAGGGGCTTAATCAGCTCTTTGTGGTATACTAATTAGGTTTTAGGTTTAAAACATTCTCAACGCTCATACTTCCTCCTCCACTACAACACTGAATGGTGATCACACTTCTTCCCTAAGAATCCTGTTCAAAATCATTTCACTTGCTACATAACACCTTGCCTTCAGATTGCATTTAAAACACTTGATGATTTTCCATCTACAGCAATTTCTTTTCCATTCCCTTCAGCTACTCAGTCAATGTGCTTCTATTTTTTCTCCCCCCATTCTGTTAAAAATAATATTTTCAAATATTTTGTCGCAAAGATCCCATTATTCTTTAAAAGATTATGTTAATTAAAATATAGCATCTCGGTGATTTGATGAAAATGCAGGGTGTGGAATCAAATGTATTCATATTTTCTAAGGTAGCCAAAAATGCAGGACAAACTCAGTGGGTCAGGCAGTATTTATGGAGCGAAGGAAATAGGCAACGTTTCGGGTCGAAACCCTTCTTCAGACCTGAAGCATCTGAAGAAGGGTTTCAATCTGAAACGTTGCCTATTTCCTTCGCTCCATAGATGCTGCCTCACCTGCTGTGTTTCTCCAGCATTTCTGTCTACCGATTTTCCAGCATCTGCAATTCCTTCTTAAACACGTCATATTTTCTAACCTTACCTAATTATTTTAGATAATTATAAAATCATGAATAGTGAGTTTGCTCATGAAAATGTAATTGTAGGAAAATTATACTCAAATGGTTTAACAAGGATCCTTGCTGAAATTACCTCCTTAAATTCTTGAGGACCCACTGCCTGACCACAATATGTAAATCTTCACTCATTGTACAAGGATTTTAGATTAGTATGTTTATATTTCCCCTGGCCAGCTCTGTAGTTGATGTGTCCATCTCCTGATGTTACCACAGATGCCAAGACCTGCGGTTACTGCTCTCACAATACTTTTGGGAATCCATCGCCCAGTTATAGCCTCCAGCGGGGAATAAATGAAGGGAAAGGGATGTACGTCGGGATGGGGAAAACGCCTAAACAATAAGGCATTTTACAAATGATCTCAAGTCAATACATTCATGTTCTAGCAGAATCTTGTGTGTGTGTATATATAACGCATATCCGTGTGTCAATAGGGGAACGGTTTCTTACGTCAGTTCTATGATGTGATTTATATCCATTTAACATGGACTGTGAAACAGTGAACCTTCTCGGGATATTCTTCCGGAGGTTTATTTCACATACTCAGATAATTAGTGTCAGGAAAAGAACATAATAATTTGATCCAACTAGACCAGCTATGTTCCCAGTGCATTGGGAGGCAGGCAAGTTAATGGGGTTTTTTTTTTAGGCAATTACAGGCGACTAGTTCATCGCCACATGTTCGCTGGTGGTCGCCGGGATACGTCAGTCAATGACGCCGGCAGTTGCCGAAAAAATCACCAAGTGGGACAGGCCCTTAACTCTATTTCACCGTAGCTCCTAAATCTAACTGTCCAGCAAATACTGGAAAACAAAACCAATCTGTAATAAGTAATGTTTTATTCATATTTTACAGTTCTTTTATTCTCAATACTGGTATTTAATGTAGTGAACCAAGAAGGTTATGGGCCTAAGGCGATTTTTTTTTATCATGTTCATCGCCACCGCTGGTGGTCGCCCGGAGTTTTTCGGGTCGACAGTGGGTTTGACGCCAATGAGTGTAACCTGACGTAGGTGCTGTCGCAGGTTGTCGCCAGGGTGATGTAGGTTGTCGCCAGTTTTTCGGTGACCTGCTGCGACTATGACAGTCTAAGATATCGCCAAGTGGGACAGGCCCATCAAGAAGTATTTTCCAATAATATATCTGCGAATAAGCAAAGTACCCTAGCACATCAAGAGACCTGGCATATACCTAATATGTAGCCACCTAGCACACTTGAAAGCAATGGAGTTTAGTTTAGATATTCAGCATGGAAACGGGCCCTTCAGTCCACTGAGTTTACACTGATCATCGATCACCTCTTCACACTACTGTTATCCCACCTTGGCATCCATTCCCCACACACATGGGGTAATTTACAGTGGCCAATTAACCTACAAGCCCACACGTCTTTTGGATGCGGGAGGTAACCAGAGTACAGAGGTGTTGGAGGTAGAACAGCCTCACACAATACCAGAGACCCGGGTTTAATCCTGCTACTGATGGCTGTAGAGGCCAAGTCTTTGGTTATTTTTAAAGTGGAGATTGACAGGTTCTTTAAGAAGGAAATGAAGATGCTGGAAAATCGAAGGTAGGCAAAAATGCTGGAGAAACTCAATGGGTGAGGCAGCATCTATGTAGCGAAAGAAATAGGCGATGTTTCGGGTCGAGACCCTTCTTCAGACTGATGTGAGGGTGGGGGGGGGAAGAAGAAAGGAAGAGGTGGAGACAGTGGGTTGAGGGAGAGCTGGGAAGGGGAGGAGAAAGCAGGGACTACCTGTAATTGGAGAAGTCAATGTTCATAGCGCTGGGGTGTAAACTGCACAAGTGAAATATGAGGTGCTGCTCCTCCAATTTACGTTGGGCCTCACTGGCCATGGAGGAGGTCCAGGACAGAAAGGTTGGATTTGGAATGGGAGGGGGTGTTGAAGTGCTGAGCCACCGGGAGATTGCAAACTAAGCGGAGGTGTTGGGCGAAGGGATTGCCAAGCCTACGCTTGGTCTCACCGATGTAGAGTAGCTGACACCTAGAGCATCGGATGCAATAGATGAGGTTGGAAGAGGTGCAAGTGAACATCTGCTGCACCTGGAAAGACTGCTTGGACCCTTGAATGGAGTCAAGGAGGGTGGTAAAGCGACAAGTGTAGCAAGGGAAAGTGCCAGGGGAGGGGTGGTTTGGGTGTGAAGGGACGAATTGACCAAGGAGTTACGGATGGAGCGGTCTCTGCGGAAAGCAGACGGGAGGAGATGGGAAGATGGTGGTGGGATCCCGTTGGAGGTGGCGAAAATGTCGGAGGATTATTTGTTGTATGTGACGTCTGGTAGGGTGGAAGGTGAGGACAAGGGGGACTCTGCCCTTGTTACAGGTTGGGGGATGGGGAGTGAGAGCAGTTACGGGGTATAGAAAAGACCTTGGTGAGAGCCTCATCCATAGTAGAAGAGGGGAATCCCCGTTCCCTGAAGAATGAGGACATCTCCGATGCCCTGCTTTGGTTTGGTTCTTGATTAGTGCAGGTTCACTCTGGGGGTGCCACTTTGATGGCAGCCTCTGCCTACAGTCTGTCTGTTGCTTTTTTAAATTTGTAGTCAGTTTTAAAAGTTTGTTTTGGAGGTTTCTTTAGCTTTTCTATGTGGGGGAGGGGGGTAGGGTAAGGGGGAAACCGTTTCCCAGTCACTGCATGACGAGGACGTGACTATTCTCTGAGTCGCGTCCTCGCCCCCCTCCTCGTGGCCTACCACCTGGATTGGAGTGGCCTTTCCTGCCGGGGACCCAGACCAGAGCTTCAGCAGCGGTGGCGCAGCACTGGTGCAGCACTGGATACATTGCGGAGCGGGCGATACCTTACCTGGATCGCTGTTGAAGCTCCGGAGTGTTGGGCCTGCTGCTTCAACATGGGAGCTGTGGTTCGTAGAGCTTCCAGCGCGGGCGGTGTTGACTTCAACATCGCGGAGTCCCGGGGTCCTTGGCCGAGGGCCACCAGCATTGAATCTCCGCCTAGCATGGCCTGTGGACTTCGAGGAGCCATGGACTCCGGTAGAAGGTGGCTGATTCGGATGTCCAAGCTGCTGAGGATGTCCTCCAGTCCCGACGTCGGACTTCCATCACCCGAGCCAGCGGTACTGCGACAGCGGGGGGTTCGGGAGCCCCCCGACCACGGGAGGACGACAGAGAAGGACAACTGAATTTTGGAGCCTTCCCTCACAGTGGGAAACTTTGATCCCGCTGTGTGGGGATGTCTGTGTTAAAGACTGTCGTGTTATGTGCTCTTTATTGTTCGTATGGCTGTATGGAGACCACACATTTCACTAGTAATCAAGGAACTAATATGGTCACACTGATCTATTCTGTATTTATTTATGCCTATTATATTCTGTTGTGCTGAAGCAAAGCAAGAATTTCATTGTCCTATCTGGGACACATGCCAATAAACTCTCTTGAATCTTGAAACTGTTTACGCCTGCAGAATGGAGATCCTTGCAGGGGAGTGTATGTGAGAGAATTACTATTATTGGAGCTCTTCCTTCTCCAGTGGTGACAATAAATGGAATAGTTCACTTGCTCTGTATTGGGGTTTCTGATTTTGCAGGATTTTTGTGGGAGTGATGTGTTTTGTTCATCTTATGACCATGCACACAAGAGATATAACGCTAATGCCCCTGTCCCACTTAGGAAACCTGAACGGAAACCTCTGGAGACTTTGTGCCCCACCCAAGGTTTCCGTGCCATTTCCAGAGGTTCCCGGAGGTTTTTGTCAGTCTCCCTATCTGCTTCCACTACCCGCAACCTCCGGCAACCACCTGCAACCTCCGAGAACCGCACGGAAACCTTGGGTTGGGCGCAAAGTCTCCAGAGGTGTCTGTTCGGTTTTCCTAAGTGGGACAGGGGCATAAAGCTCTATACAGCACTGGTCAGGCCACATTTGAACTACTGTGAGCAAATTTAGGCCCCATATCTGAGGAAGGATGTGCTGGTTCTGGAGAGGGTCCAGGGGAGGCTTACAAGAATGATTCCAGGAATGAGTGGGTTAGCATATGAGGAGCGCTTCACAGCACTAGGCCTGTAGTTTAGAATGTTGAGGGGGGGGACCTCATTGAAGTTTGCAGAATAATGAAAGGCATAGATAGAGTGGATGTGAAGGCATAAGTAACAGATCGATTCAAATTCTCCCAAAAAAGCAGGCAATAAAGTTGTGTTGAATACTGGTCTTGGTTTCATAGGACCTAGAATGCAAAGAGTCACAGAGCCATGCCTTTGGCCCAACTATTCCATGCTCACCAACCGAGCCAGTCGAACTTGTCTGTGTTTGATCTGTTTCCCTCCAAAAGTTCCCATTCCAAAAGTCGTGGTTGCACCCGCCTCTATGATTCAATGATGCTTTCATGTCACATGTGCCTAGGCACAGCGTCGCAGCCTGTCTGCTCCCTTTTCTCCCCTCTCCCATCAGGCAAAAGGTGTACAAGTGTGAAAATGCGCACCACCAGATTCAGGGACAGTTTCTTCCTAGCTGTTATCAGGCAACTGAATTATCCTACTACAACCAGAGAGCAGTGCTGAACTACTATCTACCTCTTTGGTGACCCTGGGGCAATCCTTGTTCAGATTTTGCTGGCTTTATCTTGCACTAAACGTTATTCCTCTATTATGTATGGAAACACTGTGAATGGCTCGATTGTATTCATGTATTGACTTCCCACTGACTGGATAGCACGCAACAAGCTTTTCCCTGTACCTCTGTACACGTGGCAATAAACTGAACTACAGTGAAATGCTTTGTTTTTCATACAACTCGGTAAAATCATATCGCCCACCTCACCTAAGCAGTAGACAGGTGCTGCCATGTTTTGCAACTGACAAAGTTACAAAAGTTCACCCGAACAGTCCTATCGGCTACCTGCTGCAGCACATGGCAGCATGTCCCTCTTTGTTCTCGGCAGCCCGATGTATAGGAGTCCACATCTCGAACAATGGATACAGTAGATGAGGTTGGAGGAGGTGCAAGTGAACCTCTGCCTCACCTGAAAGGCATTGGTATCCCTGGACAGAGTCGAGGAATGAGAGAGAGCGACAGGTGTTGCATCTCCTGTGGTTGCAAGGGAAAGTACCTGGGGAGGGGGTGGTTTGGGTGGGAAGGGATGAGTTGCGGAGGGAACGGTCTCTGCGGAAAGTGGAAAGGGGTGGAGATGGGAAGATGTGACTAGTGTTGGGATCCCGTTGGAGGTGGCGAAAATGTTGGAGGATTTGGTGTTGTATGTGACAGTTGATAGGGTGAAAAGTAAGGACTAGGGGGACTGTCTCTGTTGTGACTAGGGGGAGGGGGGGTAAGGGCGGAGCTATGGGGTACCGAGGAGACACCGGTGAGGGACTTATCTATGATGGGAGAGGGGAACCCCTGTTCCCTAATGAATTAGGACATCTCGGATGTCCTAGTATGGAACCACTCTCTTTGCCTCCCAGCCACAAGCCCACATAAGCACAAGCTTTTCAGCTGAATGTCTGCTGTCAGCCTTGCTGCCTCTGGTCTTTGACAGTTCTGTGAGCCAAGTGGAGCACATGCTAACTTTGCTGTGGACTGATACATCCCCAGGCACTGCCCTGACAACCATTGACAGCTTCTGCAATTACAGGCTTATTTCTTGCTGTTAAGTGTGCCTGATCATCAAAATTGCTTAGCATTTGACATGGGATGAAATAATAAAAAATAAAAGCACATGGAACAACTTTGAATTAAAACATACAGAAAATTGCATAAAAAGCTCAGCCAAGCACCTCTTTTTCAACAAGATTGATTCCTTTGAGGTGAATTAGGCAGCTCTAGTTACTCCAGCTGTGGCTGAGGGGCAGCATAGAAGTATGTCTGGTCTTTCAGTTGCAGAGTGAGAACTCAGATGTGTGTGTGAATGACTTCAAGCATGTTCCATATTTTTGGCTCTGCAATACTCTGGAGGGTGTGGGGGGGTTGGAATATTCTTACGTGGACAATACTTTTTTCTGAAGATTGATACTAAAAGCTGCACTAACTCAGCGGGACAGACAGCATAGCTGGAGAGAAGGAATGGGTGATGTTTCGGGTCGGGACCCTTCTTCCGACAGCAAAGATGGTTCATGACCCGAAACATCTACTGACGCATAGCCCCCAACTTTCAGTCACATCTAGAGAGGGGGGGGGGGGGGGGGGGGGGGGGGGTTAGAGAGTGAGGGGGCAGAGACAGAGAGAGAGAGAGACAGACACAGAGAGGGGCAAGAGGGAGTGGGGGGTGGAGAGGAGGAGAAGAGGGAGGGTGGGTGAGGGGGGAATGGTGGGGGAGGAGGGGGAGAGGGGAGAGAGAGGGGGTGCTGAGAGGGGGGGGTGCTGAGAGGGGGAGAGGTGGGGAGCAGGGAGGGTGGAGGGAAGAGGGTAGGGTGTGTGGAGGGGAGGGAGTTTGGGGGGAGGGGGGAGGAGAGGGAGGAGGGGGGGGAGGGGGGGGGGAGGGAGAAGGGGGGAGAGAGGGGAGAGAGAGGGGGAAGGGGGTGAGGGGGGAGAGAGTGGGAGGGAGAAAGAGAGAGGGAGAGGGGGCAGAGAGAGAGAGGGGAGAGATAGTAAGGGGTGAGAAGGGAGAGAGGGGGGAGAGAGGAGAGAGAGAGGGGGGGGGAGAGGAGGGGGGGGGGAGAGGGAGGGGGGGGGGGGGGGGGGGAGGGGGGGGAGGGGGAGGGGGGGGGGGGGGGAGAGGGGGGGGAGAGAGGGAGGGAGGGAGGGGGGGAGAGAGGGAGGGGGGGGGAGGGAGAGGGAGAGAGGGGAGAGGGGGGGAGGGAGAGAGGGGGGGAGAGGAGAGGAGGGGAGAGAGAGAGAGAGAGAGAGGGGAGAGAGAGAGGGTGCCTTTTTACTTCAACCCAAACCCCCCAAACAACCATTTGCAGGCAGTGCTTTTTTCCTCAAACTAACCATATTTTCATTTTCAAACCACATTATGGGTACTCACAGCTGTGGAGACATTTGTTCAGTGTCATTCAGAGCTCTGATTGAGGCACACCACTTGCAGAGACTGATTGAGGCACACCACTGGTGGTTTTATACTCCCTCCCCCTTCCTACAGCAGGGGCAGCAGAGAGAATGGGGAATTTTGTAAAAACATTAATATCTCTGTCATTTTTCATCGATGGGAAAAATCCTCAGCACACATGCAGCGGAGGGGGGCTCTGAGCGAGGTGGCCAAAAATGACGGCCGTAGGTGGCGCCGTTCTCTCGGAAATCGCAGCACAGAAGGCCAAAAGTGGTCAAGAACAGAGAATTAGTAATATATAGATGTCTAACTTCCACTCCCTGACAGACTGAATCTCCGAAATCAGGATTTCATCTTCCCTATCACAACTTTCGTGTAATTTCACTTTATGATATCTTCTACATCTTTTAGTGTGTAGGGAGATCAGAGGGAGATGATTGGCTGCTTGAAGCAGCAGCTGTGTCCGAAGAAGGGTCTCGACCGGAAATGTCACCCATTCCTTCGCTCCACAGATGCTGTCTGTCCCACTGAGTTACTCCAACATTTTATGTCAATCTTATGTGTAAACCACCATCTGCAGTTCCTTCCTGATGATTTATAGAATGATAAGGATTAACGAGACTGGAATTCATGATATAAACTGAACCAATATCCTCACTTCCCAGTTCATGAAACTACCACTTGGCCTCCCTCTCCCTCACCAGATTGAACATTATTCGTTCATGTCCATTCACAGTATCAATTTCCATTGCTGTATCTAAGAAGATTCATGCACTTTAAACATGTGTGACATTTTCTTCTCAGTACAAATGTTCTCTGCTGCCTGCAGTGACGTTGGATCTCTCCTTTAACATGGCTTTAGGTGGACAAGAGAAAACCAATATCCTGCCACCATGTGTCTTCCACTTCAAAGATGTGCAGCCAATAGGCAGTGCTGACAGCCAACAATAAGATGTCACCATAATTTTCATATGTTCTTAGAGTGTATGTTTAGTTGAGAGATACAGCATGGAAACTGGGCTTTTAAGTTCACATTCATTGTCACATGCACTAATGAAAAGAATGCAATACACAATAAATTTAACATAAACATCCACCACAGTGAAATGAACATTCCTCACATTCCCACCGAGTCCGCACCCCGACCAACGATTACCTGTACACTGGTTCTATCCTGCACCATAGGAACAATTTAACCTACAATTAACCTACAGACCTGCACATCTTTGAAAGGTGAGGGGAAACAGGATCACCTGTGGAAAACCCAGGTGGGTCATAGGGAGAACATGCAAACTCAACACAGACAGCACTCATAGTTATGATCGTACCTGGGTCTCTGGCGCTATAAGGCATCAACTCTACTGGTTGATGCCTTCTACAAGTTTGCGGATGACACAAAGCTGGGGGGCAAGTGTTAGCTGTGAGGAGGATGCTAGGAGGCTGCAAGGTGACTTGGATAGGCTGGGTGAGTGGGCAAATGCATGGCAGGTGCAGTATAATGTGGATAAATGTGAGGTTATCCACATTGGTGGCAAAAACAGGAAAGGAGACTATTATCTAAACGATGGCCGATTAGGAAAAGGGGAGATGCAACGAGACCTGGGTGTCATGGTACACCAGTCATTGAAAGTAGGCATGCAGGTGCAGCAGGCAGTGAAGAAAGCGAATAGTATGTTAGCATTCATAGCAAAAGGATTTGAGTATAGGAGCAGGGAGGTTCTACTGCAGTTGTACAGGGTATTGGTGAGACCACACCTGGAGTATTGTGTACAGTTTTGGCCTCCAAATCTGAGGAAGGACATTCTTGCCTTAGAGGGAGAACAGAGAAGGTTCACCAGACTGATTCCTGGGATGTCAGGACTTTCATATGAAGAAAGACTGGATAGACTCGGCTTGTACTCGCTAGAATTTAGAAGATTGAGGGGGGAACTTATAGAAACGTACAAAATTCTTAGGGGGTTGTACAGGCTAGATGCAGGAAGATTGTTCCCGATGTTGGGGAAGTCCCGGACAAGGGGTCACAGTTTAAGGATAAAGGGGAAATCCTTTAGGACCGAGATGAGAAAAACATTTTTCACACAGAGTGGTGAATCTGTGGAACTCTCTGCCACAGAAGGTAGTTGAGGCCAGTTCATTGGCTATATTTAAGAGGGAGTTAGATGTGGCCTTTGTGGCTAAAGGGATCAGGGGGTAAGGAGAGAAGGCAGGTACAGGATGCTGAGTTGGATGATCAGTCATGATCATATTGAATGGCGGTGCAGGCTCGAAGGGCCGAATGGCCTACTCCTGCACCTATTTTCTATGTTTCTATGTTTACTGCTGCACCCCAGTGAACAAGTGCCAATAAATCTTGAGCAAAAGGCAAGCTGCTGGAGGATGTCAGCAGGTTGGGCAGCATCTGGGGAGGGAAATGGACAGACAGTGTTTTGGGTCACTTGAAGAAGGATCCCGTCCCAAAGTGTTCATTTCCCTCCACAGATGCTGTCAGATTCATGGAGCTCCTCCAGTAATTTGTTTTTTGTTTAAGATTCCAGCAGTATCTTGTATTTACAATTAAAACCTGTTTTGTTTTCTTTCTCTTTCCCCTTCTCTCCCTCCTTTTTTTACATTGCGAACTATATTAAGATGAAATGGGTTATTGTCCCACATGCACCTGCAAATGGCCATTGTTAATGGCCGCGCTGGTGTCAAGCTATATTACAAGGAGTTTATTGGAGTTAATTTAATTATATCGATTATTTACAGCAGCAGGTTATTTGGTCTGAGATCTCTGTTGAGCCTTTCCCATACACATGCTGCACTAGATGATGACCTAGGATGCACACAAGAATGCTGATACAAGAAATATATTTCCAAACAGTGAAAGGAGAGTATTTCAAAAACCTCTCAATCATATTGCAATGATGCTAAATACCCAGTGTGGCATGGTGGCGCAGCGGTAGAGTTGCTGCTTAACAGAGCCAGTAGACCCAGGTTTGATCCCGACTACGGGTGCTCTCTGTACGAAGTTTGTACGATCTACCCGTGACCCATGTGGGTTTTCTCCGAGATCTTAGGTTTCCTCCCACACTCCAAAGATGTACCGGTTTGAACGTTAATTGGCTTGGTGAAAGTGTAAATTGTCTCTAGTGGGTGCAGGATAGTGTTAATGTGCGGGGATCGCTTTTCTGCGTGGACCAGGTGGGCTGAGGGGTCTGTTTCCATGCTGTATCTCTAAACTAAACCTATCATTGGTTTTGGCCCGAAACGTTGCCTATTTCCTTCGCTCCATAGATGCTGCTGCACCCGCTGAGTTTCTCCAGCTTTTTTGTGTACCTATCATTGGACCTACCTGATCTCCCGGTTGCGAAACACTTGAATTCCCCTTCCCATTCCCACACTGACCTTTCTGTCCTAGGCCTCCTCCTTTGTCAGAGTGAGGTCAAATCCAAATTGGAGGAACAGCACCTCATATTGCACTTGGGCAGCTTAAAGTAACCTTTGCATCCTCTCTCTCTCCATCCCTCCCCCACCCAATGTCGTACCAGCTTTAATCTTGTTGAGTCTCATTGTGTCGTTTTCACCTAGCACACAGCTAACAATGGCCCGTTTCCTTTATCATTGCATATCTTTCAATCATTTGTTCCATATCTCTCGTTTCCCTTTTCCATGACTTTCAGTCTGAAGAAGGGTCTCGTCCCGAAACGTCACCCGTTCCTTTTCTCCAGAGATGCTGTCTTTGACCCGCTGAGTGACTCCAGCTTTTTATGTCCATCTTTGGTTTAAACCAGCAGTTCCTTCCTACCCATCATTAAAATGTGTCTGCTTTGAGCTGAATATGCGGTCTTCAGTTTGGTTTGAAGTTTGGAAAGGAAGTTCTAAAAATAATGTTGAGTAGCATCCTGCAATTACATGGCGTGTTTGTCTCTGAGAGATTCTGCTGTCATATGATCTCTGACTTTCATTCTTGAACTATCTGGAGGAATATCCAGTGACAACATTTCAGTTTGCTGCAGCAACGCCCACGTTCTACATTAGTGAGCGCCCACGTCTGCTGTGTCACATTTGGACACATGCTTGATGCAAATACATATCTACAGCTGAGAGTGGATGAATTAGCATCGACTTCAACAATGCCTGAAGAAACCGGTCAAAATACAACTTTTAGTAAATATAACTCAATTCGTATTTAACAGCATTACATTTTCTAGTGAAGAGAATAGTATTTTTACTGAATAATCCGCAATGTATATATCTTGATTCTTTATATTGGTTCAACTGTGTTCTTTAATATGTAGTACAGTAATAATATTTTAAAGATTTGTTTTTTTTTGTTGAATAGTCATTGAATGAAATGTGTTACTAGGCCATAACGCACAGTGGTTCAGATATAATTTTACAAATCACATATGATGTCTGTGAAACTTATTGTAACTTGTGGTTACATAAAGCACATGTAGTCTGAGTTTTAATATTTCATAAAATCACCTTTTTGTTTCTTGCTTTAGCTATAATGGAGATGGCATTGTCTGATGAGCATAGTGATATGTTTTGTACAATACTGTGTAGTATGTAATTTAGATAGCAACAGTTTTATCTAACGGTATTTTGCATATCTACATTCAAGAAAATTGGATTTTAATTTAGTTGTATATTTTTTGCATAGGAAGACCAATTATCAAATACTTTTCCTTGGCTGCTGAAGGCTGTGCAGCTGTGTGGAAATTATGATGAGTCATATCATAGCACAAGTGTTTAAAATGGCTAAAGCAAATCCACCATAAGGCATTACTTTTCCGTAGTACGAGTGTTCATTCTGAATATAGACACAAAATGCTGGAGTAACAGCGGGACAGGCAGCATCTCTGGAGAGAAGGAATGGGTGATGTTTTGGGTCGAGATGCTTTTTCAGACTGAGGGTCAGGGGACTGGGAGAGACAGAGATATGGAAGTGCAAGAGATCAAAAGAGATGCAGATCAAGGAAAATATAGAATAGGTTATTGTTAGCTGGGAGAAGGCAGACACAGATAAAAATGTAAACGAGGACAATCAGACTGGTGGGAGAACTGAGAAGGGGGAGGGATGGAGAGAGAAGTAAAGCAAGGGTTACATAGAAACATAGAAAATAGGTGCAGGAGTAGGCCATTCGGCCCTTCGAGCCTGCACCGCCATTCGATATGATCATGGCTGATCATCCAACTCAGTATCCCATCCCTGCCTTCTTTCCATACCCTCTGATCCCTTTAGCCACAAGGGTCACATCTAACTCCCTCTTAAATATAGCCAATGAACTGGCCTCAACTACCTTCTGTGGCAGAGAATTCCACAGATTCACCACTCTGTGTAAAAAATGATTTTCCCATCTCGGTCCTAAAAGACTTCCCTCTTATCTTTAAACTGTGACCTAGTTCTGAACTTCCCCAACATCGGGAATAATCTTCCTGCATCTAGCCTGTCCGACCCCTTAAGAATGTTGTAAGTTTCTATAAGATCCCCCCTCAATCTTCTAAATTCTAGCGAGTACAAGCCGAGTCATCCAGCCTTTCTTCATATGAAAGTCCTGACATCCCAGGAATCAGTCTGGTGAACCGTCTCTGCAATCCGTCATCCCAGGTGTGGTCTCACCAATACCCTGTACAACTGCAGTAGAACCTCCCTGCTCTTATACTCAAAGTTAGAGAAGTCAATGTTCATACCGCTTGAAGTTAGAGAAGTCAATTATGGTTCTCTAACGGTTACTTGAAGTTAGAGAAGTCAATGTTCATACCGCTGGGCTGTAAGCTGCCCAAGCGAAATATGAGGTGCTGCTCCTCCAATTGGCGCTGGGCCTCACTCTGACAATGGAGGAGGCCCAGGACAGAAAGATTTCCTGGCCATTATATTTTTATTTAAATGAAACAATCATCCTGCAAGTTTTATTCTTATTGAGTTGAAATATTATGTAAACAAATCTTTGTATATTTTTGAGGACCTTAAAACATTTATGGATTTTGTTCCATGCTTGATCAGTGCTTATAGAGTGATAGTGTGGAAACAGGCCCTTCGGCAGCGCTGGAGACCTGGGTTAGATCCCCACTACGGGTGCTGTCTGTACGGAGTTTGTATGTTCTCCCCGTGACCTGCGTGGGTTTTTTCTCTTTGGTTTCATCACACATTCCAAAGATGTACAGGTTTGTAGGTTAATTGGCTTGGTAAATGTAAAAAAATGTCCCTAGGATAGTGTTAACGTGCGGGGATCGCTGGTGGGTCGAAGGGCCTGTTTCCGCGCTGAATCTCTAAACTAAACTGAACTAAACTAAACAAAACATTTTCAGGAAGTGCACCGTTGTTTCTTTGCTTTCCTACATGCAGACTGTACTGAAATACACAAAAGCTCCACCTTTGCCAACAAATAGCAAACTTGATGGCATCATAATCAAGTGGTAAAAGGATTTAATTAATGGTGAAGTACTGAAATATCTTATCTGTGTTATATACTCTGTTCATTAAAATCTTATTATAGGCATATCCAAAGACATCCCTGCTTTGATTCAGTGGAGAATATTATTATATCTTTATGCTACAGTTGCGACAGACCTTGGCTTTAAGATAAGAATTCACACTGGAAACTGCTGTCTGTGTGGAGTTTGTACATTCTCCCCGTGACCTGCGTGGATTTTCTCCGAGATCTTCGGTTTCCTCCCACACTCCAAAGACGTACAGGTTTGTAGGTTTATTGGGTTGGGAAATGTAAAAATTGTCCCTAGTGGGTGTTGGATAGTGTTTATGTGCGGGGATCACTGGTCCGCGCGGATCTGGTTTTATCAGGTCCCAATTTTATTCTTACTAAGCAAGTCCATATTTCACTCTCCCCAACTCCCTGAGATAACAAATGACTTATTTTGTCTGTGGTGAATAACGCGTTTACGCATTCTGTCAGTGACTGTGTTGTATTCTTGCACATGCTTTGGTTTTGTAGCTCATCCTTGGTTGGTTAATTTCCACTGTAAATTGCACCTGGTTTGCAGGTGAGTGGTGAGATTTGGGGAGAGGAGATGGGAATGGGATGAGGATGCAGTTCACTGATGGTCACTGCATTACAGGAAGCATGTTGAGGCTTTGGAAAGGGCGTTGTTTAGCAGGATGCTGCCTGGAACAAGAGTATCACTGAGAAAGAGAGGTTGGACAAACTTGGATTATTTTCTTTGGAGTGTCGGTGGCGGAGGGGAGACGCTTGATAGAAGTGTATGAAAGGGTGAAAATGTCAGAGACTAGAGGGCATAGACATTTACAGAGTGGTGGGTGAATAGAACACACTGCATGGAACGCACAGTGGTGGTGGAGGCAGATATGATAGTGGCATTCAAGAGGCTCACATGAATATGCAGGAAATGGAGGGGTTATGCATCATGTGCAGGCTGATGTAATTAATTTAATTTGGCATCATGTTGGGCATGGGCATTGTTAGCTAAAGGGCCCATTTCAGTGGAGCACTGTTCTATGTTCTTTATAATAGTTTAAATAAATATTATGGTGGAATGGGATTGCTTTCACCCCTCACACTTGCCAATTCCAAGACTATTTGGCCCTGATCTCAGCCAGGCCTAGGACCTCAACTCCGGCTACATTTGTGGGTGATGATCCGCTGACCAAGACAGATATCCTGCATAGTGAGAGAATAATGCACCTTAGTGAGCATGTGGAATTCTTGACTACAGATTTTCTGTAACAAGATTAGCCTAAAGTGAGATTTTTAATAAAATGTACAGGGATTCGATCAAAACCATTTAGTCGTGAACAACCCTGCACCATGATAGAGGCTTAGCGTGTGTACATCTCCCATTGCTTGCTGCTGGATATCATTAAACTACAGCATGGGACAAAAGCTCGCCGTTGGATTGCAACCTTGTCATGATCGGGGAGCGTGTGTGTCTCAGTGACCCCTAGAGCTATGCCAGCGGGAGATTCATCTCCTGTTAGGGTCTCCCATGCTGGACAGGTCGAAGGGTAGAGGCGAGACGAAGAGCGATCCACTGGTCCTCCAGGTTGGAGGTTGATCACAGGGCTAACAACCCTGTCTCGTAAAACAAATATGTTACGGAAACAGCAACTGAAGAAATCAACACTACTGGGCCTGATGGACTTCCAGGGCTATCGACAGATGCTAGGATGAAGAGAACCAGACAGCATCGCAAGAATAGCCCTGCACTGGACACGGAAGGGAAAAGGAAAAGAGGGAGACCCAAAACCACCTGGCGTCGAACTGTAGAGGAGGAAATGAAAACAATGGACCTGACCTGGGGTAGTGTCCAGAAGCTAGCCCAGAACAGACAGGAGTGGAGGACCTTTGTTGCTGCACTGGGGTGGGAGATTACAACCTTCATGTGGTCTGCCCTGTTTCGACAAATGCAATCAACATGGCGTGCACAATAGAACAAGTTGTCCTACAACTTTAGGCTGTGCACACCATACGCAAGAAGAAGAATGTGGAAGTTGTTGCTGCCTACATGCAAGGATGCAATAGGCGTGCACAAATAGAACAAGTTGTCCTACAACTTTAGGCTGTGCACACCATACGCAAGAAGAAGAAGAGGAAGTTGCTGCCCTACATGCCAGGAGGCATAATATGCAGTACGTAAGTAAGTAAGTATGGCATAAATGCATTTAGGAATTTATACAGTGAGACAGAAATCTTAGAAGGGGCTTGATACAGGACATGAGAATTTCCAGTCATGGATTCTAATGGGTGGGATGTCTAATTCTGGAGATGTCTACAAACCAAACTGTATATGTCAGACATGATTTATTATTGTGCTATGTTCTGCCTCAACTTCAAACAAGAACTCAAAATATCTACATTATAGCCAAGGTAGACAAAAACTCAGCGGGTGAGGCAGCATCTTTGGAGCGATGTTTCGGGTCGAGACCCTTCTTCAGACTGATGTGTGTGTGGGGGGGGGGGGGGGGGGGGGGGGGGGGGGGGCGGGAATAAGAAAGGAAGAGGCGGAGCCGAAGAGGGGTGTAAACTACCCAAGCGAAATATGAGGTGCTGCTCTTCCAATTTACGGTGGGCCTCACTCTGGCCATGAAGGAGGCCCAGGACAGAAAGGTCCCTTAAACATTATAGCCAATGTTCTTGAGACCACCTGCACAACAAGTTGATATATTTTAAATATAAATTTGTATACTTTTGCTGCAAAAGATTAAACATGAGAGGAAAAAATCATGAGAGGAATAGATCGGGTAGAGGCACAAAGTCTCTTGCCCAGAGTAGGTGAATCAAGGACCAGAGGTCATAGGTTTAAGGTGAAGGGGAAAAGATTTAATAGGAATCTGAGGGGTAACGTTTTCCACAAAGGGCGGAGGGTGTATGGAACAAGCTGCCAGAGGAGGTGGTTGAGGCTGGGACTATCCCAACGTGTAAGAAACAGTTAGACAGGTACATGGATAGGACAGGTTTGGAGGGATATGGACCAAACACAGGCAAGTGGAACTAATGTAGCTGGGACATGTTAGCCGGTGTGGGCAGTTAGGGCTGAAGGACCTGTTTCCACGCTGTAGCACTCTATTGAATCTGAAAGCTGGCTCAGTGCGTTTCCTAATACAGTTTCTGGTATATAGTTTATTTTGTTTCGAGATACAACAGGGAAACAGGTCCTTCGGCCCATCGGGACCGTGCCGGCCAGCGATCCCCACACGTTAACTTTATCCTACACCCACTGGGGACAATTTTTACATTTACCAAGCCAATTAATCTACAAACCTGTACGTCTTTGGAGTGTGAAAGGAAACCGAAGATCTTGGAGAAAACCCACGCAGGTCTCTGGGAGAATGTACAAACTACGTACAGACAGCACCCGTAGTCGGGATCGAACCCGGGTCTCCGGCGCTGCATTTGTTGAAAGGCAGCAACTCTACCGCTGCGCCACCGTGCCGCCCGTGATAGTGCATTACTAGTTGTGAAAACACATTCCTAAATTTGGCTGCCCACAGAAATTTAACTTCATGATGCGAGGGAGGCCATGATGGTAAGCAGCGGTCTACAAATGAACAGTTTGCATTGGTTTCAAACAAGGCTGCAACATGGTGGAACCGTGGGCCCAATGAAGAGCTGTTTAATAGTGAGATTAAACGAGTACTTACCAGTGCGAGGTTTGATCTGTATTTTATGAGGAGTTACGATGAGGGATTACGTGAAGAACCCACCCAGCGCGCAGGCGCGGCATACTTCCAAGCAGCGGTGTGGAATCACAGATAGACACAAATTGAAGTAAAGATAGTAAAGATTAATGAGACATCAGTCCGAGTTTGATCTATACAATGAGGGTGGGAGCGGAGGGCACGTAATCCCTCATCGTAACTCCTCATAAAATACAGATCAAACCTCGTACTGGTAAGTACTCGTTTAATCTCACTATTTTACTTCGGAGTCACGTGAGTGACTACGTGAAGACTTCAAAGGTCTGTGATTTCAAACCGTGTAACAGTTATATCACTCACTGCCGAAAGATCATCGAGGGAGGAAGTGGTATCTAAAGACCAACAAGTTTGTTAGTTTTAAAAAACAAATGTTTATTAACAACAACAAAAAATAGCTCCCCTGGGCTTTAAATTATAAATTTGCGGTTTCTAAAATTCTCTCCGCAAAGACGTCCTTCTCCATCAGCGGTTTTCGGTAGAATTTTTGGAATGTCGATTCCCTTGACCATCCCGCTGCACTGAGGATGTGGTCTAGGGGAACCTGCATCCTATCCGCCGCTGAGGTGGAAGCTGCCCTGGTTGAATGGGATTTAAAAACATCTGTGTTAATCCCTGCCATATTAAGGACCTGTTTCAACCATCTGGATATTGTCTGGCTGGTAACCCGTCCAAAAGGCTTTTTATGGCTGACCCATAAGGCTTTTTCTCTCCCTCTAAGAGTTTGGGTAGTGTCTATGTAATGATAAAGGTGGGTCACCACACACAGCCTAGGTTCTGGAGGGTATGCCCGGAAGATCAACGGGGAGTTGGATGTACCTGGTCTGCTCTGTTTGACCAACCCCGGCATGGTAAAAGTAATGGTATCTGGGGTGGTCACCATGTGGTCCAGACTTAACTGATGCAGCGACTGAACCCTCTGAGCAGAGACAAGCGCCATGAGCATAAGGGTCTTGTAAGTGGACTGTTCCAGGCTCAGGGATCCCACCGGAGGCCAACCTCGAAGGTGTGACAATACTACACTAACATCCCACACTTGGGTGTATCTAGGTGTAGGGGGTTTGGTGTTATAAATCCCTTTAAGGAGTTTGATAACCAGAGGGTGGGATCCAACACTATGCTGTCCTATGGGCATAAGGTATGCGGACAGGGCGCTCCGAGCTGTATTGATGGCACTGTAGCTCATCTTTAGGTCATGGTGCAGGTGGGCCAGGAACTCCAGCACATCCGAGACCGAAGCCGTCTTGTAAGATGTCCCTGCTTCCAGACAGTACTGTTCCCATTTCCTGATGTAGGTCAGGTACTGTTTCTTGGTGGAAACTCGCAGGGATGCCGACATAGTGGTGATTGTTCTCTCTGATAACCCCAATCCCCGGTAAGGTCTGTTCAGAATCTGGAAACCAGGAGGTTCAATTTTTGGTGGCATGGATGACTAATGCCAGTTACCGGGTGAGTCAATAATTGGGGGTGGTTGTGAAGGACCATAGGTGTCTCTACCACCATGTCGTGGAACATTGGGAACCATGGTTGGGTAGGCCAGTCGGGCACGACCAGAATGCCGGAGGCTGAGTCTGCCTGAATTTTCTGGAGTACCCGACTGATGAGGCAGAAGGGAGGGAAAGCATAGAAAAAGAAATTTCCCCAATCCAGCGTGAAGGCATCTACCGCTGCTGCCTCTGGGTCTGGTTCCCAAGCCACATACATGGGTAGTTGGTGATTTAGTCTAGACACAAACAAATCTATATCTGGCGTACCATATTGCTTGACAATTCTAGCAAATAGTTTCGGGTCCAACATCCATTCGATGTTGTCGTTGAATTTTCGTGACCTGGTGTCCGCCACTAAATTTAGCTTGCCTGGTAAATAGGCAGCTGATAGCCAAATATGTCTCTCGACACACCATTGCCAGATTATAGTAGTCAATTTGTCGCATGATACTGATTTTATGCCACCCATGTGCTGGATATAAGATACCGCCGTTGTGTTGTCAATCATAATTCTAACATGCACATGCCGCATTTCAGATGCATATGCTTTTAGCCCATAAAAGGCGGCGAGCATCTCCAAGAAGTTAATGCCCAGTGTTTGTAGTAGCGATGCCTCTGAGTTAATCCATCTGCCACCTGTGCTGTCTATGGAGTTAGTAGCTCCCCAGCCTAAAGCACTGACATCCGTTGTAATGGTTATGTTAGGATTGGTGACGGCGATAGGACTGTGACTGTGCCAAATATTATCGACCCACCACTGAAGTTCTGATCTGGCTTCAGTGGGTAACTCCATTTTGTGGTCATAATGCCCCCTATTAAGACGTAGTGCATGACTCCTTGCTCTTTGCAAATTTTGATAATGCAAGGGCCCATATTGGGCAGCCGGGAATGCTGCTACTATAGAGCCAATGACTCTGGCTACGTGCCGTATCCTTGGTTGCGGTATAGCAATTAAATGGTTACAAGCTTCGATGAGTGAAACTTTTTTGTCTCTGGGCAGAGTAACAGTCATATGGATAGTGTCAATAGTGAAGCCTAGGTAATCCATGTTAGTAGTAGGCTCCAATATTGATTTATCTGGGTGTAGGATGAATCCCAAAGTTTCAAGGAGTTATTTAGTGGCTAAAACTCCTGTGACAGCTAGTTCCCTTGTTCTCCCTAATATGAGAACATCGTCCAGATAGGCCACAACTAAATGCTTTTGTTCTCTCAATTTTTTCATGGCCACTTTGAGAATTTTTGTAAATAATCTGGGAGCTGTCTTTAAACCATTGGGCAAGGCTCTGTACTGCCATAGCTGGCCCATCCAGATAAATTTCAGATATTTGTAATAATCCTTATGAATGGGTACTAAATAGTAAGCATCCTTGATATCTATGCTTGCCATGTAGTATCCCTTGGAGATCAGTTGTCTGGCAGTGACAAATGTCTCCATTTTGAAATGTTGATACTCAACAGACTGATTAAGTGACGTCAAATCAATAATAATGCGACATCCACCATCTTTCTTGGATTTGAGAAAAATATTTGATACAAATTTGTGCGGCTCGTGTGTGGTCATTTCTATGATGCCTTTAGCCACGAGCCTATCTAGTTCAGCTTGTCCTTCTACCTTCTCAAATGCTGAGGGAAGGAATACCCTTTGGGGCATGTGCTGAACTGGAGGTTCTATGCCTGGTTTGAATTCAATTTTGTATCCACTAATACTGTTGAGTATAAACTTATTGTTAGTTAGGGAGCACCAAACATGCTTGAAGAACCTCAAACGTCCTCCTGTTAATACAACACCCTTTGTCTGTGTATGTTGGCAGGAACCAGACCCACCTACCTCCATGTTTATTTGTGAAAGCGTTTTCGATAGGTTTGGCCCAAGGTTGTCCGTGTTGGTGCTGCGGTGGGGCGGCGCATCTTCCCACGGCTCCGCCCTGGGCCCCGCTCTAAAAAAGAGCTCTGGGGGTAGTGGGAGGCGGTCACCAGGCTTTCACCAGCTCGGTACCTGCTGGTGGATGCCGAGGCGTGCTGCCAACTGGGTGTCTTCACCCTGCTCGGTCCTGGCGCTGCCCTCATCTTTATGCTGCCGCTGGAGAGCCTGGCTCCAGCTGCTGCCGCTGTTGCACTGCTGACGTAATGCCGCGCCTGCGCGCTGGGTGGGTTCTTCACGTAGTCACTCACGTGACTCCGAAGTAAAATTTAGTTTTGGAGAAGCAGCTCAGAAACAGGTTGTTCGGCCCACCATGTCTGCACGGACCAGTGATCCCCGCACACTAACACTATCCTACACACACTAGGGACAATTTACATTTATACCAAGCCAATTCACCTCTAACTCTGTACATCTTGCGCACCATGGCACTGCAGTAGAGTTGCTGACCTACAGCACCAGAGACCCGGGTTCAGTCCTGACTACGGGTGCTGTCTGTGCGGAGTTTGTACGTTCTCCCCGTGACCTATGTGGGTTTTCTCCGAGATCTCCAGTTTCCCCACCATACTCCAACGAAGTACAGGTTTTTATTTTAATTGGCTTGGTAGAAATGTAAATTGTTCCTCGCGTGTGTTGGATAGTGTTAATGTGTGGAGTTCGCTGGCCAGTTTGGACTAGGGGGGGCCAAAAGGGCCTGTTTCCACACTGTATCTCTAAACTAAACTAAAATAAAAGACGCAAGGAACTGCAGACACAAAATGCTGGAGTAACTGCTGCTCAAAATGCTGCTCAGTGGGACAGGCAGCAACTCTGGAGAGAAGGAATGGGTGCCGTTTCGGGTCAAGACCCTTCTGACTGATGTCAGGGTAGTGGGCGGGACAGAGATAAAATGTGGTCGGAGACAATAAGACTGGCGGGAGAACTGGGAAAGTGGAGGGGATGGAGAGAGGGGACTCACTCCATCCTACTCATCTTCCTGCACAAGGAACTGCAGATACTGATTTACAGAAAAAGACACAAAATGCTGGAGTAATGCTGGAGTAATTCAATGGGTCAAATAGGTGAAATAGTTATATGGTTATATGGTTATATATGGTGATGTTTTAGGTTGGGACCTTTCTTTAGACTGATTGTGGAGGGTGGAGGAGAAAGCTGGAAGGGAAGTAATAACAGGACAAAGCCTGGAAGGCGACCTGCTGAGCTACTCAGCATTTTGTGTCATTATCAGTATAGTTTCGGGCATGCCATCAGCACATAGGCAGTATGAAGTTGTTTCAGCAGCTGTCAGAAAAACTAATCAGGTAAGAAATGAGCTTTTAGACAAAATTACAAATTCTTCATGGAATTAATTCCTGAAAATAGGATTACCTCTGATTTGTCAAGAGTTTTGAAGCACATTAAAACCTTTAAACTGTCCATTCCCGCAAATATTCAATGGTTAAAGTTATCTGTCTGAAGAAGGGTCCCATCTCGAAAAGTTACCCATTCTCTCCAGAAATGCTGCCTGTCCCGCTGAGTAATTCCAGCATTTTGTGTCTATCTTCTGTATTTTATGATGGCAAATAGAAACATACAAAATAGGTGCAGGAGTCTGCCAATCGACCTTTCGAGCCAGCACCGACATTCAATACGATCATCGCTGATCATCCACAATCAGTACTTCGTTCCTGCTTTCTCCCATATCCTTTGATTCCATTAGCCCAAACAGCTAAATCTAAATCTTGAAAACATCCAGTGAATTGGCCTCTACTGCCTTCTGAGGCAGATAATTTCACAAATTCCCAACTCCCTGGGTGAAAATTTTTTCCTCATCTCAGTTCTAAATGGCCTAACCCTTATTCTTAAACTGTGGCCCCTGGTTCTGGACTCCCCCAACATCGGGAACATGTTTCCTGCTTGTCCAATCCCTTATTAATTTTCCTGGATGGTTTACTGTGCAATGCAATCTCCTACATAATCTAACTCCATTCAACACTGGCCCATCTGCTTTGAGTTTGTTTTCTCTCTTCATAAAATATACTCTATGCTCCATGTAATTTTGGAAGATTTCTTACTGTTAATTTGAGGTTGTTATGACCACCTCAACAGGAATAATAATTTTGTGGCCAGGTAGATTGAGGCTTCACAATCACATATTTGACGTAACATTAAAGATGTATTAGGCTTTTGTTGCTTTCTGTACCATCTTGCATGGAGTATAATAGGAACTGATTCCCCCATTATTAATTAAAATATCTTTAAATTATTTAAACCTTAGTTAAATTTAAATAAGGTCATAGAATAAACATGCAATAAGTGAGTATGTATTTAATGTATATATGTAGTAAATTAATAAATAGTATGTTAATTTTGAGCCATGTTGCATGTAAACCTACTGCACATTGCTATGGGGATACTTGTCCTATAAATGAATTGCAGTATTGTTCACATGGCATATTTAAGTTATCAAAAGTGCTTCTGTTTTGGCAGTACTAATTAGTTTGCATGTCCAAAAGATCAACTTTTTTTTGATGACGCAATTCATGGTATTTCTTCCAATCTATCCATTTCTTGCACTGTTTTCGGAAGCACGAGGGTGTATTTGCCACAGTGTTTACCAAGTATCTGCCTGACAATCATCGCACTGACTGGGTTTGTTGGACTGAGAGACCCAACATCTCCTTTGACTCTAAAAGCTAAATGGAGATAGCTTTTTAGGACAAATGCTGCAAAAACTTAGCAGTTCGGGAGCGTATGCAGGAAGAGAAAATGAGTTGAAAACAAATTATTTTTAAGCTGTCCAGAGGGTGAGAGAGGAATGGACAGGACAAATGGAATATCTCTAACAGGTCAAAGCCAAAGTTGCTTGAGTGAAAAGCCTCCCATGAAGTTATCTACTTGGTAGGTTAAGGAGAGAGGGAGAACATAAACAAAGGAAACATAGTAACTATGAAATGCAGAACTGTAGAGCATTTCCAGGACATGATAATAGAAAAATAAAATCTGAGTTAATATTACAGATGGAGGACCTGCAACAGAACTTCCCTGAAGGGTGAGAGTAGTACATTTTACTGGAGACTGCATAGTTGCCCAACAGTTTTATCTATTTGCAGAATAACAGGCTGAAAATTCACCGCAAGTACTTTTCTGGGCTTCTGCAGAATTGCAGCTCCCCTGCTCTCGTTTTCCCCTGAGATCAGCTGTTCCTATTTACTTTGAACAAAAACTGTTGAATAGAGCAAAGTTTCTTCTGTGGTGCAAATTGCGATGAGATGATGGATAAAACCGGCCCCATTCTGCCAGACTACAATTCCTGCTTTTCTCTGTTGAACAGGATTGATGGTATCTGTAGAAAAAAAACAGAACTAAACTGCCCTAGTTTCCCATACACAAGATGACACATGAGAAAATGTAGATGTACGAAGGCAAAACAAGAAAAACAATCTGTCTATATCTATTAACAAAAAGTTGTTCAGTCTTGTGAAATTATTTTTGTATAGTTTGACTGTAATTCAACGTGATGGCTACTCTCACATTAGCAAGCAATTAAAAAATAGTTTGTGTAACCGTCAACTTAAATTAGCACTCCTAAAATAAATTGCTGTGACGTGCAATTTTTATGAAAAGATAAGAAAATGTCTGTATCTTATAGGAAGTCGTAGGGCCCCCAAGTTCAAGTTCAAGTTAGTTTATTGTCATGTATCCCTGTATAGGACAATGAAATCCTTGCTTTGCTTCAGCACACAGAACATAGTAGGCATTTACTACAAAACAGATAAATGTGTCCATATACCATAATATAAATATATACACACATGAATAAATAAACTGATCAAGTGCAAACAACAGAAAATGGGTTATTAATAAACAGTTTTGCCCGAGCCAGGTTTAATATCCTGATGGCTGTGGGGAAGTAGCTATTCCTGAACCTGGTTGTTGCAGTCTTCAGGCTCCTGTACCTTCTACCTGAAGGTACAGGTGCACAACCTTTTATCCGAAAGCCTTGGGACCAGACACTTTTCGTAATTCGGAATTTTTCGTCTTTCAGAATGGAAGATTTTTAGCGTAGATTTTAATGGCTGGCTCAGTGGTAGATTGCTCGGCTCATATCCGCAAGGTCACGAGTTTGCGCCTCGATCCTGGCAGTTACTCAATCGCGAGTTTGAGTCTTCAATGTAGTTTTTTCTTGCAGAATAGGAGAGAATAGGGAGGGTTAGACTGGGATCATTCTCTGCGAGATGATCTTAGTGCAGGAGACAAGTGTAGGAGAGGTGTACTGACTGTGTGGGCAGAACTTTGGTAGTGATTGCCCATCATTCTCAAAAGCCGCTGTGTCTCCCTGTCCCTCCAACTCCAGAGGAATCCGCTCCCCGATGGGCCGCTATGGTGACAAGTGGCAGTTCGCCCACAGCCCGAGCTGCGCCCCCTCATCCGACACCCCAAGAACAAGACTTACCTTGCACACCATCAGCTTCTGCCCCTACTGGAGTTCCTCTGGAGTTGGAGCGGGGCTGGGCTAGAGTTGCTGATCTGGGATCTCCGTGCTTGCAGTGGGCCAGTGGGTCAGTGTCCCGATGAGGGGACGCAGCTCGGGCTGTGGGCGAACTGCCACTTGTCGCCGTAGCGGCCCATCGGGGAGCGGCTTCTGGTGGTCCTGACGTCTCCGGCCTTGCAGGTGAGCAGGAGAGTGGGGTTGTTTGCAGTTGCAGAGGGAGGGGGCAAGGGCGGTATAGTTCCCAATCTCAGTTCCTGTACGGCCCAAGCTGCGCCCCCTCATCCGCAACCCCAAGAACAAGACGTACCTTGCACACCATCAGCTTCTGTCCCTACGGGGAGCGTGTTACTCTGGAGTTGGAACGGGGCTGGGCTGCTGCTGGCTGTGGGTCTCTGGGATCTCCGTGCTTGCAGTGGGCCTGGGGGTCGGTGTCTCGTTGGTCCTGACGTCTCCGGTGACTGGCACTGACCTGCTGGCATTGCCGACGTGAAGACAGTGCAAAACCCCCGCGCCGGTGCAATGGGTGGGGAGCTGGAGAGGGGAGGGAAGGGGTCACACACATGGCCGGGAAGCAGAGGGGTGTAGGTGGGGTGAAAGAGCGACAATCTGCTGCTGCCTGCCCGCTGAGTTAAAAAGTTCCCACGCAAGACTGACGATACACTGTGTATCGTGAGTCTACCGTGGGAACTTTTTAACTAGCGGGCAGGCAGCAGCAGATTGTCAATTATTAACCCTCCCACGCAATATACCCTCACCTTCTCTTTTATGAATGGGGATTTAGTTCCACTTTCTTCGAAGACCAACCGGAGGTTCCGCTGTCACCTCTGCGGGCCGCCCTCGGTGAACGTCTTCAAGGACCTTTCTTCAAGGACCGAAAAAATGTCCGCTATTCGGAGCTTTTCGTTATTTGGAATTTCGGATCAAAGGTTGTGCACCTGTAGCAGGCAGATGAGTGTGTGGCCAGGATGGTGTGGGTCTTTGATAATACTGCAGGCCTTTTTGAGGCAGCGACTACGATAAATCCCCTCGATGGAAGGAAGGTCAGAGCCGATGATGGACTGGGCAGTATTTACTACTTTTTGTAGTCTTTTCCTCTCCAGGGCGCTCAAATTGCCAAACCAAGCCACGATGCAACCGGTCAGCATGCTCTCTACTGTGCATCTGTAGAAGTTAGAGAGAGTCTTCCTTGACAAACCAACTCTCCGTAATCTTCTCAGGAAGTAGAGGCGCTGATGAGCTTTCTTGATAATTGCATTAGTGTTCTCGGACCAGGAAAGATCTTCAGAGATGTGCACGCCCAGGAATTTGAAGCTCTTGACCCTTTCAACCATCGACCCGTTGATATAAATGGGGCTGTGGGTCCCCCTCCTACTCCTTCCAAAGTCTACAATCAGTTCCTTGGTTTTGCTGGTGTTGAGGGCCAGGTTATTGCGCTGGCACCATATGGACAGTTGCTCGATCTCTCTTCTATACTCTGACTCATCCCCATCAGTGATACGCCCCACAACAGTGGTGTCGTCAGCGAACTTGATGATGGAGTTCGCACTGTGACTGGCTACGCAGTCATGAGTATAGAGTGAGTACAGCAGGGGGCTGAGCACGCAGCCTTGAGGTGCTCCCATGCTGATTGTTATCGAGGCTGACACATTTCCACCAATACGAACAGACTGTGGTCTGTGAATGAGGAAGTCGAGGATCCAATTGCAGAGGGATGCGCAGACCCAGTTCTGCGAGTTTGGTAACCAGCTTGGAGGGGATGATTGTGTTAAATGCCGAGCTGTAATCGATGAATAACAGCCTGACATATGAGTTTTTGTTGTCCAAGTGGTCCAGAGCGGAGTGGAGGGCCAGAGAGATCGCATCCACCGTTGATCTGTTGTGGTGGTAAGCGAACTGGAGTGGGTCCAGGTTTTTGTCGAGGTAGGAGTTGATTTGCTCCATGATCGACCTCTCAAAGCACTTCATCACCACCGGCGTTAGTGCCACTGGTCGATAGTCATTGAGGCACGTCACCTTACTCTTCTTGGGCACTGGTATAATTGATGCCCGTTTAAAGCAGGTGGGGACCTGAGACCTCAGAAGTGAGAGGTTGAAAATGTCCGTAAAAACTCCAGCCAGTTGGTCCACACAGGTTTTTAGAACACGACCGGGTATACCATCAGGTCCAGGTGCTTTTCGGGGGTTCACCCCTCTGAAGGATTTCCTGACGTCGGCCTCTGTGACTGAGACTGAAATGCCATCACAGCGAGTGGGGGATCGGGAAGGCACATCAGTATTCTCACGATCAAAGTGTGCGTAAAACGCATTGAGCTCGTCAGGGAGTGATGTTTCACCGACATTCGAGCTGCCTCCTGGTTTCGCCTTGTAGGAGGTGATTGCATTCAGGCCCCGCCACAGCTGCCGAACATCTGTCTCATCCTCCAGTTTGGAGCAGAAGTCCCTTTTGGCCTTTTTGATGGCCTTACCAAGGTCGTATCTGGACTTCATGTAGGCCACTGTATCATCGGAAGTGAATGCCCTGTGTCTGGACTTCAGAAGAGTGCGGATCTCAAAGTTCATCCAAGGTTTCTGATTGGGAAACACTTGGTTTATGTAGGGATGCAGCGCTCCACACATTTCTTTAGGAAGTCTGTAACAATTGTGGCGTATTCATTCAAGTCCGTTGCCGAGTCCTTGAACATTGCCCAGTCTACAGACTCCAAACAGTCCTGGAGTTGTTCCTCTGCCCCCCCCCCCCCCCCCCCCCCCCCCGCCTGGGGTGGGATGTAGACCACGGTCAGGATGATGGAGGTGAATTCCCTTGGGAGGTAGAAGGGACGGCACTTCACCGCCAGATGTTCGAGGTGTGGAGAACAGGAGTTGGACAGGACTGCCACGTCGGAACACCACGCAGAGTTGATCATGAGGCAGACGCCCCCTCCTCTCCCTTTCCCAGATGCCAGGGTACGGTCCATACGGTAGATGGAAAACCCTTCAGGCTGGACCGCTGAGTCTGGGGAGCTGGGGGTGAGCCATGTCTCTGTGAAACAGAACACAGAGCATTCCCTCAGCTCCCTTTGATAAAGCAGTCTTGCCCTTAAGTCCTCCACTTTGTTTTCAAGGGCCAGTAGGATAGTAGGGAGAGGGGGCCGAAGTCCCCTGCGCTTCATTCTGACCTGAAGTCCTGCCCGACGGCCACGTTTCCGGACACAATGGAGGCTTCCCCTTTGTTTCCAGGTACTGTGTTTACTGTACCTGCTGTTTCTGCGGACCTGCGCAGGAACGGGGATTCCCTCACAGACGGCAGTTCCAGCTCCTTCAAAGTCAGCAGCTGCAGCTCCAGCTTCATTGTTCCTGGAAGATCCAGCCCGTCGGCTCTGGAGGTCATCCCGGGGTTTCAAGGTACAGTACCTGTGATCCACAGTCGGGTCGGGAGTTTTACAGCCAGTGTGGGAAAACTTAAAGTCCGGGGCTCCTGCAGCTGCGGGAGATCGCGAAATTGCGAGAGCCTTGAGGTGCTCAAGCAGCTTGTCTGAAACGGCACAGTTTTCTGCCGTTTTCCTGATTCAGGTGAGTTGATTGAAATTGTATCTAAGCCTTTTAGGTTCCAGAGCTCCGCAAAAGTTGCCGCAGGCAGGCGCCATCTTGACTTATATTATTCAGCTTGACTTCAGCTTATATAATCCATCTTGACTTGTATGCATCACCCTTGGTCATGACTGACCATGGGTGATACATCCTAGTTGTTAGTAGTCGTATGTCATATGGAGGACAGGCTGTTGCCCATGCAGCACGTCCCCCCTCTCCATGTCGCTGATTGATCCAAAGGAACAGCGGGGCCGTTACAGTTTGGCACCAGTGCCGTCGCAGGAGCTGCCAGAGCGAGGTTGTAGACAACGACGAACGGCCTTAGGGGCTCTTGAGGTTTACTCCTGGAGCCTTTTCCATGGCTGGATATGGCCACAAGGCAGTGGAGGTTTTAAATCAGAGTTTTCCCTCTCCTAGATGGACTGCCTTCCCAAGCTGACAAGCCTCATCTGCCCGAGGCTCGTGGCGCAGGAGCGTCTACCTTCCCGTGCAGGTCGATAGCACCTGCCCACTGCCCAGAAGTACTGTAATAGAAATCCCCGGTCTGCTAAAAGAATAGTACTTTAATAATGCAAGATAGATCCTTCAACAATTTATTAAGAACGACATACTTTTATTCAGTAAGAGTACAATGCATCTTCAGAGATCTGCTTCTAAAAGCAATGTGAAGAGGTGACTGGGTCATTGACAGATGTCCTAGGAATTTAAATTTGGTTTCCAGTTTTAATTGGATTTAACTCCTGTGCATCTGAAAGAGGCCAATTTGAGAAGAGGAAAGCTAGGAAAGAAGAACTAGGAAAAGTCTCCACTTACAATGCTGAAACCCATAAGCATGCAGTTTAAATTGGGAATGGGACAGCACTGAACTCTGGAACTACCACTGGAATGAACCATTCTGACTTGTAGGATCCAAGCCATTTGGGAATAAATTTTCATAAGAAGAAAAATAACATCCAAAATATAATCCGTCTGAAGACCAGACTGAAGAAGGGTCCCAACCAGAAATGTCACCAATCCACATTCTCCAGAGATGCGGCCTGACCCGCTGAGTTACTCCAACACTTTGGCAATGGTGGGGGGAGCGGACAAAGCGACGGCCAACGGAGAGAAGTGGCCGCTGGTGAGAGGGGAGGGAGCCCCATGGTGACCGATCGCGTCCTGTCGGTGGAGGTGGCCTGAAGAAAGTGCTGTTAATCAGAACCTATACCATGAGCCGCAACAACAGCCATGTCAACCGTATGGTGTGGGCAACCGAGGCTGTAAGAGACCGGGGAGGCAGTGCGATCCAATGTTCGTCCGCTATAAATGGAATCCATTATCAAGAGGTCCGCTATGTGAGGGTTTACTGCACTTGGTGTATAAACCAGTGCAATGCTTATTATCTCTTCCAACAAGCCCCTGCCTGTCCATCAGCCGCCGTCAGACGTCCCTCTCCTCTCCTCGCCCATGATGCAGAGCTCAACTGATCTCGTATCCCTCTATTCCCTGCACTTCCATGTGCCTATCTGAAAGCCTCTTAAATGCCACAATCATATCTGCCTCCACCACCACCCCTTGCAATGCGTTGCAGGCCCCCACCACTCTCTGTGTAAAAAAACTTGCTATGCCCACTGGTGTTGGGTATTTTCACCGGGGGGGGGGGGGGGGGGGGCCTGTCTTTCACAATTTTACATAATTCCATCGTCTCACTATTTCATTGTGTCAGTAAATTGCCTTCAGTCAATTCATGTGAGTATTTTGGTAAAAAATAGTAATTTTGCCAAATCCCAGGAATGAGTGGGTTAGCATATGATGAGCGTTTGACAGCACTGGGCCTCTACTCGCTGAAGTTTAGCAAGTTGAGGGGGGACCTAATTGAAACTTACAGAATAGTGAAAGGCATAGATAGAGTGGGTGTGGAAAGGATGTTTCCACTGGTTGGAGAGTCTAGGACCAGAGGTCATAGCCTCAGAATTAAAAGGTGCTCTCTTAGAAAGTAGATGAGGAGGAACTTCTTTAGTCAGAGGGTGGTGAATCTGTGGAACTCATTGCCACAGAGGGCTGTGGAGGCCAAGTCAATGGATAGTTTTAAGGCGGAGATAGATAAATTCTTGATTAGAACGGGTGTCAAGGTAGGAAAATGGGAATAGGAGGCAGAAATCAGCCATGATTGACTCTATAGGCCGAATGGCCTCATTCTACTACTATAACCTGTGAACATAATAAAATTATGTAAGTGTGAGGAGGTATTGAAGAATAACCACTCTATTTTTCCTTACAGTGTCACAGCACATGGCGATGCACAGTCCCCTGGGGAGACCTGCTGGTGTGGGGGTCCTGTGCCAAAAATGTGGAAAACCCTGCAAAGGTGAAGCCCTACGAGTGCAACGCCAGTTCTTTCACATCAATTGCTTTACCTGCAAAGGTAATTATGTCTTTTTCAAAGCATTTTCATACACAAGGTAAACTTCTAACTGATTACATGTAAATTACATGGATAACAAGGGAAATCAGGGATAGTATCAAAGCGAAGGATGATGCGTACAAATTAGCCAGAAAAAGCAGCATACCGGAGGACTGGGAGAAATTCAAAGACCAGCAGAGGAGGACAAAGGGTTAATTAGGAAAGGAAAAATAGATTATGAAAGAAAACTGGCAGGGAACATAAAAACTGACTGCAAAAGTTTTTATAGATATGTGAAAAGAAAGAGATTAGTTAAAACAAATGTAGGTCCCTTGCAGTCAGAAACAGGTGAGTTGATCATGGGGAACAAGGATATGGCGGACCAATTGAATAACTACTTTGGTTCCGTCTTCACTAAGGAAGACATAAATAATTTGCCGGAAATAGCAGGGGACCGCGGGTCAAAAGGAGTTGGAGGAATTGAGTGAAATCCAGGTTAGCCGGGAAGTGGTGTTGGGTAAATTGAATGGATTAAAGGCCGATAAATCCCCAGGGCCAGATAGGCTGCATCCCAGAGTACTTAAGGAAGTAGCTCCAGAAATAGTGGATGCATTAGTAATAATCTTTCAAAACTCTTTAGATTCTGGAGTAGTTCCTGAAGATTGGCGGGTAGCAAACGTAACCCCACTTTTTAAGAAGGGAGGGAGAGAGAAAATGGGGAATTACAGACCAGTTAGTCTAACATCGGTAGTGGGGAAACTGCTAGAGTCAGTTATTAAAGATGGGATAGCAGCACATTTGGAAAGTGGTGAAATCATTGGACAAAGTCAGCATGGATTTACGAAAGGTAAATCATGTCTGACGAATCTTATAGAATTCTTCGAGGATGTAACTAGTAGCGTGGATAGGGGAGAACCAGTGGATGTGGTGTATCTGGACTTCCAGAAGGCTTTCGACAAGGTCCCACATAAGAGATTAGTATGCAAACTTAAAGCACAAGGCATTGGGGGTTCAGTATTGATGTGGATAGAGAACTGGCTGGCAAACAGGAAGCAAAGAGTAGGAGTAAACGGGTCCTTTTCACAATGGCAGGCAGTGACTAGTGGGGTACCCCAAGGCTCAGTACTGGGACCCCAGCTATTTACAATATATATTAATGACCTGGATGTGGGAATTGAAGGCAATATCTCCAAGTTTGCGGATGACACTAAGCTGGGGGGCAGTGTTAGCTGTGAGGAGGATGCTAGGAGACTGCAGGGTGACTTGGATAGGCTGGGTGAGTGGGCAAATGTTTGGCAGATGCAGTATAATGTGGATAAATGTGAGGTTATCCATTTTGGTGGCAAAAAAGGAAAGCAGACTATTATCTAAATGGTGGCCGATTGGGAAAGGGGAGATGCAGCGAGACCTGGGTGTCATGGTACACCAGTCATTGAAGGTAGGCATGCAGGTGCAGCAGGCAGTAAAGAAAGCGAATGGTATGTTAGCTTTCATTGCAAAAGGATTTGAGTATAGGAGCAGAGAGGTTCTACTGCAGTTGTACAGGGTCTTGGTGAGACCACACCTGGAGTATTGCGTACAGTTTTGGTCTCCAAATCTGAGGAAGGACATTATTGCCATAGAGGGAGTGCAGAGACGGTTCACCAGACTGATTCCTGGGATGTCAGGACTGTCTTATGAAGAAAGACTGGATAGACTTGGTTTATACTCTCTAGAATTTAGAAGATTGAGAGGGGATCTTATAGAAACTTACAAAATTCTTAAGGGGTTGGACAGGCTAGATGCAGGAAGATTGTTCCCGATGTTAGGGAAGTCCAGGACAAGGGGTCACAGCTTAAGGATAAAGGGGAAATCCTTTAAAACCGAGATGAGGAGAACTTTTTTCACACAGAGAGTGGTGAATCTCTGGAACTCTCTGCCACAGAGGGTAGTTGAGGCCAGTTCATTGGCTATATTTAAGAGGGAGTTAGATGTGGCCCTTGTGGCTAAGGGGATCAGGGGGTATGGAGAGAAGGCAGGTACGGGATACTGAGTTGGATGATCAGCCATGATCATATTGAATGGCGGTGCAGGCTCGAAGGGCCGAATGGCCTACTCCTGCACCTAATTTCTATGTTTCTATGTTTCTATGTAAATGTTGTCACCTTGACATTTACTTTCCA
Source organism: Leucoraja erinaceus (assembly GCF_028641065.1). NCBI lineage: Eukaryota > Metazoa > Chordata > Chondrichthyes > Rajiformes > Rajidae > Leucoraja > Leucoraja erinaceus. The sequence goes on from NC_073377.1 coordinate 141,067,516, forward strand.
TTTAAACTAAATTGCAGTTTAATTTATATTGATCTATTTTCTTATTTTGGTCAGCATAGCTTTAATAACCAAATGCATCTCGGAAAGTGTCTGCTTCCAAGATGGCGCTCAAGCCCGGCAACTATTTGCCTGCTAGCCACTGAAGCAGATCTACACACTCATGTTTCAATCGTTCAACACTCTTAAATCTCTATTCCTTCACCTTGCAATAGACAATAGACAATAGGTGCAGAGGTAGGCCCTTCGAGCCAGCACCACCATTCAATGTGATCATGGCTGATCATCCCCAATCAGTACCCCGTTCCTGCCTTCGCCCCATATCCCCTGACTCCACTATCTTTAAGAGCCCTATCTAGCTCTCTCTTGAAAGTATTCCAGAGAATCCAGAGAAAAGTATCCAGAAATGTTTTTCCCTTATACTGTAAATGGGTCGATTGTAATCATGTATTGTCTTTCTGCTGCTTGGTTAACACGCAACAAAAGCTTTTTCCCTGTACCTTGATACACGTGACAATGAACTAAATTGAACTGAATTGTATTCATAGCTGTTAAAAATAAAGCTGTTTTATCTCTCCTTTCATGTCATATTGATGATCTGTCTTGTATAGATGCAAGCTTGATCCAAAAATCAATTGTGCATTGTTGAAAATACACAGCTACATTCTATTAATGTTAAATACCAAAACATCCAAACAAGCTACATCAATGATCATCGAGTGGGATATAAGGGAAAACAATGCAAATATTATGTCGCTCAATTTCATGAATGAATCTTTAATTTGCTTATTAAGTAACTTAACTTGCATATAAGACCACACTTCTCTTTAAAAAAAAAATCCACTCAGAAGTGTTTTTTAAATGTGGAGGGAAATCGATAGAACATAGAAAAATACAGTACTGGAATGGGCCCTTCAGCCCACAATGTCTGTGCTGAACATTGGTGCAATCAATGATGCTTTACTTGTTATACAAGCATCTGCACGGTGAAATTATTTTTTAATATGTTCCACATGTTGGCCCC